>NC_081405.1:391440733-391772816 GCF_030272615.1 Cryptomeria japonica
ACCTTGGGATTCCAAATCTTAGACGCTGGACCTAATTTATAGAGAGAGGAGAGATAGAGACCCAAGACTTAATAACTTATCATCACATCTTGCATATCCTTGCATCCATTTAGCTTATAAACACATCCTTTAGATCAAATTTTAATTTGAGCATTCATCCAACATTGCAACTAAACAATCACATTAGAAACAACAAATGATTAGATCCAAATCAGACCATAGTTTTCATTGGTTGCCTTGATTTCATATCATCCATTATTACACAATAGTTAGGCCTAATACTCATTTGTTTAGTGTAGGTTTGAATTTTATCAATCCAACATCTTGATCATCATCACTTTGAGGTTTATACATTCCCTTTGTCCACTTAGTGTACTATCATGTTAGCATTAAAACAACATCCAAGTCATCCAAAAATAAATAAAAAATCTAAAAATCATCATTTAGCATAGATTCCTAACCATAGTTTTTTTGCATTCATAATGTATCATTGACAATATCTAGGTCTTGTATGGTTGAAACAAGGTCACAAAGAAAAATGAAACAAATGGAGATTTTATTATATCCTAACTTTAATCCTAATAGCATGAGGCAATTTGGGTCATCCTCAAACTCATATTAGACACCCTGACAAGGAGCTAAATTGCAGCCATCTAATGAAAAATTATCCTTGACCAACATTGAACAAAACATGACACAAGATTAAGTTGATAATGCATCACAAGATCTCAAAATCTTATGAATTATGGATGCACTTTTGTCTATAGATCCCAATAGACACTTCTTATTTCTTGCACAGAATGAAGTTAGACTTCTAGTTGATTTTGACATCTCCAATGTTAAAGAGCTCATACTGAATTCCATATCCTAAAATATAGGCTCTACAAACATGATACCCCCACCAAACAACCTCGTTTCACAATAACTAAATATGAGAATACCTTTGAATAAAACATCCCACAACACAACAAATGTTAATATTCCTACACCTCCCTCATATGGCTACAATACACCAACCCACTCTTTAACATGCCACCATTGACCCAAACATCAGCACAATCGGACAATACCCAACACATGACACAAGCCAACCCAAACCAAAATAAAAACCAAAACTACAATCTACTTGCACAAAACCAAAAATCTAACATGCCACCTCCCATCTCACAAACACAACAAGTTACCTTCAACACACAAATATTAACTTCACTCCACAGTCAAACACATCACTTTTGCTTACTAGCAGAACAATGATGAGACCATAAATTGTCTCATATTTAACCCATTAAAATAATCTATTCTTCTTAGTGTATTGTTGTAAAAGTGGATTTGAGTAATAATTGAAAGTTCTTTAGCTTGTTTAAGGTAAAATATAAATTAGATATTTTTTTAAATTTTTAGTAAACAAATTTGATCTAAATTGCTACTAATATGTCTCCATGAGTGTGCAAGATGTTACAATGCAGATGAATGAGATATTAAATAACTCATAACAACATGAAGATTCAAAAATAGTTGCAACAAAGAGCTCCAAAAATTAAATCCAAACAACTCCAGACAAGGTTTTGAAGACATTAAGAGAAGATAGAGAAGGCTCTTGAACACTCTCAACATATTCCAATATTCATGCAGAATTATGGAGCATCAGTCATTCCTTAATCAATAGGAAAAATATTTGTTTCATGCAAGTTGTAGTTGCACACTACACTATGTTATCTTTCTCCAACAAAGATAAATGAAGTTTAAAAAGCATTCAAATGTGATTTCATGATTTTAGCATCTTATTCATGATGATCAACAATGATTTGGTCAACTTGATGATTAATTCTTTCATTCATGTTGAGAACGTGAGACTTCCTAAAAATCAGGCACCCAAAAATTGTGAAAAACACAGTCTTAGTAAAACAATGATATCTCCCTAGTTTCTTAATGAAATTCAAAAATTCAAAATCATATGAAAATTAGACTTCAAGGGATAAAACACCTTTTGATGGTTTGGCGAGATTCACAGTAGGGAAGGAGCAGTTGATGACAGAAAATGATTGAGACAGATTGGCAAGATGAAGGACAACAGTGTCGGTTTTCTTAAAGATTTATGAATGACCCCCTTAAAAAATCTTGGATCCACATTCTTAGTAGATTGGTTGGGTAGATATGGAATGAGAGTTCTATAAATATATTGTAATCAATCAAGCAAAGGGAGGGATTAGAAAGACTTGTTTCAGCCTGAGAAAATAGGATAGACTAGTTTCATTTCCAGCAATGTATTTTCTAAAATTTCCTAAAGTAAATTTGAATTCAAGCAAGTATTTTAATTCCAAAAAGTGTGAATTAGTTTAGCCTTTTCAATTCACGTAGGTGTGTTTTATATTAGCCCTTCCTTTCATGCAAGTGTTCCTTAGATTAGCTTTCATTTCCTGCAAGTTAGAATAGACTATCATACCAATTTTTTTCATTCTCTTTTTCATATAGCCATGGATACAGCCTTGGATTGATAAATTAAATGATGAGGATTACAACGACCCCATCAAACAAAAACACTTACAAATCCATAACCCAAACTAACACATTCACTTCACCAAACCAAAACTTCATACCTCCTCAACAACAACATAACAACTTTGCATACGTGGGAATTTTAGGTGTCTACACAATCATATCAATATTAGGAATTGATCCTTGGGAGATGGATTATTATGATCTCTAAAGTTAGTTCAAATGCAAATATGACCATCAATCTTATCAATAAGTACCATATTAGATATCTAATTAAAATAATCAATTGGTCTCACAAACCCAACCTTCAACATAATTTATAATTCCTCTTTAATCATTAAAGAAACCTTAGGATGCATCTTCATAATATTGCATTTAACTAGTATAACATCTTGCTATAGGATAATGTTATGTGCATCATGGTATTAGGATCAATGATCAACATATCTTGGTATGAACATACAAAGATATATTTATATTATTCCTATTAGCCTAGTTAATCAATTAACTTGAGTATCTTCTTTATATCATTTTGGTGCATCTCTATGTCACATGTACCCCATGCTATGTGTATTACAATATTCAATAAATGGCTAGATAAATTCAGTTGCAATGGCTCCACATCTAACTACAATACAAAATAACCTATACTCATGAGCCATAATTAGAGATGACAAATTTTGAAGTGCAATGGAGATTTGGGTGTTATATTGAAAGGACTGGTTACAATAGTAGAACTAAACTCATGATTAAGAGTAGATGAAACAATTGTATGCCCTAAGATCTCTTTTAAGATGATCTTGTGATATTCCAAGGAACATACCAAATCTCTAAGATGCACATTGGTGGGGCTAGTATGAAATTATAATGTGTACATACCTAATGTTTGCATGCCAAGGTGTGAATGAATCAATGGTATAACTAAGGTGGGAAAAGTGGGAATATAATAAGGCTTAGTATGAGATGTAAAACAAGGATGAATTTAAGCTTGATATGACATATAGATCTAGAGTATTGTTAAAGTTTGCAAAATGGGCACATGAGCAGTATCAAACAACAAGACAAAGACACCTTCCACGAAGGAGAGATACAAGAAATATTTTCTATATTCCTTAAGAGTAAAGACTAAAAAATGAATGAAAAAAAGAAAAAGAACTGCTTTATAGAAAAAAGAAATGAAAACCTAATACATAATTAGGGAGCTAAAAATAGCTCCAATAAGCCCTAAGTGGGCTTAACTTAAAAATAGTATGTTTCCAAAGGGTTGTAGCTCAATTGGTTGAGTATAATTGGTGAGGATAATGGTGTGTGACATAGAATCCATCCACCAAGGCTCAAACCCCAAGAGGTGCATTCGGGCCAGGTTCAACCCCTAGGTGAATTTGACGGATTGGATCCCCCTGCACATGGATGCTCGACTTAAGGAGGCTTGTAGTTTATATTATGCTTACTCATATTGTTGTAATTCGATATATAAAGGTAGAGATGCTGACATCTATGTATGTTGAAATGTTTCCATTAAAAAAGAAGAAAAAATAGTGTCTCTTCAATATAGAATGCACCAACAAGTACCATAAATAATTTTCATGACATTTACCTTATCATATGATGTTTCATGCACATAACAATAGAAGGTTCATGTACGTAATGTTTATCCTCTTTAATATGTCTATTACTAGTGAAAGAATGGATATAATCATAATAAGGTTCATCATTATGATAGTCATAGATAGACAATCTCAAATTACCAAGTATATCATTAGGCATAGAAGAGGGAACCTTAGCGACACATGTGTCCATGTTGCTAGAATATCCAAGTAAAGATAAATCAAGACATATCATATTGTTTAAGTATAAAATCATATGGTTCAATTTACATAGATGCAATGGCTAAGTAACTATCACAGGCGACAATCTATGTGTTATCATTAAGCATAGTGGCATAAGAAGTGAACATGATGAGAAAATAATTGAGAATATTCATGATGGAACAAAATGACAAATTATATGACTAAGGGATAATGAATATCAAATAAAAATATACATAAAAATTAGAGACATGTTACCTATAAATTTTTAAACTTTTAGTAAGTTGTAAATCTTTATTGCCCCCTTCTCCTTTTCCCCCTTGTCGCAGCTTTTCTAAGTTTCTTAACCTCTGTCGCAGGGTTCTTCACTTTTAGAATTACCCGACATGCTTAGGGGAGTCTGCAAGAAGTCGATACCATTAGAAATTCAAACTTTTGATTGTCTTTGAAAGAGTTCGATGGTTGTGAACTTTCCTGATCTTCTGATATCTTTATATTGTGTAAAGGTTAGGCTTCTCTGAAGTTTTGAAGAACACCTCTGATTTCAAAAACAAGGACATTCTTGATGATGTAATTTCAGGCTTATTCAGTAACCTATTGGGGTGGCAGCACGAGTGATGGTAAATATAGGTCATGCTTGGGTGTCACCAAAATTAAATAAACCTATCAAGTTGATAAGAATAACTGCTTTGTGATGCTACTCTTTTTGCCTCATCAACCGTCACATCATGCACTACTTCCAAGAAACAAATCAAGGGAAGATTTACAAAGTACCGTCATTAATGGCGATTAAGCAACTAAGGACGCGAAAAAGGTGGCACATGCTTTACTACATCCGATGTTGTCATTTTTGTAGAAAAACATTAGAAATAGCTAAAAAGAGGAAATTGTCATGATTCACCTGCATCATAATGGTTTTGCCTCATGACGGTGAATTGCCATTTCACAACCTAGATTTGAATTGGCCAAAGAAAGAGCACAAGGATATAGTCTAGCAGTTATGGTCTTTTGCACGGAAAGCATGAACTAATTTCAGCTCATATAGGAAGTTCGTCGCTATATTAGGAAAGATTGTAGAGCAAGCTAAAAATCATGAACAATGCTTGTAGGATGAGCTTGCAACAAGAAGAGACCCGAATAATTGAGTTTAACAAGATGGTGCTTAAGGATAAGAAAGGCCCTGTGGTGCAGCCAGATGTTGAAGAATTGTAGGAGGATATCGTCATGGACTTGACTGACTTTTTTCAAGATGTCGTACTCAATGAGGAAGAGTTTACAGATCTCCTTCTGACACTGATTGAAGAAGAGGAAATAGCGGAAGAAATTGACAAATGGATTGCAGAATAACACTTGACACTCGATGATGGAGCCTGAGTCCAATGACTTTATAGCCTTGTGGTTTTGTGACGTGATTTAGATTTTATTGCTTAGTGGATGTTTTTTTGTTTTGAGAACGGTCACGTTCAAGACCATTATCTTTAAAAAAACCATTTCTTAAAACGAAAGGACTTGGGATAATAGTTATAAATAAGTTAGTAGATTTAGAGGGATCTTTTGGGAAAACTTCGTTTTACTCTTAAGAGTAAAAAATTCTTTAAGCATATTTTTGTTTACTATTTTGAATATAGAAAAACAGTTGGTGGCTTTCAGATATTTGTAATCTTTGAATTATGATGTGTGGATGCTTTTTGTTCTTTTGAATGGTTGTCAGTGGGTGGATTTATATTGGGATGGTGAATGGTTTAAATTTTCTGTTGCTACAAGAATATTATCTGTGAATGATATTTTGTGGTAATCTAGTTGATTGAAAATATGGAAAATCTAAAAAAATTGTGTTTTATATTTTATGCATGCCTTTGCAAAGCTTTTTGGTTAAAAACTCTTTCCTTATTTGCTCTCAGGTTAAAAGCATTTTATTAATTCTTTATTCATTGAATAATATGAAGGTAGTTGCCACCTTGTAAAATAAGCAGAGAATCGGTTAGTAGATAGTTTGTTTAGACTAGTTCAACTATGGTTACATTTGTCACTTTTGTGGGCGTGAGAATATAGAGTTAGGTGATAAATTTGTTACCCAACAGATTTTTGGTGACTCTGCTAGGAAAGAAACTAGAAGATTTATGAGAGCTAGTGGTTCTGGTTGCTAAACCAATGCATACTTTTCTTTGGAAACATTTTAAACGCCTTCTCGGAAGAAGACTGGCGACTTTGTTTGTGTATAGACTCAAAGGAGGGTCTCGGGCTAGGCCTAAGTTAACAGATGGTTAATATTTGAAAGAGAATGTTAGTCAAGTACCGTCTTATCCTGTGAATACTTGGGAGAAAATTAATGGAAATAAAGATGTTTTGTTGAGGATTACATATGTGCATCATTTCTAAGAGATGCGTATAGGAGATATAGTCAATTAAGCCACCTTTAAAAAAGGGGCCTATAAGATTTCAACAGAAGAGACACAAGAATTGTCCTTGTTTGATTCCATCGCCCTCATAAGAAGTTTTGAAGCTACGCTCTAAATCATCATGCCGAACGCCTAGAAGAAGAGGTACACCTAATGGGAAGTGTAAAGGTCGAGTCATTTCCGACACACATACCAATTGAGCCTAAAGAACTATCGGTCGGTAGCTCTGAAGAAGTGAAGACATTAGAAGAATTCAAAAGGGTTTATGTTTCAAACTGGCTCTGGCAAGGTTCTGAAGGTGACTTTTGATGTGGTATAGTCGATGATAAAGGTCACACCACTGAGGTTGGAGTAAAAAATTTCATAAGCATTTCCAATGGATTTGAAAAGAAGGTAACATCGCCTCAAGTCACCCTCTGAGATGAGCTCCTATGTGCGAGGGAAGATGAAGTTTTCTCAAGGTTTGATCCTATTCTTTTACAATGTGACAATCAAATGCCATCATGTACAACATGCATGAGCTCCTTTCTGACTTTGGGTAAGCCAAAAAAAAGTTCTCTTTCTGATTGTCCTCTGATTGACTTGATTGGATTTGTGTGAGGCATAACACTCGAAGAAGATCTCCTCTCCTGTTCTAAAGAGCAATCCCTGTCCCAGGGGATAGGGATTGAATAGAATCCTTTAAATCCTTTGTATTACCCTATAGAATCTTATGAGGATGCCAAGGTTAGGGATAACCTTCTTTTTTAATTGACAAATCCTCAGTCGGTTAAGCAATTGTTATCCCTCCATAACTCTAATGAACCCAAGAGACAAATCCTTGAAGATAGCTATGAGTATGATGAGTTCAATTCTTTATGTTGTTGTGCATAAATAGGAAGCAGAGATGTCATTTATTGATTCCAAACCCCAGGGCCCTTGTTGATGATTATTTTTCTAATAATGAAATTACTGATAAATCCTCAGTTGTTGAGAATCTTGAGCCATTTTCGAGTAAAGTTTGCATGTTGGGCCATGATTGTTGTGTTAATATCTTAAATTAGAGCTGGGAGGTATATGATCTGAGAAAAAATATACTGGCTAAATCTTTTCGAAAGGATCATTTTCAGTCACTGCAAGCAAGTCATGAAGAGGTAATAGGTCTGGTTCTAGAGGTCTATCATGAAGAGTGGTTGTTTGGGCACGAATGCATCTACAAGAAACTTTTGCGTAGCTGCAATTAGAAGTTTGGATTTGGAGTCGTAATCGAATGTTATCTGTCTTTCATTATGTCATGTCTGAAGCCCTCTATTTCACATAGGTATATATTTCTCCCAACCCGTAAATGGTTTCACTTGAAAAGTGTTGCACTCATTTAACATTGGGCCCTTATGGCCTTGTATATGTTTAGGTCTCGTTTTGGTGTGTTTTCTGGTTTTGGCTCGTTAGTTTTGAGTTTATGCCCAGTCGCCCCTCCACCCTACTACCAGGCATCACCTTTTCCTTCTATTATGCCTGACTCTGTTGCCCAATTTTTCATGCACCGGTTTGAGTTCTGGAGTTCTCTATGTCTTGCTAGTCCTAGTCCCCATTCAGAGCCTATATGTTACCTATAAATTTTTAAATGTTAGTAAGTCGTAAATCTTTATTGCCCCCTTCTCCTTTTCCCCCTTGTCGCGGCTTTTCTGAGTTTCTGAACCTTTGTCGTGGGGGTCTTCACTTTTAGAATTACCCAACAACCCGACATGCTTAAAGGAGTCTGCAAGAAGTCGATGCCATTAGAAAGTTGGACTTGTGGTTGTCTTTGAAAGAGTTCGATGGTTGTGAACTTGCCTGATCTTCCGATCCTCCGATATCTTTATATTTTGTAAAGTTTAGGCTTCTCTAAAGTTTTGAAGTACACCTCCAATTTCAAAAACAAGGATATTCTTGATGATGTAATTTCAAGCTACCCTATTGGGGTGGCAGCACGAGTGATGGTAAATATAGGTCATGCTTGGGCGCCACCGAAATTAAATAAACCTATCAAGCTGATAAGAATAATTGCTTCATGTCGCTACTCTTTTTGCCTCATCGGCTGCCACGTCATGCACTACTTCCAAGAAACAAATCAAGGGAAGATTTACTGAGTACCGTCATTAATGGCGATTAAGCAACCAAGGACACGAAAAAGGTGACGACATGTGTTACTACATTTGATGCTGTCATTTTTGTAGAAAAACATTAGAGATAGCTAAAAAGAGGAAATTGTCATGATTCGCCTGCATCAGAATGGTTTTGCCTCATGACGGTGAGTTGTCATTTCACAACCCAGATTTGAATTGGCGAAATAAGGAGCAAGAGAATATAGTCTGATAGTTATGGTCTTTTGCATGGAAAGCACAAACTAATTTTAGTGAATATAGGAAGGTCATCGCTATATTAGGAAAGATTGCAGAGCAAGCTGAAAATCACGAACAATGCTTGCAGGACGAGCTTGCAGCAATAAGAGACCTGAATAATTGAGTTTAACAAGATGGTGCTTAAGGCTAAGAAAGGCCCTGTGGTGCAACCGGATGTTGAGGAATTGTAGGAAGATATTGTCATGGACTTGACAAACTTTTTTTGAGCTACCATGCTTGATGAGAAAGAGTTTATAGATCTGCTTCTGACACTGATTGAAGAAGAGGAAATAGTGGAAGAAATTGACAAACATATTGTAGAACAACAACCGACATCCAATGTTGGAGCCTGAGTCCGGTGACTTTATAGCCTTGTGGTTTTGTGATCTGATTTATATTTTATTACTAATGAAATGACATAGAACCTACGTTTATTTTGTGCCTTGCCTCATATCATGTTTACAAGTATAGTTCAAGTTTACAATTGCAAATTTGTTCTTTATGTCTAGATTCAACTCTACAATGTGATTTGTCTAATTGGTCTTCAATTTCTCTGCTCTTATTTTATATCTTAGGGTTGGCAATATGGAGAAATACATTGGTAGGGCTATCATTGTGTTGTTAGTGGACTCATTCTCCTAGGCCAATTTATATAAATGTGTATACAAGATCAAAAGCAACACTCTTTAAACCTGCAAATACTCTTAAGATGCTTATGTAAAATTAATGATTTTTAATTGCACTAATTGAATATTTCCTTCCTTTAATGTGAATATTACTTCTTCAAATGCTCAAAGAAGATTGAATGTGTAAATGGAAGCATTGATTGCCTTTAAATACTAGCACATATCACCAAATATTGTAAATATGTAAATGAATGCATTGACGTTGATTGTGAGGTCAAATGCCTTCAATACTAGCCTATAGCATAGAATTTACAAAATGTAGGGACATACATAGAAGTTGATTTCAGATCAATTCTATCATCGTAGAGTCAATCCCCCAACCTCAAAAATGTTCTGAAATGATTGAATGATGAGATCAATGAATACTAATTAAATGAAAGTACGTAAATAGATAAGTGTAATAAATGCTTAGATAAATGCTTAGATAAGATGAATGTAGCAAACTATATATCACAATAAAATAAGAACTAAGCATGTGAAAATATATATATATCAAAATAAATAAAAATTTAGAAAAATTAACCAAACTTATAGATAATTTATAATTTATTACTAAATCGAAAATGACGTGTTTTCAAATCTCACGATTACAAGAATTTGTCATTAAGATTGTAGCCCGTGTCGAAATTCGTACAATTCGATTAAAGTCAACGAAAGAATCGTTGGGCTCAAGCTATTGGTTTATATTTTATTATTAGACAAGATTCTCGGTGAATCTGCATCTTAGCATGATTCACAGCCATTAATTTATCAGTGGACAGAAGCTCAGCAATTTGGAAGCAGCACAATTAGAAGGTAAGCGATTGGAGTTAAAGTTATGATCATGGAATGCCAAACGTCGATTGAAGCTCCCTGTTTGTTTGCCAAAGCAACTCGTATTAAGCAAACGTATTGGCGACAGAGGCAGCTGAGAGTGAGAGTGAGAGGCCACAGGGTATCTTCGTTTCCGTTGTTTACTGGCAATTCAAAACAATTGAGATTCGTGTGTGATTCTGAAGATGGGTCTCCGTACTCTCTGAAGTTGGGTAAGCCCAGACTCAGAAAAAAGTCCTTCACTATGTTACATGGATTTTTAGGGCCAGTATCTGTTGCAGCGCCATTGGATCCTGATGAGGGTCTCATCAATGAAGATTTGAGGCCCACTAGTGTGGAGGAGAGGAGCTTCTCTGGGTGGGAGATGGCCAGCCTATGGATTGGTATGGTGGTGGGTGTGCCTTCGTATTACATGGCAGGAAGCCTCGTTGAGATGGGAATGGCTTGGTGGCAGGGAATTGCAACAGTCATGGCAGGCAATCTGCTCCTGCTTTTTCCTTTGGTTTTAACAGGGCACCCTGGCACCAAGTATGGAATCCCCTTCCCTGTTCTGTGCAGGGCTTCATTCGGTATCAGGGGGGCCCATGTGCCTACAATTCTGAGAGGACTTGTTGGATGTGGTTGGTATGGCATTGAGACCTGGATTGGGGGTCAGGCCATATTTATGCTCCTTAACTCCCTGCGCAAAGGGACCTTGACAGGGCAATTGATCCCCTGGCTTGGGACTAGTGCTCCTGAATTTGGGTGCTTCTTGATTTTCTGGGTTCTTCAGATGTTATTTATCTGGAATGGAATGGAGAGCATCAGAAAGCTGGAGAAGTACTCTGCTCCAATTCTGATGACACTTTCGGCAGCCCTGCTGTTGTGGGCCTATGTGAATGCAGGTGGGTTTGGTTCTATGCTTTCCATTGGTTCTCAATTCGGAAAGGGAGGTGCACAGGAAGGCAAATTCTGGTCGGTATTTTTTCCTTCTCTCACTGCCAACATCAGTTTTTGGTTTACTGTGGCTATCAACATAACTGGTAAGCCCCTTTTTCTCTACCTTTGTTCTTAAGAGAGGGGGATGCAAAGATCCTGAAAATATTCTTGTTTCTCTTAATCATCTTTCTATTTATGTTCTTATGCTCATCACAACATATTATAAGGACAAAAACAAGTTTTGTTGCCTTAGATGTCATGTCTAAGACTATATATTCTGCCAACATTATCCTAGACTCTGCCCAGCCACATCCCATTTTTTCACTTGCTATTGCTGCAACTGCGATAAACCAGGTAGATTCATTAAATTTGTGAACTAGCTTTGACCTGTTTACTGGAAATGGAAGTGCCAGGAGTCATTACACTCTGAGCAGGTTTCTCCAGTGCTATCATTTCATAGACAATTACAGGCCTGCAATAACCATCACCAAGGAAAACACTAGTTATCTTCTTTTCCTGTATCATTTCAACAGTTTATGATAATTCAGTCTTAGAGTTTCTCCATTCTATTGGACTTCTATTCAATTAGTATCCCATCGGAGATCTTCTCTCAGTACTTTTGAGCCAATGCTCAATTAGTGAGGGAAAATTATCTTGTTAGATCTGCAGAGGTGAGGCTCTTGGGAGTTGTTTGCATTAACAGCGCTAGTACAATTCCTTATGCAATTTTGTGCAAAGCCCCGGATCATTACGACTGCTCATGACATTCCATAACTGGGCTAGAAATCGAGCATCTTAATTAGGCTAGACTAACCTTTGAGGCCTGACATTCAGCTGTCAGAATATTTTTGAAAGCAGATGTACCATCTAGTTAAACTGATTGTATGCTGCATTAAGGTTGTCTGCCCATTATGAATGTTGCTTTATGTTTATCAGCTCTCATGTGTGGATCTAAATTTAACATATCATTGTAGTTTATAAATGATTTTTTCATAGATTATTATATTTAAAATCAGACTGTTCTGTCAAAATAGAGAAAACCTAAACCATTTGTTACTTCTAAGCTCTAAATCACAATTTCTTGATTGAAAGTTGCATCTATTGCATTTCGGTTTTCTGGTAATTAGTGTAGTCTCCTGATGACAAGTACTCATTTTCCTGCCATATTTTTGCGTGTCAGATTTTACAAGGTATGTTAAGAGCCAAGCAGATCAGATAGTTGGGCAAGTGGGTCTCCCAATATTTATGGGAGCTTTCACTTTTTTAGGCCTGGCGGTAACTTCCTCCACAGAAATAATTTTTGGCCAAGTGATCTCGAATCCAATTGATGTTCTTGGGCGAATTGGTGGTATTGTGCCTATTTCCCTATCCATCTTTGGAATTGCACTGGCCACACTGACAACAAATATTGCTGCTAATGTGGTGGCCCCTGCCAATGCTTTGGTGAATTTCAGTCCTTCTTGGTTTACTTTCAGAAGGGGTGCATTGTTGACAGCTCTTATTGGAATCCTCTTTCAGCCATGGAGGTTACTGCAATCCAGTGAAAGTTTCATTTATACTTGGTTGATTGGATATTCAGCTTTGTTGGGTCCTATAGGAGCCATTGTTCTTGTTGACTACTATATTCTAAGAAACTGTGATTTAGATATCAATGATCTATACTCAGGCAGTCCCCTTGCACAGTATTGGCACTACAAAGGATACAATATCACCGCATTGGTATCATTGTTGATCGGCATTCTACCTGTCATTCCAGGCTTTCTGCAGACAATTGGCGTGCTAAAACTTAATTCGCCCATTTATGGAATTCTATATAACAATGCATGGTTTGTAAGCCTCTTCGCTGCTGGATTTGCTTACTGGATTCTATCACTGTCTCAAGGAGCCCTACACACCAAAGCTTCTCCTAAGACTTCGACTTCATAACAGGAGGTTGGAAATTTCCAATCAAATATAACTTGACTAAGTGCAAAGAAAGATAAATTTGCTGTCACTTTTCTCCCAGGATTACAAAGCATGACATGATTAATCTTATCAATACTTGACTTTAGATCCTATTACCTACTTGCCTTAAGGTAAATATGATTGTGATTGGGATTTGTTCAATGGGTTGAATCAATGTTAGTATTTTTATTATATGAAATAACCATTTATCTTAAAATTAAAAAAAAAATATTAATAAATATAAAATTAATTGTTAACAATATAATTAATTGTAAAATAAAACCTTAATAATTATTTTAAACATAAAATAATTATATTTGTACAATTAAAAAAAATTAAGATAATATAAGATGTGAATATATTAAAGATAGACTCTTAGTCAATATTAAATATATTCAAAGAACTCAAGTTAATGTTGATAATCAAAATCATATGTCAATTCTCTTATTTTGCTTGTTCATCTTGATGATGGATCATGGAGTATAATCTCAAACACTGATGAAGAAAAATGCTCACATAGTTTAGTCCAAAAAGTTGCAAGCTAACAGTATGGACTAGGGAAATTTCGTGTCTTTACTTAATCAAAATTGTGTCAATGGAGTGAGCCACTAAATTTGTAGTAAAAATGCTCCACTACATTTAAAGAGGCTAGCAATACATTTTAAAAACCTTTACTAGCCCTATACAATTTGGGCCAATACAATTTGTAATGGGCTTTGCCTCTAATATGACATTTTGCATATTGAATTCTATTTGTTGGGGATTCTAATCAACTTAACAAAAATAAACAAGTTAGCTACTTCTCGTAAGGTAGGATGGTCAACTCATTTTGCATATTGAATTCTATTGTTTGGGGGTTTTAATCAACTTAACAAAAAAACAAGTTAGCTACTTCTTCGTAAGGTAGGATGGTCAAATAATTTTAGTTGGAAATGGATCATTCATGAGGAATTCTTCCATTTTTTTAGGCATTCCCTTTGCTTTTCAAGCTTCTCCTATTTCCCTTTGCCAAGCCATTACTAGTATGATTGAACAAAAAAACTCAACTACAAGATTACCAAGCCTCTTTTTTTGCTTGGCAAATTTTAGATTTGCTCCAGCTATTTTTTAGCACTCATGTTTAGTATTCCTCTTGTTGGGTGCCTTTAAAAGCCTCTTATTTAAAGATTGAAAATCTACTTACAAACTTTCTTTAGGCCTCTAATGATGAGCATCAAGGATTTCATCATGTTGCTTGGAAATTTTAATTGTCTTCTCGCAATATTGGTGGCTTAAAACACTTTCAATTTTCATTATCAAGGTATTGCCTTATGTACTAAATGGATTCTTGGGGCCCTTGAGGGAAATGAATCCTAAAAAAAATCTCATTAGACATTGTAGCAACTCAAGTGTTCCTTTTGGGTAGACCACTTATAAAGGTCTGGATCTTGGTACTCTCTTCCCCATGAGTGACTAATTTTAGATTAAGGCAAGTTAGTTTGAAGGGACTAGGGAATTGTGGAATAGGATGTAGTAATGGCAAGAGCATAGGGAGATAAAATGTTGAGAGCTCAAGGAAATTGAATGGAGAAGCAACAACAATTCAAGGATTTAGGATTTGAGATACGACAATGATTCCAATTGTAAGAGAAATAGAGGTAAGAAAAACTCCAAAGCTTTGAAAGCACAACTTATTAGAGGGAAGGGAAATGTGATTTGAGAAATCAAGTACCACTCTAATGATGTTTAGTAGCTACATTGACATAAAAAGTTCAAAAGTTTAATGAGGGGAAGGCATGAAGTGGAAAGGGGATCAAAGAAACATGATACCCTCTACCATAGGAAGAAGGTGTGGGGAAGGAAAACAAATCTTGGAATCTTGAGAGGAGTGCATTAGTAGAATGACAAGACTCAAGTATTAAGATTATCAAGTACTTAATATGTTTAGGGAAGAAGGAGAGGCTTAAAAACCCACAATATGAATGAAGCAATCATGGATCAAAGAAAAGGAAAATTTGATATTGAAGGAAGAGGAAGTAGCATCATGACTTGGAAAAAAACTATCATACATATGAAGGAAAGGGAAACCTATCGAGGACTAGGGATTAAGGATGCATGATGATGGAATCCTCATGTATGATGGTATTAGAAATCCAAAAGGTTCAAGCCTAGAGGCCAAGGTAACAAGTGAGAAGTAAATACAAGTTGTGAGGCTCCATGGATTAGAGGAAAAATATAACAAGGATACAAGAAGGGAAATTTGTGAGAGAAAATATTGAAACCCTAAGATTGGAAGTTGGGGCCTAGGGATACCTTGATGCAAATTCTCTTAAGCACTATAATCCCTCATGCACAATGGCTAATTGAAAATGTATAGAGGTCATTTAGTTGTTAGAAAAAATCAACTTCAAACATATAGGGCAGTGCCAAATATGAGTAGCAAGGTCTATATAAAAGGGATGACAAGATGCATAACCCTTAAGAACCAAAATAAAATGAAACATCAAGGTTTTAGTGATAGAAATTTGGGGATATTGCTTATTGATATTAGTTCAAAAGGATTGCCAAAGGCCTAGGCCCAAAAATAAAGAAGGCAATAGGATAGAGAAAATAAATTCAATAACTAGGGAGTAGGGCAACAAGATAATGAATGAGCAACCTATGAAGGGGAGTCTAGAAATCCTACATGATTAGGGAATTCTTGGTAACTTAGAGAAAAGGGGATGAAAGGGATGCTCTAGAAAATTAAAAACCCTACAAGGGACAAAGATGGAACATGGAGGTGTGTGAATATAGGGGAAGGGATGCTAACATATAGAATTCTAATAATCCAAACATAGAATATGATGAAAGGGACAAAGGAAAGGCATTCTAGCAAGACAAAATCTAAAACCTTGCCCAAAGTAGGAAATTGATCTAAACACCCTCATACTTAAAAACTTTTGACTTTAGTAATTTAGGCACATGAAAAATATTTAAGAGGGAAAAGAAAAACACCAAGAACAAATTTGACTAAGTAGGCCAATTAAAGAAATTATCTAATCAATTGGCAATGATGGGCATCCGTAGGATAAAGAAAAATGGGGACACCACACTTAGAGGATTTTGGAATGTTGGGGTAGGTGGTAGCATTGGATTTAGTTGGGTGTGTGTGTTTCTTGTAGGAACAATAATAATTTAGACAAGATCTTTAAGAAGTAGATCAAAAACCACATGGAAATGGGAGGGAGGAGAAACCAAAAGATAGACACAAATGTGTAGGAGAAAACAACAACGACAGAATATGTACAAGACATAAAATAACCTACAAGTAATGGTATGGAGGTACAAGAAAGGATTGATAATGTATGGCTACAAGAAAAACCTTAGAATAATTATAGGTTAGATCCTTTGAAGAAGATTCATGACGTGATGTCATGGGTAAAGTGCCACAAACCATTTGCCTTTGATAGGTATGATGAATTAGTTGATCACCCTCAAACTAAAATTGTAATCATTATACATCTTTCATATTAGTTAGTGCAAATTGATGAAGTCAAGAGAATCATGTTGAAAGTGAAATCAACCACCATCTTGACAAGGCAACCATATGTACTAGGTATCATCATTATCATTAATTCACACATATGGTTGTACACATTTCTAAAATCCATAGTGGCATGATATGCATCTTGACTAGCCCTCATATCAAGGAAAGGGCTTCCCTAGACATTCAACTAAAATATCTCATATTTAGGTGCAATCTCAACTTGAGCTATATCATGTGAATTGTTGGAGTAATTAGGTAATGACCTTAGTAATTAATTAATCAATCATTGATGTCACCTATCACTATATTACATTTAAGCTAAAATTGGGAGTGCTTTTTAATTATTAGATTGAGCTAATTTTAGGTCATGTTGTCTCATTAAATAAGATGAGGACACTTGTCATGCTTTAATTTAATCCTCTCCTGGGTTTAGATCTAGGGTTTTATTTTTACAAATATATAAGTTGTCATTGTAAACAATCCAATTTTATCTAGGTTTGTTCAATTAATCAATAAAGGCATATATGTCATGCTTTCATGGATCAATCTCTCTCTCAAGGTTGTATAGCATTCAATTATGGCTTATTTTCTTCATTATGTGATAGGCATTTTGGTTGTAGGTGTTTTTTTGGGAGTTGTGGAGTTAACTATCAATACCATCATGAATGTTCACATTCATCTAAAGCCTACAACCTAACCATACCACAAATGTTGATGTATTATTTCATTATTGAATCATAAGCCTAATTTAAGTCCCTTTCTATACCCTCAACATAAAGATTAGAAATTTGAGTCACTTCATGCGAACTCAAAATATTCAAGTTTTATCTCTATTTTGTATCCTTTGTTGCAATCTACTATAGAAAATCTACTACTAAAATTAGGCTCACAAAACTCTTCTATTTTATCTTCACTTATTTGAACAATCTACATTTGCATATTCTTTGTCTCATGTGTTGCATGAGGAATATTACATTTCTTGCATCAAAGTAATAATCTTTCACATGCTCCCAAATGATTACCATTTTCGCAATCATCCAGAGAAAATTATTCAAACTAAATATAAATTCTTGTACTAGCATTCATATTAGAAAACTCTTCATGTAATATAGAACCACTCATTTCATCTTCATGTGTACAAATACATGTAGAGGGATCCTCACTTGATGTATCATCATCCAAGGGAAATAAATAAGACAACATATCTAATAGGAAGAAAATTTCATATTCCTCCACATGATTACAAGTATATACACAATCATCATCATCATGTATTCATCACTAAGCATTGATCCCTTAGCTCCATTTTCAAGTTCACAAACACTTGCATTAGTATCTCCTTAAAAAAACTTACCTCAAAATGTGGCTTGCTAGCATCATAGTCCTCAAGAACATCATCAAACATATGATGCATTTCCTAACTCTTCACATGATGTAGTTAGATCACCATTCTAATAATTTTTCTCTTCAAAAGTTGAACAATTACATTCATCACTTGTGTATACACTAACCATATTTTTTAATTAATTGTCATGAGAAATAGAACAACATATCATAGCCTCTCTACAACATCTATAGGTATTGGGATCAAAACTATCTTCACAAGCATAAGAACATGAAAAAATATCAAACAAGTAGTCACATTATTGTTCTTCAAGTTGAACACTTTCATGCACATCATTGGCAACATTATCATCATCAAGAATGGATCCATTAAGCTGAAGAAAAGTATATCATGATAATCCATACAACTATCACAAAGTCTAGCAAATTCCTTGTTAGCTTGAATTGGACATACATTAGCAACAAATTCATTACAAGCAACATCCATACAAGAGAAACCATCAAGATCATCCTTTGAAATTGTTGGAGTAATTAAGACAATTATCTAATTATTTAATTAATTAGGTCCTTTAATTACTTTGTCACTTAAGCTAAACTTAGGTGTTTTTTAGATTTTTATTTAATTAGGTAATAATAGCTTAAGTTATCTCATTCATTATGATTGTGACACTTGGCGTATGATAATTCAATCTAGCCTTTGGGTTTTGTATTTAGGGTTTCATTCATCCTTTTATAAGGACTCACTCATTCATTGTATTTGTTTATAAAATAATTGGACATGTGTTTAACCCTAAGATACTTGGACATATGTTTAACCCTAAGATATATATATCTCTTCAAAGTTGGACAATTTTGGAGGTAGATTTCATTTGTCATACATTCAAAATCATCTAAATACCAATCATAAGTCTACCTTTTCATATACATCAACAAGAGGAATATCAATAATTTTGATCCTTTGAGATATGGTGGATTGAGCCTTGATAAAAATAGGTTGGGACTCAGATTGCAAATGAGACTCGAACAACAGGATTTGATTTTTGAGTTTCTTACTCTACCTAATAAGTTCATTGTGCTCTAGTGTGAATGTTTGGTGGCTTTGGCATATTTGATGCTTTGACATGAGTATGCATAGCATGCTTAGGTACTTGATCAAGTAGTAGGTGGAGGTATCATCTTAAGAACCATGGTCATCTTCTTCATTATTGTTTATAGAGTTTGGAATATAAGGAAAGAAAACCTTAGAATAGTCACCATCATACCAAGAAGACATGAGTATAAATTTTTAAGATACAAGGATAGTAAAGGATTTTTTTTAAATGAATGGTTCTTTCCTAAGAAAGAAACCTTGTTCCAAAAGGGATGTTAGAAAACTTTATGTACCTTTGTTACCAACTATTGTAACACTTCACATGTGCTCGTAAAGAACCAACAATATATATATTGTAGAAACAAAAAAATTGGTATTTGAAAACAACTTAGGGACCTCACTAAATGAGGAAAATTTTGAAGCATATTGATATCCAATGAAACAAACTTGGTAGGGTTCATCTAATTGAAAAAGTCTTCATTTTATTTAGTACACATATTCTATTTCCTTAGTAATGGTGTATTGTGTCAATACTAAAACGTGTATCCCTATAAATCCTAAATACTTGCACCAAAACATAAGGCCAAGGAGAGTAAAAGTCAGTCATGGGAATGAATTATGATCAAATAGTGGTATGAGTGGACTGATTCTTGTGAGTGGGTAAACTTACCTTTTATCTTTAGAATTTGCAAGGAAAAGGGGGTATTCTCTAAGATCTATAGAATAAGACAATTATAGAAAGAAAAGAAAAAAATAGATTTAAGGTCCTCACATAAACATACTAAATATTCTATGAACCCCAATATTTGTCACTGAGTTTATGTTAGCATTGCCTACTTGTATATGTACAAGACCTCATACAAGTACAGGAAAAATCTATATACATACAACAAAAGATAATTACTTTGTTATAACCCAACAAGTAAATTTGTTTCATTAATCATATTCATGTACTTAAGGAAAACAAAAT
This sequence comes from Cryptomeria japonica, assembly GCF_030272615.1. NCBI lineage: Eukaryota > Viridiplantae > Streptophyta > Pinopsida > Cupressales > Cupressaceae > Cryptomeria > Cryptomeria japonica. The sequence goes on from NC_081405.1 coordinate 391,461,070, forward strand.
TTCACAACCCCTTTTATGATTTATTTGTTTTAAGATAACACAAGATATGCCACAGTTATAACACCGATAATCAATTTTATCAGATTTCCACAATCCATTAGATTATATCTTAGCTGCTTCCAGATACTAAAAACAAACACACAATCAAATCTTGAAGTAACTAAGAGATACAGTAATAATGATGGCATGGTGAAACTCTACAATTAACAAGAGAGGATTCTAAAATTAAATGTGTTTGTTTATTCACCTCTTATATGGGTGCCTACTCCAATGAAATTCATATCCAAGCAAGAGGATGAAGGCATGCTTGCAAATCAACTGTGGAACAAAGCTTGCTTATGCATACAAACTCATAAAATATGGAAACTTATAAAAGAACATTCTTATTTATACATCATATATGAACAACACCCCACATATAACAAAAAATACCATCAAAAAATTGTTTATGATGCCTTATAATGCATGTCATACATTGATCTAATCTAATTATAATCAAGCTACAAAATATGGCAAGTGATACATTAAAACTAAGTTCAAATCCCCTCCTAGGATACTATAGATTTTCATGAAGGCGTTAACTTATGGGTAGAACCTTACTAGACTAACCATTCCTATAATCTTGTAGTGTCATCAATTGTACACCCTTGCTAGGGTGGTACAATTCCACACTTAGGTTAGCACCCACCTTAGTGTGTCTTGCATCTTGCATTTCTAATTTCCCTTTAAGCATTTAATTAATTAGTTTAATTAAATCTATGGTCATTTATTATTATAAAGTTGGGCCCTTTACCCTAAGTGTGCCCATTTTCATCTTATTCCTCCAATGAATCATTTAATCATAAACCCTAATTATGTCTTATTTTAATAGTTTAGACCCAATTTCGCATATCAAAATATCTCAAAATCAGCTGTAACTTTGGAATGTGCTCTAATATAATCATATCTAACGGCCCCAAAAATTTGGTGAAACGTTGGTCGGACCATGGCGGGAATGCACATGGTCTGCGACTTTTTCCCCAAAATTTTGGGAGCACAGTCCTATGATATAGTAATGCTTAACCCCAAGATATTAGCGGGAAATTAAAATCATAGGTTGGCCTAAACATGAAATTAAGATCTAGGGTTTCATACTTAAGAGCTCTCTTTCTTCATTCATGGGACTCACAAGGATAGCTATTTGAACTCTTTTGAAGTTCGCCCTGTTAGGAGCCAAAGCCTGTTAGAGATTTACAATAAGTCTTGTTAAGAACTAATTCCAGTTAAGAATCACCCGGTTAAGGGATTTACAAATATGCCTTGTTAGAAGCAAAATACCCTGTTAGGAGTAACCTCGCTAGAGGATTTAAGAATCCAAACTAATGGACCACCTTGTTAGAGGATTTAATGAGTAACCAAGCTTGTTAGAGCTTACCCAGTTAAGGGATTTTACTTCTGTTGTAATTGTTAGAAAACAACAGGTTTTCTTGGTCTGTCTGAGTAGCACTAGTTTTTCTTGTTCAGATCCTTCTATAACCTTTAGTCTACCTTCACTCAAAAGTGTAGATCCATTCACCGGTTTGGCAACTACAAACTCAACAGGTTTTCTACCAACCTTTCCAACAACCTTTACAACAACTTCATCGACCTTAAATAGAAATCAATTAGGTCGGTAACACAACAAAAACCTAATTCTCATCATCGAGATTACAAACAAGTCAGTTCAATATTGACCGTTAGAAATCATGACAATCTATTCACATTCTTCAAGACAATTCCAACCGCTCCATGATCACTACTTCATCGGGCTTTGTAACTCATCACACGCTATGCATTATATGCAATCCACTTTGCTCCTTCCCTAGACAAGAACAAACATGCCAAAATAATTTGAATATATCCTCAATCAAATGATCACACGTATCTCCATAATTACCTCTTATCAGATAATAAACCATCAAACTTGGTTAGTTAGGGTTTAACAACTGATAGGGTTTACTGGTTACATTACATAGAAAAGTTTAACCCTTTACACCATTTCACTGGTTCTTCTCACAAACTTAACATACCAATTACTAGCCAATATCAAAAACAACAATATCAGGAATAACATGAATACCATTTGCCGGTTCAATTGATATCAATGACAACATATCATTAATGCAATCTCTATGCAAAATGCCAACAAACTCAAAATGCCAACACTCTTTAGGGTTGCTCTAGGTTGATTACTTTCACTCTTAGATCTTGCACACACATTTTCAGTACATTATCAGCTATTCGTGGAGGTGGAAATCACCAACATGAGGGTTTGACTAAGGCAAAACCCTATATAGCCACCCCAAACCCTATTTTTCAACTTCAGGTACAAGTTCGGATCCGAACATCGCTGGAAGTTTCTGGACTGAAAGAGCACACAGGGACAGTTCTGGGTTGCAGATCTTGGCAGAAACCCCAAGGATAGGGGTGTGGTGCCCTAGTCCTACCCAAGATAGTGGTGTGGCATCATGGTCCTACCCTCTGTCAGCAGGACTTGGCATAACAACACTTTGCAAGTCTTAGAATCCCTCCTGCCAGTTTCAGCTCCAGAATTGCAGAATCAGGACAATGGCATGGCATCCTGGTCCCGAACATTTCTGCTCATATTTCAGACATGGGTGCACCTCTAATTTTTCCTTTTGATATGTACTTTTCAGCAGTGTACCAGTTGTTCTTTGATCTGCATTCTCAGACTAGGGTTTGCTTGCTTACTTGCTTTCTAGGTTAGATTGCATTGTGCATCATTCCTCTCTCATTTACAGGAAAGGAATAGAAAACCTAAGAGGTAATCCCCAACTCTCTCTTTCTCATAAGAATTAGTCGACGTGTGTTACCTCCCTAGGCTCTTTCGTATTCCATGAATGAGAGTGGGATTAGGGTTTCCATACTTAGTCTCACTTTTTCCCCTACACATCTTTGGTGAACCCGATGTGAATCCAATTTCATTTGCATTGCATTGCATTGTTATATCTAGATCTAGTTTATTTCATTTGCTTTCAAAACATTAAAAAAAAAAAAAAATAGAAAAAGAGAGAGAAAAAAAAGAGATAGGATTCTTTTATTTTCCTTGCATTTTGTGTTTAAGTTTCATGCAATTTTCATTTCAAAATGTCAGATTTCTATTTGCAATAAGTTCATGCTTTTGATGATATATGCAATTTTGTTGACTATGAATTTAGTAAGGATGCATTAGATGAAGCTCTAGATGAGTTTTTGAACCCTAAGCCTTCTAAACCCTCATTTTGCCAAAAAGTAATCAACCTTTTTGCTATGTCATTTTGTGATGATGAGAAAGATAAGTTGAATGATCCATCTCATGGGTACATTCCTATCAACTCCTCTACTAGATCTAGCAACATAGTTGATTCCCATGATTCCCTCTATGATGTTATGTCTCCTTTTGAGTCCAAAGATAAGCCTTTCAATCACTATGACCATGCTTTATTGGATGATGTCCTTGATGACTTTATGTCTTTGCCCAAACCTTCAAACAAGAATAATGCATCCAAAAGGCTAATCAATATGATCAATATGAATGAACATAGCAAACCTCTTTTTGTTGTTCAAGGTGCTTGTCCTTCTCCAACTTCACCTCTTCCTAATCAACCTCTTTTCACAGTTTAAGGTGGATATAGTCATGATTCCTTTAGCACTCCAAACAAACCTATCATTATGGTTCAAAGAAGAAATTTCGCTAAGAGTCCTTATAGCTATGCTAGACAACTAACTAAGGAGAGTTATAATGCAGTTTCACATACCTATAGCATGACAATAGGCAACCTAACCCTCCTTCAGTTGTTCTGACTCCTCTACCTGATCCTCAACTCATTCTTCCTCAAGCACATTGTATTTCACAAACCCTTGGTGAGGAATATGATCTTGTCGAACAACTTAAAGCTACTCCTGCCAAGATATCTGTTTGGTATTTGTTTCAAACTTCTTTGACTCATCATGGAATGCTACAAGATGCCTTGAAAACATTGAATGTCCCACCCACAGTGACATCCAATAATATGTATTCCTTGATTCACTCTATTACATCACCAAAGGCTCAGATTGTGTTTACACAAGATGAGCTACCCTCTAGTGAAATTCAACAATAGTATGATCCCTTAATGATTGTGGTTATCATAAATGATAGTACGATAAGACAAACATTAGTGGACAATGGTTCTGGCCTTAATGTTTGTAGCATTAACTTGTTGCATAAGATCAATGTTGATACATCTCTTATTAAACATGATTCTCTTACCATCTGTGGCTTCGACAATGTTGCTAAATTTTAACTAGGTATAATCACCTTGCCTACTAAGGCAGGGCTTGTTACTCTACCTACTCTTATCCATGTCATGTCTGGAGAGTTTACATACAACTTGTTTCTAGGGAGACCTTGGATTAATAGCATGCAAGTTGTTCCCTCTACATTACATAGGAAAATCAATTTCATTTACAACAATACAACATACACCTTGTTAGGTGACACAAGATTCCAAGATTGTTTACAAACATCGAGTTCTAAATCCTCTTCACTCAATTCTTCCCTAACTATCTTAGAAAATTATTCTAAAGCTTCTACTTTGATTAGTGTGACTAGTTCATCAAACCCATCTCCTATATCTAGATCGATCCCCAATACTCCCTCAAGTGGACCTAAGGTTTCAGAGGAAGAGTCTTCTCAACCCGACTCTGCGATTGCGAATACTTTCTCTCCTAAAAAAATTCTTGCAGAAGATGATTGGGGATCCCTTGATTTCAATCCTACTTTCGTAGGGGAATACAAAATTCCCCCTACAGAGCCTAAGATTGAAAAGAAGAAAGAAGAAGAAGAACCTAAAAAGCAATCTACTTTGTCTGGGCCATTGAGTAATAACTTTTTTGTGGCTTCTCAGATTTCATCTCCCTTAATTTCTAGTCTAGAGGATTTTGATCCTTCACTTTTTGAAAATCTTCCTTCTTCTTCGGAAATGACTAACCTTTATGGTCTTGGTTTTCACATCCTGGCTAGGTGTGGATATAATGGAAATGGATGTGGTGCTCAAGAACAAGGGATTAAGGTTCCCTTGAAAATAACTTTCGTGATAAGACATTTGGGCTTGGTTATGATCCTTTCAAGTGTATTAAAGCCTCTAAGAGACCATCTATTAGTGTTAATATCATTTTTGCTTCTCTTTAACTAAAATATCCAAAATATATTGACTGTGACCCTTCTTGTGTATTTGCTTTGGATGTTTTTTTTACAATGATTCCTTAGCTGAATTCTTAGGAGCTTATGACAACCTTCCTCGTTATCACCATAACTGCAGTTTTCCCTATTGTTTAAATGTAGAAGCCTACTTTGGGAAAGAAAGAAATAACAATGAGATAGTTAAAGAATTTCCTCAATTGAGAGATGCTCCTCAATAAAGCAATCTCCTAATAAATGACACCATTGATATCAAGATGGATCCTTGTATTGAAGATAAGATCATCAAGATAGGGAAATGTCTTGATGAAGAAGAGCAAAAATAGTATGCGGAGTTGTTACATGAATTCTCCGAGATATTTGCTTGGATATATTCTGACATGCCTAGCGTAGATCCTCAGATTGTCACACATAACATTGTCCTAATTCTTGATGCTAAACCTGTGAAGAAAAAGATTCAAAAGATTCACCCTAAAGTGGCATTACTTGTTAAAGATGAGATTGAAAAATTGTTGGATGTTGGGTTCATTCATCCTATCGATTATTCCTCATGGATTTCAATGATTGTTGCTATGGCTAAAGCTAAAAACAAGACTAGGATGTGTACGTATTTTCAAGATCTAAACATGGCCTCTTTAAATCATGACTTTCCTCTCCTGAATATCGATATGATAGTGGATTCGGTAGCAGGGCATGCTTTACTATCCTTTATGGATGGTTTCTCAGGATATAATCAAATCTTCATCAATCCCCAAGATCAATATAAAACTGCTTTAACTACTCAATGGGGTATGTTTTCTTGGATTGTGATGCCTTTTGGATTGAAAAACACAGGCGCAACCTATCAGCATGCTATGACTCTCATCTTCCTTGACTATATGCATAAAACCTTAGAAGATTACGTTGATGACATCTTAACCAAATTCGTTCATCATACAGATCACGGTAAGATCCTTAGTCAAATATTTGAGAGAATTCATAAGTATAACATGCGTTTGAATCCCCGAAAATGTGTTTTTGGTGTGGATAGTGGCAAACTTTTAGGATTCATAGTTTCACATTGTGGCGTTGAGGTAGATACGAAGAAGGTACATGCTATTGTTAATATTCTACCTCCTAAGAATGTTTCTCAGCTAAAAAGTTTGCAAGGAAAGATCCAAGCTATTCGTAGGTTTGTCTCTCAACTTGTGGATCATACCTTTCCTTTCACACAATTGCTTAAAAAGAATATCAATTTCCAATGGAATGAGGATTGTCATCAAGCATTCGAAGACCTAAAGACTTATTTGGCCAATCCTCACATTCTTCAACATGTTGATCCTACTAAGCCTTTCCTTTTGTATATTGTTGCTTCCCCTCAAGCTCTTGCAGCCTTATTGGCGCAATGTGATAAGGATGGTAGAGAATGCCCGGTTTATTACATAAGCCGCACTCTACTTGATTATGAAGTCCGATATTCTACGATAGAAAGACAGTGGCTTGCTTTAGTCTTTGCAACCCAAAAGTTGAGACATTATCTCTTGAATGTTGAGATCCATGTTATCGTTAAATTTGATCCTCTTAACCATCTTTTCTCCAAAACTGATCTTTTTGGACAGTTAGCTAAGTGGGTTATGATGTTGATCGAGTTTGACCTTAAATTTGTCTCACAAAAGGCAATAAAGGGTCAAGCGTTGATTGATCACTTTGTTGATGCTCCTTCACCCTTCTCTTTACCTAATCTAGAGTCTTTTCCCTATAAGCACATTTTTCCATTAAGGTTGATGAGACTTGGGAATTGTACTTTGATGGCTCTAAGTGTCGTACAAGATCGGGGGTAGGGGTGGTCTTAATTTCTCCTAAAAAGAAGCCTATTCCTTTATCATATCGTCTCAATTTCTTATGTACCAATAACATTGCTGAGTATGAAGCTCTTATAACTGGAATTAAAGCATCCTTGGCATTGAATGTGAAACATCTACATATTTATAGAGATTCTCAACTAATCATAAGACAAGTGACAGGAGTTTATCAAGCTAAGCAAGACAAAATATCACAATATAAAGATCTATCTTTATCCTTGTTACAAAAATTTGATTCCTATACCATGGAGTCGGTTGCTCAAAAAGATAATTGACATGTTGATGCGATGGCATGTGTTACCTGTCTTGTTTCTCTAGAGGACCCCTTGGTAGATCTTAAATTCACTATTCACAACCTTACTTCCCCAGCTATTGTTGATAATCCTAGTGATGTGGCATATTGTTGCATTATAGTTTCTAACGAATGGTACTCACATGTTGTGAGATATTTGAGTGATGGTACCTTTCCTGACTCTGTGAATAAGAATACTAGGGCTAGGATTCACAAATTGGCTGCTAGATACATTATTCTTTCTAATGTTCTTTATAGGAGGGGTTATAATGGTCTTCTTCTTCGATGCTTAAACAAGGTTGAAGTCCCTCTTGCTCTTGAAGAGGCACATTTAGGTGCTTGCGGGGGGCATTTTGGGGGTAGGTCTTTAGTTTAGAGATTTCTCTGAATGGGATATTATTGGCAAACCATGGAAAATTATTCCTTTGTGTTTGTTAAAAGATGTCACATGTGTCAGCAACATAGCAATTTGATCCATACCCTTGCCCAATAACTTTGATCTCAGGTAGCATCTTGGCCCTTTTCTACATGGGGTTTGGATCTTGTTGGTAAAATATCTCCTCCTTCCTCTCAAGGACATACTTTCATTATAACTACCACTGATTACTTTACGAAGTGGGTGGAAGCCGTTCCTCTTTGATCCACTACCACTGAATTAATTTGTCAATTCATTTTGGAAAACATCATTTCTCGATTTGGGATACCTTCCGCCTTAGTTTCAGATAATGGAACATCATTCAAAAATAAGGTTGTGAAGAAGTTTCTCGAGAAATATCATGTTCAACAAGAATTTTCTACACCTTATTATCCTCAATCAAATGGTCAAGTTGAGTCTTCTAATAGGATAATTGAACAAATTCTTCGAAAGATTGTAAACAAGCATGGTAAGGATTGGCATACTCAATTGAGTTATGCTATGTGGGCTTATCGCATGAGTGTGTGTGTTGCTACGAGTTGTACTCCTTATAATCTTATTTATGGTGTTGATGTCATTATGCCTTTAGAGTTAGAAATTCCTTCTTTGAGAGTTTCTCTTAGGGGTATAGTGGATGATGATTCCTATAGAGAGCAAAGAATTCAACAACTTGAGATGCTCGATGAATGGCATATAAATGCCCTCGATCATATTCAAGCTTATCATAAAACTTTGGAACAAAGCTACAATGATAAGGTTATTCAACGCTCCTTCTTGCTAGGGGATTTAGTCCTTTACGAGAATCAACGCAACAGGAATGCCTTACTTGAGGAGAAGGGAAAATTCAGTCCTAATTGGCTTGGACCATACATTTTTTAGGAGGTCTATGGATCAGGTGCTTACAATATAATAGATGTGTAAGGTACGCCTCTCAAGGAACCCATAAATTCTATGCACCTTCATAGATACTATGCCTAGTTCTATTCTCTCTCTCTCTCTCTCTCTCTCTCTCTCTCTCTCTCTTTCTAGTCTTCTTTATGTTCTCTTTCTATATCTTTTCTTTGTTCAAAATTGGGTAATATGCTAGCATATCTTCATTAAAGTATGTGGGATTAAATGATGTTATATTGTTTGGTCTACATTACTTCATTCTTGACAAGCATGTTTTATTACTTTATTGTTTGTCTTGGATTATTTTATGTAAATTGAATAGATTTACATTTCATATGTGTTGGCATATTATACAATTTCTTATGTGTTAAGTAGAATTATATCATGTTGTGCTTAATTAAGAGTTAATTAAATCACATTAATCATATATTTCTCATGCTTAATACATTCTTCTTTTACATCATCAAAGTAGCATTTGATTAAATACTTGGTTATTTAATTAAATCACACATGTATAAATTTAATCATGAAGCATTGAGAAATCAATTACATGGAAATTCAAATTAGACATACATGCTCATTACTCAATGTGTTACTTCTAATATAAACAATGCATATATTGTTTAAGCATTAAAAATAACAAAATCATGAGTGTCATCATATATACATCAATACATCAAAATCATCTCCTATCTCTAGGACTAGTAGTTGGAGGATGGTCGCTAGATGCCCCCTCTTGATCTAGTTGTGGGAGTGGCCCCATGGGAGTGTATCATGATACAGACCGCGAGGAGCTCCTGTAATCCCTCTCCATCATGATCCCTCGGTATGTGGCTGCTTCTTTCTGTGATGCTTCTAGGTTGCACTCTGTCTATCATAATCTCTCTCATAGGACCTCCACCTCCATCCGAATAGGGGAGAAAAGGTCCTCATGTCGTCTTGCATTCCTCTGGGATCTGTGCGCTATCTATGAGGAACTAGGAACATGTGCAGTCACAATAAGGTCCGCCACTGCATTCTGAATCAAAGAACACCACTCTTGGACAATAGCTGCAAGATAGAGAAATTTTTCATCAGTAGCATTCTATATCATCAGCTCCCAAAATAGGTAAGATACATAAGTTAATTAATAACAAGACACCTTACCTGGATCTCCCTCTCACCAATAGGGATCATGGACAGCGACCGCCTGAGACTGGGACCCATTAGGATCTCTGTGCTCGTACTGTCTCTGTATAGTAGGTGTGGGCCGATGGGGACTAGGATCAGGACCCCTTATGGGGTCCCTCTCTGATTGCAGTGGGAAACTCGGTGGCTCTAGGGCTATGGTATCCTCCCCATAGTGATGAGGAACTGCATTTGATTCATCCTCGTCCTCCTCATCCTCATCCTCATCGTCCTCATCCTCATCGTCCTCATCCTCATCCTCCTCTCCATCCTCCTCATCATCTCCATCCTGGTCTCCCTCTCCTGTATTAGGATCGTCTCCATCTCCGCCCATCTCCTGCTCCACTGTGTCGTCAGCCTGATCATCTGAATCCTCCTTAGATGTATCAGTTCCCTCTCCATCGCTTGACTTTCTCCATGGTTTGGGGTTCCCTCCAAGGAAGTCTATGGGGAAGATGGCTCCATGGTATGTTCTCCCCCACCATGTGATGTACCCTCAGTGCGTGCCTGAATCATCTCTTTAATCCATCGCTATGTCCTGATCTGACCCATATGAGTCTGTGATGCCGATCTCATCACTGGTAGGCCTAGGAATGGCTCCTAGCCTCAGCATCACGCGTGAGTGTTAGATGTATACAGGCATGTCAGTAGGAACACACTACTCAAACCCAAACTGTCATCGAAGTAGAAGGGAATGAATATGTGGCTATATTGTGCCTCTAGTAGGGGGTTCCTTTACATGTTGAACATCTGTCTACATATCCCTGCTCACATGGATATCCTGAGGTAGGGTCTCCATATGACCCCACTCGCTGTCAATCTATCTAAGGTCAACCTCCAATATAGGAGATCGCCAAATCGCCACTCATAGGTAAGAGGATAACCATATACCCTAGGCTGCTCGGGGACTAGCTCTATCGGAGCTCCACCAGGCTTAGTGCAGGTAATATGCTTAAAAATCCACACCTATAGTAGTGTGCATGTCATCAGGCTGCATCCCTTTCGAAACACATACTCCCCAAGGTCATGATAGAGATCCGCAAGCATGCTCCGACCCTAATAGTATACTTTCATGTGTCTCTCCATAGCTCGTATGACGTAGATGAGTCCTCCATGCACATGTGTGTCATGCCCATTAGGGCACACGACTAATGTAAGAGTCGCAATCATGAGTCACCTCACTAATGGAACCTTGCTGGTAGGGTGTAGGAGCCAGATAACCATGATGCGACCCCTCATCTCGCTATGTATCACTTTCCCCACAACATATACCCGCTCTCTCCTGTAATCCTCCTCTGTCCGATCGGATCGATATCTCACGATCTCTCCTCTAATGGGAAGGCGCAAGATGCGGTATACATCCTCAAGGGTGAATGTCAGCTTCCCAACAAGTAGTGAGAACATCGAAGTGTCTGCATCCTACCTCTCCATCAACATTGCAGAATGGAATCAGATGGTAGGCATGGTCATCGCATCCCATAGGCCCACTGCATGTAGCAAATCCCTCTCTCCTGTTGTCAGCCTCGGGATCTTCTCCAGAAGGCTTCGAAAGGTGAGACTGGTGGTATCCTCATAGATGTACGGTAGTGTCTACAAAATGCAAAGAAATCTATCATCAATAATCGATCAATTATCTATCATCATCTAATCAATGCAATCATTCTATTGGTTCTAGCCTTCATCGTCTGATCCTGTGTCACTGTTGGTAACCCTGAACAGGGACCAGGGCGCCCTACTCAGACATGGTGCCCTAGGACCCCTAGTTGTCCGAAGAAGGGGACCATGCCCGGACTAGGCAATGACATTATCATTCCTAAAAACTATGAAAACATGAAAAAGCCAAATGTAGTCAACAGAAGGTCAACTCACCTCGTCGAGTGGTCGGTCGACGAGTACAGACTGGCGTAGGATCTCCATCCTTGTAGGTCGCTCAAGTCAACATCGAGGCATGATGGCTTGTATGTGGGCTCCTTTGCAATGAATAGTGCCAAAAAGTTAGAAAGTGACAAATGAAGGTGTCACTTTCATATTTATGTGTTATGCACTTTTTTCACTTTATGTTTATAAGTTAAAACCCTAATTTTTGCACTTTTTCTTCAATCTATCATATCTTGAGCTAGGAAGCTCTAATTCTTACACCGTTGGTGGCATTGGAATTGTGATTTTTTCCTCTCGCTCTGCATTAGTTCCATAATATTATTGGATGAACAATCAAGTCTTGTTGTGAACTTCCTTCATCAAACTCTTTATCGCAATTCGCTGTGGAAAACATGATACCCTATTTCACCTCACTAATGAGAAAGTCAAAATAGGGGGGCATATAGCTACCCACAAATTTAATCACCTTCCTTAGTAAGAATTAGGTAATTTTATGATCTAACATGTGGTTTTTTAGGGTATGGTTCCTAACTGTGTATTGCAGATACCATCGGGGGCTTCATCCGACAACTTATGGATTATCCTTTCTCTAATGATGTTTACTTTTTTGTACTTTAGCTTGTATATGCACGTAGTGTCTTATGACCACTAAAGTGTGGGATAAATGTAGTGTCATAAATTGTACATCCTTGCTAGGGTGGTACAATTTCACACTTAGGTTAGCACCTACCTTAGTGTGTCTTGCATCTTGCATTTCTAATTCCCCTTTAAGAATTTAATTAATTAATTAAATTAAATCTAAGGTCATTTCTTATTATAAATTTGGGCCCTTTACCCTAAGTGTGATCATTTCATTTTATTTCTCCAATGAATCATTTAATCATAAACCCTAATTTTGTCTTATTTTGATCATTTAGATCCGATTTCGCATATCAAAACATCTTGAAATCAATTGTAACTTTGGGATGTGCTCTAATATAACCATATCTAATGGCCCCAAAAATTTGGTGTAAAGTTGGTCGGACCATGGTGGGAATGCACATGGTCCACGACTTTTTCCCCAAAATTCTGGGAGCACAATCCTATGATATAGTAATACTTAACCCCAAAATATCAATGAGAAATTCAAATCCTAGGTCGGCCTAAACATGAAATTAAGATCTAGGGTTTCATACTTAAGAGCTCTCTTTCTTCATTTGAAGGGGTCTTCTTTTAAGAATCTAAGAGAAATTTTTTGGAGCATTAGAGTCTTCTTTGCAGTGAAAGAGTAGATCTTTGAAGTCTTCAACAAGATTCAACATTCATCCATAAAACATACATCAAGCATCATTTTATCAATTGGGGGGGCTTTTGAAGATGTAGAAGAACAATAGGAGATCATCGACTGATGATTGGCTTGTACCTCTCCCTTGGGGTTGGGTATGGTTTCATGTTGTTTTTGTATCTTTGCATAAGCTTCATTTTGATTCATATTCATGCTTTATATAACTTTGCATTGTGGATTCAGAGCATTTACTTTGTCAATTATAAGCAATTAGGGTTTACTCTTTAGGGTTGCTCTAGGTTGTTTACTTTCATTCTTAGGATCTTGCACACACATTTTCAGTACATTATCGGCTATTCATGGAGGTGGAAATCACCAACATGGGGATTTGACTAAGGAAAAACCCTATATAGCCACCCCAAACCCTCTTTTTCAGCTTTAGGTATAGGTTCGAAGCTGAGCATCATTGGAAGTTTCGGGACCGGAAGAGCACACAGGGACAATTATGGGTTGCAGATCTTGGCAAAAACCCCAAGGATAGGGGTGTGGCACCCTGGTCCTTCCCAGGATAGTGGCTTGGTGCCCTGGTCCTTCCCTATGTCAACAGGAATTGGCAGAATAACACTTTGCAGTTCTCAGAATCTCTCTTGTCAATTTCAGCTCCAGAATTGGAGAGACGAGACAGTGGTGTGGCACCCTGGTCCTGGACATTTCTGCTCAAATTTCAGACATAGGTGCACCTCTGATTTTGCCTTATGATCTGTACTTTTCAGCAGTATATCAGTTGCTCTTTGATCTATATTCTCGTATTAGGGTTTGCTTGCTTACTTGCTTTCTAGGTTAGATTGCATTGTGCATCATTCCTCTCTCTCACTTACAACAAAGGAATAGAAAACCTAAAAGGTAATCCATGACTCTCTATTTCTCATAAGAAGTAGCCTACATGTGTTACCTCCCTAGGCTCTTTTGTATTCCATGAGTGTGTATGAGAGTGGGATTAGGGTTTCCATACTTAGTCTCACTTTTTCCCCTACACAAAAAATCTATAATCATGCCCCTTCATTTGTAGATCAAAATATTCATTGTTTGAAATATTAGGACTATCTTGATACAATATGTGGCCAAGAAATTGATTAAAAAATTAACTCTTACAAAATCTTTCAATCGTGTTATATATAGCATTACATTTTAACTTATCTAGGTGTAGCATCGTAAATTGTATCTGAGTACAATTTTGTCCTCACCTAGACCTCTCCTTGGTGCTTCATCTTTTGATGCTCGATGACTATTTGCATTTTACTCACACCACCTCACAAATCCATATTTTCACCTTCTCTCTTGTCTTTTCCCCAAATCCAAGTCTTGATTCTCAGGACTAGGGTAATAAGCACCCTGGTCCTCTCAATCAGGACCCAAGATTGAGCCTCACAACAATTAAAACATCAAGTGAGCAAGAAATTAGATCCTGTGTTGGCCTACTCAGAAAATTTAAATAATTTTCAAGCAGTCAAGTATAAAAGAAGGTCTACCCCTCTCATTTGAAATCTAACAAAACCTAAGCAATCTAGTAAGTTGTCTAATGATCCTAAATTGAATTCAAGTGAGCAAGTAATCAGACATTCATCAAGCATTGGAGAAGTATATTCAAGTTCAAGCATTCAAGATGGTATCCATGATCAACCTTCTATGAAGACATTATACAAGACATCCTAAAACCCTTGAATGAGGATTCAAGCAAGCTTCAACAGGGTATAAATTTCAATTACAAGCATTTAATTTTAGATTTGGTCTTTCCCTCAAAAGGAAAGCATCTTGCCACAATTTTCATTACAAATATTATATCAATTTCAAGGTTAATTCCTAAACCGGGGTTTGACCCAAGGCAAACCCCTATCCACAACCCTTTTTCCTCTCTTTTTGTAAGGAAGGAATTGACTCAAGAGTTGTACTTACAGATTTCAACAAAGTTGACAATGACAAATAGGTTTAGATTTCAATGGAGTGAAAATTGGAGGACCAAGGTGAATCCCAGCTACTTGGTCCTAGAAAATTAGCTTGAACTTTCAAGAATGGGTTTGGATTCTCTTTTTCTTCTTAGATCCTTGTTTGTGGCTCTGTAAGATACATGTAACAATCTATTTTATTGTTTCATCTCAATTATCCATCAACTAAAAGAGGGTGGCAAACTAAAACCAATGGATCTAATTAAAATTTTAGCCCTTTTCCTACTTGGATTATGGCTATATCTATTGGAATCATCCATGTTTCAATGTTTTGGTCCCTTAGGTAGGATTAGTAGTTTTATTATCTTAATTGGTGAAACCTTGATTTTCCCCACCAAAACATTTTGGTGAACCCAACTCTCATCCTTGCATTACTTCTAACTTTCAAAATCAGATTTGATTCATATGCACTTAATTGATTCATATATGCAATAATTTCTGAAACATATAACTTATGCACTTTTAGTCACATTCATTTGGGTAGCTAGTTTGCAAAAACATTTTCATGAGCCTAACTTATTTCATGTTTATTTTTTATTTTTTGCCTTAGATATGCTCTGTATGCACTTTAACATTCAAATTTGCACTCATAGATCATATTTACAATTGAATGGCATAAATTTAAAGGTTAATTTAATAAAAACCCTAATTTATTCTTCTTAAATTGACTTGTGGGTTGCATAATTGTTCAATTGTATTTTCATATTTGATTGTTGTGAAATGTTATGTTCAGATTTAGATGCATCTAATGTTGAACTTCATAATTCACATTGTTTAAATTACTGGTTAATTAATTATTTAAAAAAAAAACCATTGTTTAATCATAGTTTCCAATCTTTACATTCAATTTTCCTCCTTTGTGCATGATTTTTGTTACCCTTAGTCCTACATACAATATTCTAGTGAGAAGAAGTTATAGACTTAAGGATTATGTGTTGGCAAGAGATACTGTACTGGTTGAGTTCAGTGCATGAGGAATTTTTTAGGGTTGTCATTGATGGAAACTTAGATAAAAAATCACATCCAATATATGCAGAATTGATCTACTAGAAGTTTTGATATTCATTTTTCTTTAAGTCTGGAAGGTGGAATACAATATGCGATAGAGTATGAATACATTGAGCAGAAATCAATTTTGGTTCCATAGTTTTGGTTGCGGTGGAAGAGTTAGGTGATTGGATATTCGAGATAGCTTAATTCGTAATCCTAGCCTCTGGTATTGATTCTTGTGCATGATTGAAGATCTAGTATTTGGTATTTCAGGAAAAACAAATTTATTTTGGTGTAGCGTGTTATGCAAAATCTTTGGGATGATTTGGGTGATTGGTTTTGAGTTTGAGGTGTTTGAGCCGACATGTGTGAATCATTTTATCAATTTGTTTAGGTCTGCATATGGATTGAGCTGACTTATTGTTACACGTTTCATGTTGTGTGTTATGTGGTTTTTAGGCTGAAATGGAATTGATCTAATCTGATGCGGATATATAAGACCAATTCATTTAAGCATTTTGGTATGAGAAGGGAGTGTGTGAAGGTTGTATGAGCTTTTGTGCATAGTTTCACATGTGCTATCATTAGATTGGTGCTCTGGTATATGACAGAGTAGCATAACAAAGCAATGAGACACAATAGTGGAAGAAGACCTCTTGTGCTTAATTGGAATTGCATTTTAGCATTTGCAGATTCTATCCATTAGTTCATTCAATTAGTTATCATTTGTAATCTTTGTAAGGCAGTGAGCCTTCCTCGGGGTAGCAACCCTCTTTTGTAGTTGAGCAGTGAGCTCTAGGCAGTGTGCCTGAATGCATGTGCATTCTCCTTTATAATATTATTATACTCCTAATCATAGTATTATAATATTGTGGGTCTCAATCCCATTGTGGTTTTTCCCTTATTGGGTTTCCGCATAAAAATTCTAATGTTATGGTTTTGTGCTTGTTTGCTTTTAGTTTGTGCACTTTACTTTTATTTATTTGCATTTGGTGGTTTAAGAACCAGCTTAAGAAACTCGTTAATTGTAGAACATTGATTCACCCCCCTTCTCAGTGTTTATTGTTTCCAACAATTGGTATCAAAGCCTAGTTCATCCAAGGAAGCCTAACAATGTGAGGAAGATCTGAGAGATTGAATCAATGGACTCTGGTTTGTAGAAGCAACTTATTGTAGCACTTGAAGACCTAGATGCAACAAGGCAAGAAGCAAGTAGCCAGAGAAGAAATTTGAGTGATGTTGAAAATTTCATTGAGTCATTAAAAGAACAAGTGAACACATCCAGAGAGAAGAGAAAGGAGCTGATGGACAAACTCAAGGAGAAAGAAGAGCAAAGCATTGATGATGAAGTTCTGAAAGACAAGATAGATGAATGTGAAAAAATTGCTAGAGATAATGTAGTCCTAAAGAATGAAATACAATCCATTGTGATGGAGTTGACAAAGAAGATTGAAGATAGGAAGAAGAATGAAGAAAATCTGGCTCAGCCATTGAAGGATAGATCTGATGAATGTTGCAGATTGAATCATGAAAATGACCTACTGAAGCTTGAATTGATACAGTCCAAGAATAATGAGCAAGAGATTGAAAGACAAATTATAACTCTGAGAGATGAACTTACCATTGCTAATGAGTACAAAGAAAAATTCAATGTGAGCTCAGCCAGGCTGGATGAAATGCTACAAAGTCAGAAGAATAAAGGTGAAATGGGAGGACTTGGATTTGAGAAAGGAGAAAGCTCCAAATCTAGTCAAAGCAATCATCAGAAGACCAACAAACCTTTGGTAAGGCAACCTAATGCTTATAAATTCAATGATAAATGTTGTGTTTGCAATAAATTTGGTCATATGGCAAGTCAATGGAAAAATAGAGCTAATCAGAATAATTCATTATTCTTCGGACAATGTTTCAATTGCAATAAATATGGCCATAAGTCAGTTGAATGCATAAGTATGGTAAATAGGAGAAATGTAAGATGCTATGCTTGTGGAAGATTTGGACATATTAACCAATGCAGATCTAGAGGAAATCAAGGTAATTCCAAGCCTAATAAGAGAAACAACATTGTTTTCTATGCTTGCAACAAAACCGGTCATATTGCAAAATACCGTAGAAGCCAGAATGTGAGCAAGAATGCTCCAGCAGACAAGAACAAAGCAGATGAAAAGGACAAAGTGAAGGTTGAAGAGATCAAAGAGCAGCACAAGAAGATGTGGGTAAATAAGGATGATTCAAATGCAATAAATGGGTCCACACATGATTTCAATGTTGGATCTTCATCCGATAACTAAGGCATTTGGCCTTAGGGGGAAGATATTCATGCAGATCCTTAAAACCCCATTTCTGAGTTCTGTAACCGGTTGTGAAATGTTACAGATGATTCTAGATGGTTGTGTAGATGATCCTAATAGATATCCAGAAGATTTCATGCCGATTTGATGCTCTGGTACAATATTCATGAGATTCAGGGTATTCGAGAGAACTTTAGGGTTAAGCATTTATTGCACCTAAAAGTTAGGTATTTGAAGGATAAAAAGGCATTTCAATTTTCATTTTTCACATTGCGACCAAAGTAAAAGAGAAGAAAAGTGTGGCGAAGAATATTGTGCAACTAAACCAAAGCTTTTGAAGATTCGGCGAAGATTTCTTGCATCTGGTTGAAGTCAAAAAGGTATTTTCTAAGTTCGAAGCTATTTGTTCATAACCTAGTATTCGATAATCGCATCATCTAGTTCTAGTGTGGTGACTCCATTGGTAGTTGAGATAAAATATAGGGCAAGGCCAAAATTCAAGAAGCATCCATACAAATCGATGGAAGATGATCCAAATGGAGCATTTTTATCTATTTAGTATGGGGTTTTGCATGTTGAATATATTAGGGCATATGTCCACTGCAATATTGAGGAGCTTAGGAATGCTGAAATGCTAACATTGTACATAAAGCACATGATAGATGGTATGGGAAACCTCAAACCCGATTTCAAGTCTTTGCAGGATAAGGGTTTCATTCAGTTTGTGAACTTTCCAATTTTTTATGAACCTGAATGGGTTAGGTACATTTTGAGTAGGGTACATGATGAATTTATACGGTTGGATAAACCATACAAGATCACCAAGAGTGCAATCCAAGCAGTGAGATATCTAAATGAAATTGGTGAAGTTCTTGGTCTAAGAAATGTGAAGAACACGACAGTGACAAAGGTAATCGGTTCCTAGCATGATAACAGATCGATGACAATAAGTGATATTATTGATTATGATGTCATATTTGCCTCCATGGTGATAGGGTATAAAGTATATCAATCTAGCAGGGAAAACTCAGTCTCTAGTACTGCAATATATGCACCCTATCAAATTCTTAAAGAAGATAAGTTATATGATCCATGTGGAGTACTTTTGAGTGAATTAATGAGAAATCTAAAGAAGATAAAGAAGGATAAGAAGCATGTTTTTAAGTTTGGTACTTTGATTGTCTATTTAGCCTTCTATTTCATGAGAGAGATCCCTGATGTAGGTAAAATTCAATGGGCATATGACAAACTGGTGGCCATATAGATCAAAGAAGCCTTACAAGGATTAGGAGATGCTCAAGCACAAAAATCTATCCAATGGAGTTATTTCAAATCATTCCAAGGCATGATGTAGAGTAGGGAAAGGATCCTAAAGCAGATTGTAGAGAATTATGAGGACACCATATGCTTCATGGTGGAAATTGACCAATACCTAATGGAATTTTTTGAACCAAGAACAATATGGATCATGCCCATGGGGTATGAAGTTGAATACTCTTGACATGTATGCTCAACATCTTAAAAGATGGTGGATGAAAAGGAAGAGAGATTTGGGACGTATAAAGAGAATAGTTTAAGTCTGCACTCCCAGTTCACTAAGCCCGGAATGCAAAAGAGAGTGAGGAAATAAGTAGAACAACTTGCTAAAGATATGGGCATTACCAAGGAAGAAGTCCACAGGGCCAGAGAGAAAAACATCCTGAAAGAAGAGGATATGGTAAATCCCAAGAAGACAAAACCCGCTTTTACTCCTCCTAAGACAAGGTAAACAAAGTCAACACCTTCCTCTCATGCTCAAAAGCCCGCCCCTCCACCAAAGCATCTGGTGGAGTTGAGAAGAGAACGAAAGAGAAGCCAAAGAGAGTCTACATGGCAGCCACTGCTAAAGAAGAGATAGAATAATATGAAGTAGTGAGCAAGGTAAATAAGATTGCTACTTCTCCCAGGGTATTCAAGAAGCCACCATCTGTACAAGGTCAGCCAAGCAAGAAGCATAAAGTTGGAGCTGAGCAATTTGGTAGACCTCATCCAAGCAAGAAGCCTAAGTCTGAGCTTGATGAAGCTTTGAAGTCCAGAAAAATTGAAGGTAACTACACTATTGTGCCCCCAATTTCACTAAGTCATATTGTTGATGAAGCAGTCAAGGAAGAGAATTTAGAGCATATATCTGAATACTATGAGAACTATGATGAGAATGATCAAAGGGAAATAGAAGAAGTCATTGTACAATACATGAATGTGTATAGTAAAGCCCTAATAGAATTATTATCTATGATTCTGAAGAATTTATATGAGATTTCGGATGTCAGAAGGCATACATCTAGTCTTGAAGATGAGAGAATAAAAGAATATGTTTTGGTTAATTTGTGCTCTATAATTTCCAAGAGTGGAGTTGACAGACTTCTTAACCTTGCAAAGAGTAGATTTAGAAGTAAAACCATGGTTAATAAGATCGTGTTTGGAAAAGTTGCTGAAGTGGCAAAGGAAACAAAAGCAATTTTGAAACAAGTTTTGGAAGAGCATAAGTATGAGATAAATCCGATGAAAGATGACACCATTCCGGAAGTACATACATAGGATACCTCCACTTCAGATGAGAAAACAAATATATAGACTGCAGTTGGAGATGATACTATTGATAATCAAAAGGTTACAAACTCTGGTGAAGCTGATCATACTCCTCCTGTGACAAATGTTTAATCATAGAAGGATGCTCAGGAGGTTGGAGATGAAAAGGGTGAAGAGGCAGAGAAGGAGAAGGATGAAGATAAGATTGAACAGGTTCTAGTGGCAAGAGACACTGTGTACAAGGGAAAGCATATTATTAGTGACACAGATTTCACCAAAGGGCCTATAGATCTTAACTTTCTATCTCCACTTCAAGCACTCAATCTTGCAGCACTTGCATAGGCCAAGGCGAGTGAAGATTTATTGAAATATCACTTTGATGATAAAGAATTGATATGTATGGCTACAAGTGTGTTGGAGAAAATTCTGCCATCATTCAAGCAAGATACATGAGACTCACCCTCCGGTAAGCTAAGGAGTATGTTAAAGTCTATAGATTCTTATTTTGTATCATTAGAGAAAGTTGTTGAAGGAAATTTCCTTAAACAATTCAATGCCATGCAGTTAAGGACATTTTTGAAAATGGTTGAAGGTGATAGAGTTATTTTGATTGCTGGTTTGAAGGCTATTCAAAAAGCATTGGACGAAGGCAGTAAGATATATAAATAATGTCTTGTTTTTCCTAAGTTTACAATTGAGATTCATAAGAAGATTAAAGAATGTGAAGAAAAGTTAGCTGATATTTCTCAATCTTTTTCCCCCCAATCAGTTTTTGCCAATAATCTTAGAGCTCAGGTGATGGCTCTACTTGACAAAATCAAGACCTTAATCAGAAAAAGGACAGAGTAGTTGGCAGAGTGGGAGAACTCATGACTCTAATCACTCCTCGGTTGGATAGCTTGTTGAGCAGTCAGCAAGATGCTATGAATGTTGTGAATAAGAGTGTTTCGTCACATCTGAGAGGAGAGGAGATGCATTCCTATCTTCTTAGTGCTCTCATAAACATTTTGGAGAAATTTAAGAAAGGTATGGATGATATGCATGTTGTGAATAAGAGTGTTTCGTCAGATTTGAGAGGAGTTGAGATGCATGCCTAATTTTTGTAAGTTATTGAGTATACCCTTGTACATAAGTTTTGGTAGATACATACCTTTTCCATTGATATCAAAGGGGGAGAGAGGGGAATGAAAATTTATGTATATTCTCAAGGGGAATTTGTTGAGTTGTTGAGTTTTGCAATTTTGAAGTTTTGTAGTACATGTCAGTTTTGATCTTATAGTGTCAATTTTCATCAAGTGTTGTCATCAATGCCAAATGAGGAGATTGTTGGCAAGATACATTGTACTAGTTGATTTAAGTGCATGAGGAATGTTTTGGGGTTGTCATTGATGGAAACTCATATTAGAAATCACATCCGGTATATACAGAATTGATCTACTGGAAGTTTTGATAATCATTTTTCTTAATTCTCAAAGGTGGAATACAATATGCGATAGAGTATGAATTCATTGAGTAGAAATCAATTTTGGTTACATAGTTTGGTTGCGGTGGAAGAGTTAGGCAATTGGATATTTTAGACAACTTAATTCACAATCCTAGCCTCCGATATTGATTCTCATGCATGATTGAAGATCCTGTATCCGATATTTCAGGAAGAATAGATTTATTTTGGTGTAGTGTGTTATGTGGAATCTTTGGGATGATTTGGGTGATTGGTTTTGATTTTGAGGTGGTCGAGATGACACATGTGAATCATTTGTTCAATTTATTTAGGTCCACATATGGATTTATAATTGGATTGAGCTGACTTATTATTATACGTTTCATGTTGTGTGTTATGCGCTTTTTAGGCCGACATGGAATTGATCCAATATGATGATGCAGATATATAAGACCGATTCATTTGAGCATTTTGGTATGAGAAGGGAATGTGTGAAGGTTGTATGACTATTGGTGCATAGTTTCACATGTGCTATCATTGGATTAGTTCTCCGACATATGACAAAGTAGCAGAACAGAGCCGTGAGATAGAACAGTGGAAGAAGGCATCTTGTGCTTAACCAGAACTACATTTTGGCATTTGTAGATGCTATCCATCAATTCATTCAATTAGTTATCATTTGTAATCTTTGTAAGGCAGTGAGCTCTAGGCAGTGTGCCTAAATGCATGTGCATTCCCCTCTGTAATATTATTATACTCTTTATCACAGTATTATAATATTGCGGGTCTCAATCCCACTGTGGTTTTTCCCTTTCCAAGTTTCCACGTAAAAATTTCAGTGTTATGGTTTTGTGCTTGTTTGCTTTCAATTTGTACACTTTACTTTTATTTATTTGCATCTCATGGTTTAAGAATCAGCTTAAGAAACTTGTTAATTACAAAACATTGATTCACCCCCTCTCTCACTGTTCATTAATTCCAATAATTCTTCTTAAATTGACTTGTGGGTTGCATAATTGTTCAATTGTATTTTCATATTTGATTGCTGTGAAATGTTATGTTTAGATTTAGATGCATCTAATGTTGTAATTCATAATTCATAATTCACATTTCACATTGTTTAAATCATTGATTAATTAATTATTTTACAAAAAAAATCATTGTTTAATCATAGATTTCAATCTTTGCATTCAATTTTCCTCCTTTGTGCATAAGTTTTGTTACCCTTAGTCCTACATACAATTTTCTAGTGAGAAGAAGTTACAGACTTAAGGCTTCCCAAGTTTTAACTACTAAGTATATGGAGCCTTAGTTGGATAAATTATTCCATGTGAATGTTGGTGGTTCCTCTAAACCAACAAATGATCACTTATCCCCATTCTCTCCATACTTCTCATGATGTGGATGAATCACTAACTAGGGTTATAATTGACCATTAGAGAAAATTGATAATGAACTTGAGAATCTTCAACAATGGATGGGTCAACAATACATGAATAGTGAGACAATCCCCTTGATTGAAGGATTGAAAAGAATGGTGCAAAATGATAAGATGGGTGTGGACTTTTTGTGTGTCCTTGCTCATATTGTTGATACAAATATTATTCCAATAAAAAATTGTGTCAAAGTCCTTGGTTACTCTCAACTCACTAACCAAGTTAACCATTCCATTCCTATGTCTACATCCTTGCCTAGTGTGCCTACATTTACATCTTCTATCATGACTACTTCCACACAAAATGTTAATCCTACACATGTTACTCATGGGGGCTGATGAGAGAAAATTATGTTCCATTTTATGCCATAGTCTAGACTATTTCATGCACCTACATACCCATTCCAACATTTCATTTCCATTCTATATCATACCATTTTTTTGCCTTTATGGTGCATGTGGTGACATATATATAATAGGTATTTAATATAATTTCAAGACTAAATTATGGAAACTAATTATTGATTTCCTTATTAATAAGCATTGTTGTTTTATGACTTTGAAAATATAGCTTGTAGCATACAACACTTCCTGTCACCTCCTTTACAGGAACTTTCCTATCACTCATTATTTCCACATGGACTCTTACCACATTAGTTCAGTGCCAGGACCACATCTACTAACGATTCTTTAATACGCATCAAATCTATTTTGCATGGCTACATAGATCGACATTTGATTGGATATCAAATGTTGATCTTCAAATCAATATTCAACATTATTAGAAGATGATTCTTCTAGTTTGTATGCCACTTCAATCCATGATCCTCTTTGCCAATCATCTTATTACTGCCATGTTAGAAATATTGGGTCCCAATAAGGAGAACCCATTATTCTCTTGTTGGTTATTTGGAGAAAACTGAAATCCACATGTTTCCTATTTTCGTTTTCTATTGTAACAAAACCTTTTTTCACTTGTGGCCAACGGCCAAGGTTTTACAGGATTATTATTTTGTTGGCCACATGCCAAAATAGACCATGCTATGTTATGCCACCTTATGTAATGATTGTTAAATATGTGAGCTATATATGAGCAGCTCTAGGAGTAAATTTCATATACGTAGATTTTGGTATTGAAACTCTGTAACTGTAGCATCCTAAATTGTACTCACTTACAATTTTGTCCACATTTGGACCCTCACCTTGGAGTTCATGTCCCGAGGCTTGATCAAAGCCTTGATTCTCTTCACACCATGCAAATTTCTCATCATTTTCAGTATGTGCATCTTCCTGCCCTTTTTTCTTGGTCCCTAATTAACCAGGGCACTAGTGCACCAATCCTCCCAATTAGGACCCATTTTTGTGGTCTTTAATGGTCACAAAATTTAAGAGCGAATCTTGACCCTATGTTGTTTTTTAATGGGCAAGTATAAAAGGAGGTCTACCCATCTCATTTGATCATCCGACAATCATATTGGTTAATCAATTCAAGCAATCAAGCATTCAAGTTCAAGTGAGCAAGTAATTAGTCTTCTTTCAAGCATTGGAGCAAAGATAAGGTCAAGATTCAAGCATTCGAGTTGACATTCATATTCTATGTTATTGAAGATTTCATAAAACCCTAATTTTGTGTGGAGACAAACAAAACATCACAAGGAAGTATAGCATTTGTGTTTCAGCCATTATTCAACATCTCCCTCAAAAGGAGAACATTTCCATACTCCAATTCAATCATATTTCATTTTTATTTCATGGTTAATTCCAAAATTGCGTTTTGACCTAAGGCAAAGCCCTGCTCCTAACCTATTTTTGTTATCTACTATGTGCAAGAACAGGTACAGAGCTACGATCTTCAGAATTAACTTTATTTACAATGACAAATCAATCCCCCATTGGAGTGTGAAAAGTGTGGAGGACCAAAGAAACGGTTGCTATAGTCCTGACAAATCAGGAGCTCCTTCTAGGAACTGATCCGAATACATTTGCATTCCTTAGATCTAGGTTTGTGGCTTGATACAAACATTTTAGCTTATTGTTCACACATTTTTACATCAATTCTTGCACATTTAACCTAATTTCAGCATTTTCACAATTCAACTTAAAAGAGGGTAGTCCAATCAAATCTAGTAAATCCAATAGAATTCCCAGCCCTCATCCTTTCTGGTTTCTGGCTAGATCCATTGGGTTTATCTCCCTCTTTAATGTATTGGTCCCTAAGTAAAAACTAGTGGTTTTCATCCTTCTTATGACGGACACCCTAATTTTTCACCAACACATTTTGGTGAACCCGACTCCTTACACCTATAATTATCATTTATGTTCTCATATCTGAGTATTTATGCAATTTTAAATTCAAATTTACATTTGCAAGTTTAATTTTTCATTGAATTTAAAAAATTTAGAGGTTAAATTCACAAAACTCTAATTTTTAATTCTAAAACTGAGTGTGTGGGTTGTCTAATTTTGATTTATTATTTCAGATCTGATTATTCATATAATTTAAAATTCAATTTTTCCCTCCTATATCTCATTTTCAAATTGAATTATATAAATTTAAAGGTTGAATTTACAAAAATCCTAATTTATAATTCTAAAATTTATCATGTGGATTGCATAATATTTTAAATTAATTTTCAGATTTGATCTTTATGAATGTTATGCTACATTTATCTTTTAATTTCATAAATGAAATTGATTAATTAACTGGTTAGTCAATCATTTCTCACAAAATTTTGTATTGCTTAATCATAATTTTTAAATTCAAATTTAAATTTCCCTCCTTTGTGCATGAATTTTACTACCATTAATCCTACCTTTAATATTTTCGTGAGAAGAAGTTGAAGCATTAAGGCTTCCCCAAGTTTTATTACTGAGGATATGGAGCCTAATTTGGATAACTTGTTTCATGAGAATGTGGGTGGTTCTTCTATTCCAACAATTGATTGCAGAAGATTGACAATGAATTTGAAAATCTTTAACAGTGGATGAGTCAACAATACCCGAAAAGTGAGACTATCCCATTGATTGAAGGATTAAAAAGAATGGTTCAAAGTGATAAAGTTGGCATTGATTTGTTGTGTGGCCTTGCTCATATTGTTGACACTAATATTATGCCTCTTGAAAGTTGAAGTCCTTGGTTACACTCAACCTCGTAGTCAAGTTAATAATTATATTCCTATGACTACTTCTATGACTAGTGTGCCTACTTTCACATCTAATGTCATGGATACTTCTACACACAATTTTATTCCTACACATGTTATTCAAGGGGGAAACATTTCTAATCAAAATTCTTTTATCCCTCGTTCTGTGATTCTTCCATTTGTCACCCAATCATCTCCCATACCTACTTATCATAGTGTCCTGCCTCCTTATTCTCAACCTCATCCTTCATACAAAAATGTTACTCCTCCATCCCAATCCAACATGTCTAATTTCAACCCATCCACAAAAGAAACCATTAATAGCCTAGCTCAAACCGTGTCATCCTTGCAACAACAAATAGCTTCCATGAATCAATCCAAGTTTAATGTACCCACATTTGATGTAGTGAGCTCATTATCTAATGATATTGTTCGATTTGTTCCCCCTAAACATTTTTAAGTCTCTCAATTAGAGCTTTATAATGGAAAAGGTGATCCCTTGACTCATGTGAAAATATTTCAAACTTTGTGTACTGATTTTTCTCATGATCAAAGACTTTTGGCTAAATTGTTTAGTAGAACATTTAGAGATAAAATTTGCAATGGTATTGTTCTTTTCCTCCTTATTCTATTACATCATTTCAAAAATTATCTAATTCTTTCATTCAAAAATTATCTAATTCTTTCATTCAAAAATTTCACAATAATATTGGTCCTAAGATTACTTTGATTGATTTGATTTATTGGAAGCAAGGTGGTTTAGAAAAAGTGATTGATTTTATTGGTAGATATAAGCATTTATATTCTCAAATTTCTTATCCTGTGCCTGATCAAGATTTTCAAAGAATTTTTATTTTTAATTTGCAAAAAGACATTAGGGATAAGCTTCTATTTTCTGAGTTTTCTTCCTTGATATAGTTGTACACGGTGCTTCATAACTATCAACTTCAAGTGAGTCAATTTGAACAATCTTGTTCAATGGCTCTAGTTGATAGGAATGAAAGTGCTCAAAAACCTTTTGCAAAGTTTCAACCAAACAAGGGATTCATCAAGTTCAATGAAAACAACAATAGTCAGGTAGCATTCGTGACAACAATTGTGCCTCCTTTATCCAAGTATTTTAGAAAATAATTCACTCCTCTTTCTGAATCTTTGCCTAACATTATGACACAATTGTTGAACAAGAATGTGTTGAAAATTCCTCCCATTAAACCAATGGATACATCCAAACCTTTTCCACCTTATCATGATTCCAAAGCTTTTTTCCAATATCATCATCAACTCGGTCATGACACTGAAAAGTGTTATTCCCTAAGGAGTAGGATTCAAGACCTTATTGACAACAACACCATATATGTAGCTGGTCTGAATGATAAAGGAAACAAATACGTAGCTCCTCCAAATCAAAACCTCCAAATCTTTACTAATCCTTTGCATTCTCATTCTACTAATGTTATTGAGTCTGAGCATCTTGAATTTTCTCTTAATGATCTTGGCCTTGAGTCTATTAATGTGGTGAATCTTATTGATAAACCCACACCTCCTAAGGACCTATGTATTACCTTTGATCCTAGCAAGACCATTGAAGCACCTAATAGCCCACTATATATCACTGCGAAGATTAAAGACATACTCTCACGAGGGGTGCTTATTAATCCAGCATGTATGGTGAATGTGATAACTAAATAATATCTTTATACCTTACAATTCTATCAAGTAACATATGATAAATCTGATGTGGTGATTAAAATATTTGATGGTTTCTCTTGTCCCACTATTGGCTCTGTTACTCTTCCTATTGAGTTTGGTACTAAGTGCTTAGATGTCAATTTTGCTATCATTCCTACATCAGATCAATTTCATGTGAAGTTGGGACATCCTTGGCTCTCTTCCATGAAAGATATCCCTTCTATTATTCATAAATGTTTGATATTTCCTCTTAATGAGAAAATCATAACAATTAATCATAGCATTGTAAAGCGGAAAAATCGAACCCTAGTTGTTCTCCCCTCCCCAACTCCAAGGAGAGAGAAGGGAGAGTCACTAGGGTTGATGGTTTTCACTTAGGAGAGACTTTACATTCAAAAGAGGGGTTGAAACCCACAAGATCCAATCCCACGCAATGCAAGATTGGATTCTAAATGAGTTTCAAGGGTTATGATAGCAAGGATACCCTCTTTTGTAAAGAATGTAGATAGAAAGATTGAACTAGGAGTACATGTAAAGTAGGAAAGATTCGCTTATAAACAGAGATAGGGATATGGGATGAAGCTGCGGACCTGGAATTAGCAGTAAAATGTCAAGATGGCGCTGTTCTGCAAATTTGAGCGAAAGTTGACGGGATGATGGCGCCCGACGTGCACATGGTCCTCCGAAAAATCCGTGAAACGAAGGGGGATCTGTTCGTCTCTGCACAAGGATTCCAGATCTTCAATTACAGCCACGTACCTGCAACCGACACACAGAAAAGAGAGGACGATTGGGGGGTTAGGGATGAGGGGTTTGCCTTTAGGTCAAACCCCGGTTTTGGAATTAACCAAGAAATGAGAATGTTGTAAATGTAAATGTAAATGTTTGTAATGTAAACAAGTACCGATACCTTGTTGTAAGAATGTTTGTATTCTTACATGCGAAGGTGTAATGTATGTAGTATGTTGTATGTTGTATGTGATCTCCTCTTCAATGGTTGAATCCTTGTCTTGAATGCAACACCTAGCCTTGAATGGAAACTTAGAGTGCTCAATTGCTTGAAGGAATGCTTGAATGCTTGAATGCTTGAATGTTTGAATATTGCTTCCGCCTCTTGCGCACATATGTTTTCTTCTTTCTTACCTCCTCAAATGGGAGGGGAAATGTAGTTTATATACTTGTCAATTAGGGCCGATAGACTGATTTTCCCGACCTTAGGCCGACCAGGAAACATTATTTTCCAATTTGCAAACTTAAAGACCCGATGCCCAAAAGAGATCGGGCCCAAAATAGGGCCAGGGACCAGGGCACTGGGCGCTATGGTCCCACCTCCCAGGACAGCAGGGTGCAAGGAGGGATCAGGCCAGGGTGCAGAAAAATGCAGTTTTTGATGTCACAAGTATGTTTCGGGGTCTCCATTCAGGTTCAACGTTGCGCCGCCATCGTGAAGACCCAAATGCAGTCGAAAGTGCAAGTGTCACAATTTTAGGATGCTACAAGCATGTACCAACCCATAGTGAGCAATGGAGATGTTAACCTTGATTACTTTTGGTCTAAATAATTTGAGCCTCTTAAGCCTTGTAGGGATGCCCTTTTTCAACTTTATCAAAAGTGGAAGAATGTTATAATCTTATCCTTGAGTAATCCTATAGATCCTAAATCCATTCATCTTCTCCATGATAGACCTATTCCTCCTCCTCATGATGGACCTAATCTCCTTCCTACACCCTCTATTTCTCCTTTATATGTTGTAGTTCTACCTCGTATATCTTACAAAGGGAGGTGCCCGACATCTCCAATCATTCAGCCTAAAAACCTTCTTCCATGCATCCTTCTTTAAAGGAAGAGAAGAAGCCTATTCATATTGATCCTAAACCTTCACAACCCTCGGCTAAAACTAAAAGAAACCATTGTGCGAGAGAATGTTGACATAGATGTCGTGCTAAGGCTCGTGAACTTGCTTCTCAACCCATTTTCTCCTTAAAGACTCCAAATGTTGATATGATCACATTTGTCTAGCCTTCGCCTAACCCTAGGGAGGAAGTTCCACCTAAATCTCCAAGACATAAAATGCTTATGAAAGATGATGGTTCATGTTCTGTTTGTATTAAAGATCCTCTTTTTATTAATCTTGATGAAGAGATGGATGAAAAGGATGTTCCTACTAACAATATTGATGTTAATGATTCCAATGATGAATATGAATATGTTGATGTTGACAATGATTTATCTAAGCAATTTTCACAAGAATTAATCCTATCTCCTAGTAATAGACAAAATGATCCATCATTACAACATGGTCCTTGTTTGGAACTTGTGGTAGCTCCATCTACCATGATCAAAGTTTCTCCTCTTTCATATTGTCCACCTTCCCAAAATAATGTTGAGAAAGATTGGGAGGCGAATGAATGCTTGATTAGCTTCATTTGTGTCATAGATTCTCTCTCTCTCTCTCTCTCTCTCTCTCTCTGTTGTTTGCTTGTAACTTTCTTCTATTTGTTTTCCAATTATTCTATTTGTTGTCTGTAGTGTTGTCTACTTGAGGACGATGCGAAGCGTTGAGATCTCTTTTGCTCTCTCCTATGTTGATTTGAAAGACACGTGTGCCCTTCCTCCATTGGGGTCCTACTTTCTTTTGGGATGAGGATAATTTAATGCAAATATATACATGACATACATCATTTATCAGAAGAGCATACTAACCCCAGAGTTAAGTAGAACCCTTATGTGTTTTGTGATCATTATCCTTTGGCTTTTCCTTTATTGGGGGCATCTCATTATGATAACATGTTTGTATTTTGGATGAATGTATTCTACCTTAAAGTAACTGCTCATGTTGTGGTGTATGCAATCACTTTAATGTGGGGGCATAAAATCTGCTCAATCTTTCTCTCTTTTGTATATCTTGATACTTAAGTTACTTTACAAACTTAGTCTTTTGCTTTGTAATTTTTGGTATTTTTCTTTTCATGACACATGTTAAGTGAATATTACTAGGCTTGTAGTCATGATTGTCTTTCTCTTTCTCTTATAATGTCCTTTTTATCTTGATCTTGAATTTGTGAGATACCTAAAGTCCACTAGGGGCTTGGTGTGTCTTGCCTCTTTAGTATCTTGATGAAAGCTTCTCAATGTGAATATTTATACTTTATTGAGAGTGTGCTTAGCCTCATTCTCCTGCTAAAGTGGGGGCTAAATGTATCATTCTAAATTGTACTCCCTTACAATTTTGTCCTCATTTGGGCCCTCACTTGGCATTCATGTCCCGAGGCTTGATCAGAGCCCTGATTCTTCTCACACCATGCAAATTTATCATCATTTTTAGCATGTGCATCTCCTTGCCCTTTTTTCTTGGTCCTTGATTGGTCAGGACCAAGGTGCTAGCACCCTAGTCCTTAGGTACCAAAGCACCCAACACCCTAGTCCTCCCAATTAGGACCCATTTTTTAGCCTTTTAACAGTCACAACATTTGAGTGGGAATCTTGACCCCGTGTCGACTCATGTCAGAAAATTAAGGATTTTTTCCATGGGAAAGTACAAAAGGAGGTCTATCCCTCTCATTTGATCATCTAGAAATCATATCGGTCAATAAATTTAAATAATCAAGCATTCAAGTTCAATTGAGCAAGTAACCAATCTTCTTTCAAGCATTGGAGCAGAGATAAGGTCAAGATTCAAGCATTAGAGTTGACATTCATGTTCTAAGTTATTGAAGAGTTCATGAAACCATAATTCCATGTGGATACAAACAAAACTTCACAAGGAGGTATAGTATTTGTGTTTCATTCATTACTCAGCCTCTCCCTCAAATGGAGAATATTTCCATTACTGCTATTCAATCATATTTTATTTCTATTTCATGGTTAATTCCAAAATTAGGGTTTGACCTAAGGCAAACCCCTATTACCAACTTATTTCCCTTCTGTATTGTGCGCAAGAACAGGTACAGAGCTGTGATCTTCATAATTGGCTTTATTTATAGTGACAAATCAATCCTCCATTGGATTGCGAAAAAATGTGGAGGACCAGAGCAACTATTGCTATGGTCTTGAAAAATCAGGAGCTCATTCTAGGAACATATTTGAATACATTTACATTCCTTAGATCCAGGTTTGTGGCTCGATCCAATTACTGTAGCTTATTGTTCACATGTTTTTACATCAATTCTTGTACATTTTCCCCAATTTCAACATTTTTGTAATTCAACTTAAAAGAGGGCAGTCCAATCAAATCCAATAAATCCAATAGAATTATCAGCCCTTATCCTTGTCGATTTGTGGCTAGATCCATTGGGTTTACCTCCCTCTTTAATGTATTGGTCCCTAAGTAAAAATTAGCGATTTTCATCCTTCTTATGGTGGAAACCCTGATTTTTCACCAACATAGTAACATTTTATGATAAATAAAAGAGCATTTGCATGATCAGCGCACTGTAGAAAATCCCTTTGTCTCATCACCAAATGCACTAAGGAGACAGGGCCCACTTCTTGGGATGTCTGGTAACTTATGTTAGTTTAGCAGTGTGTTTATTTCTATTCTTTCTCATTATTTGCAAGTGTGGTTTGTGATTTATCTAAATTATATAGTTGTTATTTTGTTGTTGTTCCTATCGCCAGGAAGTGACAGTTCTCTTTGTTGGAGTTATTTTTATTTGTTCTAGGTTTATTTCTACAAGTTGCATTTCATCCCCACTCAACTTGCTACCTACAACCCTTGCACAGATAGCCACAACACCTTTCACAAGCCTACGATCCTTGGACTAACATTTAGACCAAGTTGAGCATAGCTTATTTTGTACTCTAGTGTTGGCCTATCATTTTGGTTTCGTTGTCAAGAATAGGTGTCAAAGGCCTTTTAGCTTGGTGAGTGGCAGGTTTATAACCCTCCCTATACCTCATTTGTAATTGCACTTTTTTATGTAAGGCAGGGTTGTAAACCCGCCCTACACCATTTTGTATTATTGCTAAGGTGTGTGGCAAGTTTATAACCCTGCCCTACACCTCATTTGTAATTGCACTTTTTTATGTCTAATTTGGGTTTCTAAACCCGAATTAAACCTATATTTGTTTTTCCAAGTGCAATCTGGGGTTTTAAACCTGAATTTCACCTCTAATTCATACTTTTTTATAAGTGATATTTTGAGCTTATTAACTTGAAATTTATTTATCACAACGTAAATTAGGATTTTACGCCCAATTTACCTTGGAGATATCAAGTTACTATTAGGGTTTTTGAAACCTTAATGGCTTCAAGTACATCATTCTCTGAAGATTGTTCAATTCAGATGAGCAAAATGATTGATCAGTTGTATCACTATAATATTTATTCTTTCATTTTTCTCAGTGTTACTATTATATAAATGACAGAAGCTTCTCCAAGCAAGAAGGTGATGAAGTTCAAGAAGCAAGACCCCCATCCAGTCTTCTAGTCTTCTTCAGTTGCCTGAAATATTGATCATATAAGAGATACATAAATAGGTCATGTTGACCTATATGAGGTTCTAAAAAGGGTTGAGCAACCTTCTTTCTACTATTGGATGGAACTATCATCAACAATAGTATCCACCTAGTGGCGGCTTTCCCCATGTCTGCTCAGGACCTGAGTTCATTATGGTAGTTGTGAGTCACTTCAATCCAGTCAATAGAAGTGTAAAAGATGAAGCTAGAAAGAAATTGATCAAGCTTAATGAGGGATTATTTGACACTATCTTCAAGTGTCCCACTATTGAGAAGTATTTTGACATAGCCTACTTTGATAGAAACTCTGACAAGTGTAAGAAAAATATGAATGATAACTAGCTAAAGACCCCAAGGCCTACCATTTCTATATGGCTAGACAATCTTCCAAGATGTGACTTCATTGAAGAAGTCAATGATTCGATAACTCTTTAGAGTGGGGTGAAAGGTCTTCCCACCTCCACAACCTACTATAAATGGATGTATCAATACATCCGTGTGATCAAACAAAATAAGGAGAAAATATTCTGGGGGAAACATATCAGTGATGCTACTTGTGAGAAACTCACTAAAGTGCCTACCAAACTCAAATTCTACATGACTTCATACTTGGTGTATGTTGTGGCTTCAATGAGACACTTTCCTGGGTTACCTACAACTGGCGACAAGAGGCAGGTGGAAGTACATAAATACTATTCTCAGTTGGTTCTTCAGAATAGTCATAATCATTTCTAAAGAGTGAATGACGCTTTCTTCGAATATTACATGGCTATGTTGAATAAGAATTTGTATAATAAGAGAGTATATGATCATTCTTGGGAGGTAGTTAACCAATATGGATGCATGTTTCTACAATTTGTGACCTTCACATATCTCAGAGTTGGTTGTTTCAATGGTGAACCTTTCATGCTCCCTAGATATCCTTTTGACAAGATTGCATTGATGGAGCTAGCTCATCAAATGAATGCAGTACATGAGGCTCAATTTGGTTCTCATAAAACATTTATGAAATTATCTCTTACCATTCGTAGATATTCCATCAACTCTATCTACAAAGCTAGAGCAATAGAGGAGGAGATGAGAAGAGTTACCATGAGGTTTTTCAAGGTCAGGAAGGACTTTTACTACAAATGTATGAGAAATAGGCTAAAAAAGGCATATGTTCACGCGCATAGAATTGAAGATGTCTGGGTTGATTGTAGGTATGAGCACGATATTAGAAAACTTGACTATTATTGATTAACAGTTCATTAGATTAGGTAGTTTGGCCTCGCTGATATTCTGGATGACTTAGAGGATAATGACAGTGTCTTTCTTGGACCTTGCCTATGTTAACAACAAAATTTCCTCTACTCCTTTTCCTCTCATCCAATGGTCGCAAAAAGGAATGCACTTCAATAAGAGGTTTCAAAGTATTCTTACGAATACAAATGTGTGGTTTTCAAGGAAAGGTATTCCATTGAAACCCTTCTCTTTTGGTTTTGATGATGACATTGTTGGCCCAATGGGAAGAAGATCATAAATTAGAACCAAGAACAAACAAGATCTCACCAATCTAGCTAAGGCTCCCAAACTAAATTTCACAATTGGAACTAAGAAAGGGGAAGACCAAGGAGAGCCATTGACCTCTAATGTTCATGAGACACAAGAGTTTGAAGTACTAGATGAAGAATTAGAAGGAGAGCATCCTGATAAAGAGCCATTGATATTGACCAACTAGAAGAAGGTCAAGAAGGTGATCAGGAACAAGATGAATTTAATGAGGAAGAATTTCCACAAGTGGATAAGTACTTACCTTAGGTACCTCCTTTCGAGCATCTACATTACACATTTTTTTTCTACTTCTAAAGTCTAAGCCTCCATTTGTCACTTGTGTTTCCCCCACCAATGTTATTCATGTATCTTGTACTAGTGCAATTGAGTTTTCCCTAGATACTTCTCACGACAACATTAAGAATGTTTTATCGGCTTTTTCTACATTGTTTGAAGTATCTGCAACCATGCCAGATGATTTTGAAAAGTTCACGAATGACTCAGCCCCTAGGTCTAATGAATCATCCCTTGAAAATCCGTCCAATGTTATCACAATGACATCACCTATTATAACCACCACCATTTAGGATTCTATCAATCTCTCTCAATATGTGGTAGCAAGCGAGGATAATGATTCAACTTTGCCACCATGGTTAACTTCCAATGCACCAAAGAGGAAGAAGCAGACAAATTCTCCCAAGGATTTTGATTTCAGTCAACTTGTTCATGTCAAACCAAAAACTACCAAGAAGGCTATAACTTTGTCAAGGGTGAAGGTTGAAGAAGAAAGGAACAAGTATGTTGAAGTTTTCATGCCTCCAAACATAGATATTGATAAGATCCAGGAGTTAGACTATGTGATCCATAGGATCGAACTAGGAAATCAAACTCATGATTCAGCTTCAGGTGATGTCATATCATCTTTTGAGGCTCTTTTTGATAGATATGATGAAGATAAAGTTAAAAAGGACCAACTCAAGGAATGAATTGAGCATATCACTTCATTTCTTATCAACGTAACTAATTCCTCAGAAGCTTTTAAGCCACTAGCCTCATCTCTAGATGAATTGGTTGTGAAAAGAGTTGAACAAGCAGCATCACAAAGACAAGTTGTAGGGGAATGGATGGATAGGATTTTGAGTCAAGGTACATGGTTCTTAATCTCAGCCCATTGTTAACAATATTGATTCTATGAGGACAAAGGTAGATAACACCATAGAGGTCTTCTCCCAGGAACTTGAAACACAAGAAAAGGATTTTGAAGCCTGGTAAAAATTTGAAGACTATGATCCATATGATCTCATAAAAAATTGTGCTATCCCTTCACGGTGCATGTACATTGAGCAGTGAGAAGCATTGGAGCATCAGATGAATATCTTAGAGCGCCTAGTCAAGGATATGAGGAAGGCTCAAAAAGAAAGTCCAAATAAGAAGAAAGAGATTGTTGCAAAAATCTCTGAAATTCCATATTCTTTCCTCGATGAAAATGAAAAGGTGTTTGATGTGGATGAAATCATCAAAGAGTTCAACTTGCTCATGACTATTGAAATTGATAAGGAGGACTTCTCTTTATCCTCAATTGACAAATTACTTGATCTTTAGTTCATCTAGGATTTTCTAGATTCACTTCTAAATAAACATAAGAAGTGTTGCACCAACTTAGAAGATTCCATCACTAGGGTCATGGTCATCATCGAAAATACTCAAGGACCTGATGGAGTTCAAATGAAGAATGGTCTGCAGAAGTTCGAGGAATTCTAGAAGAGAGATTCAACTTAAAGTAAATGACTAATTATCATTTTCATGTTTTTCTTAGTGACATTTTATTATGCCCATCAACACTTTAGGTGACATTTTTTAGTTGCACATGTGTACTTATTGAGTGCACAAGTCCTAATTCAAATCAAACTCTTCTTTTGACTTAGTCTTAGATTAGTTATAATTTCCTATTTTCATGCTATACCCCTCTTCTATATATACGAGGGTTATTATTGTAATAAGGATCTTTTTCTATCATTGTTTTATGCAACAAAACTCTGCCAAAGTGAACAACAAAGTTAGACTTGGTGTTCATTTTGTAAATTTGCAATTTAATCAAGAAGGAGATAAGCTTGGCATTCAAACTTTGTTTTTAGTTCAATCTTATATGTGGTATGAGTGTTCTTATGTCATTGATATCATATGTTGTTGAATGATTAAAGTTGGATATAATTTGTGGTGCTAAATATTGAAGAGTTTTTGGATCTTTGCAAGTAATCTTTGAAATACTTCGAAAGTTCAAGAATTGGAAACTAGTTGAGAGAAGGTTTCTTTAAGTCTTTGAGCTTTTACAAGTTATCTCTAGAAATTGTATTGAAAAGATAAAAAGTAGAGTCTTTGTGCTATACGGATTCTCTATTTAGAGTAGAAGATGTTTTAAATATATTTTTAAGTATTTGAGCTAACAATATATTTGGGTTACAATGGCTGATAGGAGATTTAGTATACAAAAGAAACTTTGAGTTCTTATGTGTGCATAATCCCCATCCCTAAGTCATTTTCAGAAAGAGGGAAGTAATGGGAGACTTTTTTCTTTCACAGACACTTTACTTCCCAGGTAGATTAGTTTAATATTACTACAAGTTCTTAAGTTATTTGAGTTAAGGGGAATCTATTCTTAAAAGAGAATTAGATAGAACTGGTTCTAAATAAAGAGAACTAAGTTTCTATTGTACCTTGGATTAGTGAAAGTTATCAGGTAGATAAAATGAAAAGTAATTGCAATATAAAGGGGGAGCCTTCCCTTATAATTAGGAGGGATCATATCTTGCCTTTTGAGAGATATCATCCCAAGTGTTGTTGTGAAACACGCATTTTGTGAACCTTCATCAGTTTACAAAATTTTCACCCAACAAAGCCTCAACATGATAAAGGTGAAAGTGCACAAGTCTTCTTTGTAACTCTAAGGAAACCTCACACATCAAATTGGGGAGATCAAGGTATGATTGTTGATAATGACATGTCTTCTCATTATACTAGATTAGAAAGATAAAAAAATTCTTCAAAAAATGCTTCTTCATCCAGTATGTATGGTGATTGGAAACAATCTTTATCCTACCAAGAAAGGAAAAATGGACACACACAAGGACCACAATATCCCTCATTACCATCTCCATTATACCCATTCTTCTTACTCCCACCCACTTTATATCCACAATAACTCTTATCATTTTCATTATCTCATTTCAATCACCCACCATCAACTTCAACATATCCACCAAAGGCAATCATGATGCCTAATAAAACATTACATAATAATGTGTAAGGAACTGTACATACTAATGCAACTTCATGGATCCCTTTACATTCTAATAATGTGCTTGAAGTTGGTAAATCACAAATGAAATATATTAATGGAACTAAAGGATGTGATTTTGGTTTGTTTAAATTAGAAGAACAAAATGGTGAATTGAATGTTTTTTATTAAGGATAAATAGGTTTTGAGGGGACCCAGAACCCCATACAACAGGTTTTGAAGGGACCCGAAACCCTCATATTTTACCAGGATCTAGAACCCAAAGAACAACATTGCTTAGAGGAATAATCATCAGAAAACCAATAGCCCAACCACAGCCGAGACTAAAAAGACTAGCCTCTAAAACATACACAAGGATTTCACTAAGGTCTCTTAGTCTTCGAGTGACAAAATAGGTGTTCCAGGTGCCCATAACCTTCAAAGACACTAGACTACAACAGGTAGCCATTCATTCAAGATCAGGACTCAGAGGGTTTTGAAAGGCTACCCTAACCATCAGCCTGGGTTTTGAACTGGCCCCCAAAACCAATAGAGAAGGGTTTTCCCAAGCTCCCTTAACCTGCAACATAGACCTTAGGTTGCCAAAAACAAAACCTATCCTTAACCAAAAACTAAAATAGAAAGTGGCCAAGTTGGTCCCTTTAAAACTACTAGCATCCAGCCTGCCTGTGGGTTTTACAAGGCTCCCACAACCTGAACCAGACATCAATAAAATAAACATAAAGCAACAACCAAGAGGGGGATTTTGAAAGGCATCCCGAACCTTCAAAATGAGTTTTAAAGTGGCTCCCATAACCAGTAGGAGGGCACCCATCACTACCCAACATCTGATCAGAACCCGCCTTCTAACATAACACCTCTCCACCTCTATAAGAAAGGGAACCACCTCAATAGGAGCTGGAAGGAAATAGACCAAGCGCAAAGAAAATGAAGCAAATAACCCCAAAACAAAAACCAGCAGCCAGCAAATATTCACATGATGCTTAGCTAGAAAGAAGGGTTTTGAAAAGGCTCCCAAAACCTTGAATAGAAACAAAGGCCAATACTAGAAGGACTCTATGCCAATAAGCTTCACCAAAATCTCCACCTCTAAAGGAGAAGAGGGAAGGAAACCCATCAACAAAGAGACAATCACAGGAACACTTCCAACCTCGAACAGAAAGGTATCCAATACCCCCATCAGGATCCATCCCACCAAACTCTGCCCACAACTCTTCCCCTCTATAGAATAGTGGTCCACCTCAATAAGACATAATGAAATAAAAGGAAGGAAGACAGCCTGTGAAACACCAGAGAATCTCTTGAAAAGAATAGACCCATAAAAGAATTCACAATATTCAAGAGAAAACTCACAAAGACCACACCAAAAAGATGCAGGGACCTCCCAGACAAAGTCCCCCATCCACACTAGATCATTCCCAAAGGGCAAAACACAACCCACAGAGAGAAAGGATTCTAGAAAAATAAAACCTCCACCCGGATCCCAAATATCCCCCTCACACCAAGGCCTAACTAGGAGAGCATAGACTATGGACAAAGCCACTGTAGCCATCACCAAAACCTTCCTGTGAAGCAAAATGAATAGCATTAGGATCTCTGCCTCATAGGCCGACCAGGCCCAAAAGAAAGCTCGACCCAGATCCAAATCCAAGCACCCACAGATCCAATGTTGTCCATTGACAACACAGAAGGAAGAGAAGAAATGGGGTAAGGGAAAAGAACCCCAACACCATCCAATGTCTTAGTCGTGCCCACCATGCCCATGACAAAAATCACTGATGGGAAACGTATTCTGTCATCAGCCAAACAAGACAAAGGGGAGTAGAGTCAGGACACATCCCCCCCAATGACCAGAGAAAACACCAAAGTGTCTACAACACTGGAAAAAACGTTGACTCCCACCAAGACCCCCACCCCACCAAGATTGACCAACTCCCCATCTCCATCATCTCCTTCCTCTGCCACATCTTCTTCTCCATTAGCTACCCCTGAAACCCTTGCTCCAGCGACGCTTTCTGCTTCCATATTTTAATGGTGAATTGAATGTTATCTACCTTAGTTCTTCTTATTTAATTAGTGCATTACAACCTTTAACAAGCATTCACACACATGAAGAAACATTTCAATACGAATTTAATTTTATGGAATTCATAAATGTGTGTGTTAAAAATAATCATGCAATTTGAAATGTTGAATTATGTGCATTGTTCATTCAAAAATTGTGTGAGATGAAGAAAGAATGCCTATGAGATCTATCACTGATAATTGTTCTTATACTCAAATGTATAGATCTTTGGAGACCTATACTTAAAATGTGTATTCCTCACACACTTATTGATTTAGGCCCAACAGAAATTTATTGTATGCTTAAGCACAAGCATGATAGAGAGGACGATCATTCGTTAATTGAGGCTCAAGGCATTATATATCTATCATTGTCTTTCTTGATTCTTTGGATTATCCTAATGCTCTGATGCTTTTGCAACATGAAATTAAGTTGGGGGGGATACAATCCCTTGAAATTTGGAATTCATTGATTGATAACATCTTCATTGATTGTTTCTCTAGTGCTTCTAATAAAACCACGTGTGTGAGATTTGGCCCAAATCAAGGTATGCATTCTCATGTTATTAAATTTATGTTATGTGTACACAAGCATTAATTTTAGTTCATATATTTTATTATTATTAATTAGTTATTCATAAATATGACTATGCCATTCATTTTCTAATGTATGAATCAATTATAATGGTGGAGTTATTAAATTGATTAAATTTTGCATTACTATACTTGATATGCTTGGTCACAAGAATATGGTTGTAAATTTCTTATGGTGGTGACCCATCTCTTTTGAACCAATTGATGACACTTCTCTATGAGAGCATTCAAAGGTGCATTATGTTAGCCTTGCTAACTGGAATGTGAAGATCAATTTTCTTATCTGCTTCACTCTTGGAGATCACAAGATGATTTTTGTGTCATGTTCCATATTAATGGGCATAACTTATCTTTTTCACTATCCTTGATGCTTACCCATGTGGAGGAAAAAATGAAATTTGGTGTCACCATGAATCTTGCATCACCATTTTCTTGGCTAATTCTTCACAAGCTACACATCTAGAGACAACTTAAAGATGTGTGGAGGTCCTATAAGGAGCTTGAGTATATTGTATTGTAGATCAATGTGCTTCATCAAAATGATTGATTCATCTACCTATCTAGAGTCATATGGCTCCATCGAGATACTACCATTGGTCTTTCACTGCATAGCCAAGTTATCTTTGGAAGCTTGCTTAAATTGTAAGTACTTATTTCCACAAAGTGATTTGGCATGTATTCTCAAGTTTTGCTGTCAGCTTTCAGATATGGTAGCATGAGCTAAAGGGGATCAGGAATTTTTGTAGAAATCATGCTATGAGAATATTCATGGTCATTCTTGATGAGTTATATTTCTTGCTATTGGTCATTATTTCACATTCTAGAAACAACCAATTTCCACAGTTACTTTCATTGAAGGGCTTCAAAAGGAACTCTATGTTTTTTATGGTATCACTTCAACATCCATTCGAAGGTTTCATTTTCTTTGGTCATTATATGCAATTTTTTAAACAGAATAAAAAAAATGAAAATGAAAAAAATTTGAAAAAACAATGAAACAAAAAGAAAAAAAAACAATTTAAATTCTAAAAAGAAGAATTGAGATACCAAGTTGGATTGAAGACTATAGGGGATTCTTCTTCATGCATGTCTTCATCATTATTTTCAAGCTTCGGCTGCATGCATGTCTAAAAATAATTTGATTCATCATCTTCAAGCTCTTTGCTTTCAAGTTGATAGAAGACTTTTTCTTTGGTATGACAACCTTCATAGTGCTCATGGCATTTTTCAATGCAATCTTCTTTCTCTATCTCACTCACTTTAGATCTTTCTCTTGACATGTATCCTTAAAAGTAGATATGACTTCATCTTCTTTTGCATATACACATTCTAATAAGCTCCTTTCATTACTTTTCTCACAGGAATTTATATCAATGAGAAAATTATTCTCATTCTCATCTTTTTGTTCAATCTTTTGCAACTTTTGAAGCAATGAAGGGTGCACCTTAAAAGGATCAAGATTCCTATTTCCATAGAAGCTTTTCAAAAACTTGATATGTGAATCATTGAGAATCTGATTTTGTTGAGAAATAGGTGAGGAGAATGAGCATTATTATCCATTGTTGATTCAAGAATACAATCATGAACAAAAATTTGGTTCTCTCTTCCATCTTTTTCCTCAATCTTTTGCAGAGTCTGGAGTAGAGAGGGGTTAATTATATGAGGATCAAGTTTCTTTCCACTATAGAAACTCTTCAATAAATTGACTTGTTCAGGATCATCATGACTTTGATTTAGTTAAATAATTGGTATAGGAGAAAGGTCACTTTTGTCTTCATCTTTCTTGATTCTTGTTGATTTAGGTAAATGATCACAAGCAAGAAAATCGATCTCCTTTCCATCCTTTTCTTCAATATCTTGCAACACTTGACATAAAGAGGGATGAATCTTATCAGGAGTAAACTACATGCCACCATAAAAGCTCTTCAAGAATTTGACTTGTATGGGCTCATCAGAAACCTACTTCTTTGGATATATATAGTCTTCATCGTCACTTTCACTATCACTTTCCAACTTTCCTTTGTACCAAACCATTGTTCTAAATTTGATCTTTCAGATAGAGTCCCCAACCTTCATTCTGAAGAAGGTACCTTACAAATTCTGAGGAACAAAGCACATTGGTAGTTCGATCCCTAGTAGAGCTACCAAAAATTTGTTGGTAAACAGATTTGTCACTGAGGTCGTTTATCTAAAACTGACCCTGTTTACCTGATGAGTAGTGACAAGTGTTCCAACAGTTGGAGAGATTGAAGTGAAACCACAATCTTCCTCTACGTTTGAGAGGGGCAACTCCCTCGTATGATAGGGGTATTTAGGATTTTTGTGTACTTTTAACCTAAAAGTACATAAAGGAGGAAACATAAAACTAAAAAGAAATAAAGATAGAAACCCCAACAATACACATACGACCATCCACTGAGATCTCTCAATATTAGCAACAAATTACAAGGGGATTTTATAAGGTAATATGCTTAGCCATGAGATGATGATAAAGAAGAATGACAAATTTCAACATACGAAGAGATAAGATACTTCAACACATTCAAACTAAGGTACCAAAGGTTTCTTGTGCATCATCACATCAATTGTACAAATCACATATGCATAAAAAGACTACTGATTTGACATACAAGAAATCAGCAATGATAATACATGAATACATTTAGAACACATGAACTAAGACATATTCTTCGTTATCCTTTTGGAAATATAC
Source organism: Cryptomeria japonica (assembly GCF_030272615.1). Taxonomy (NCBI): domain Eukaryota; kingdom Viridiplantae; phylum Streptophyta; class Pinopsida; order Cupressales; family Cupressaceae; genus Cryptomeria; species Cryptomeria japonica. Next base: position 391,505,234 of record NC_081405.1, read on the forward strand.
AAATCCAAAATCCTTTCTATACATAGTGCAAATCAAAATGTCATTACAAGTTTCTCCTAGAATTCCAGCAGAGTTTTCCCCTTTGTAAAAAGTCTCCCTTTTACATTACAAATAGCCTTCTATTTATAGGCTTCTCAAAATAACCACCATAGTAACTAACTTTGGAAAGGTTAATAACTAACTCATTTTTATGCAAAAAGAGCTTAGTTAGAAACTACTTTACTTTTGCGTAAATAAGGTCCACTTTCTAACCTTTAGTTACAATAAGTGACATAAGTCACTTTTATCAATGAGAATTTGAAACTCATAACATCAAAAGGACAATAAGATATCAGCTTCATTGATGTGGCAATGTGTCTTCTTAAAATCATGAAGAGCTTATTTTTGGAGGAAATCCACTCCAACTCCAACTTGGAAAGTTGCTCCCTTTTGTGGAATCAAATATCACCCTTTCGTAGCTTTGCAATTTTGGACTTGCGTTTCCATTCCTTCCTCAAAAGCACCACAAGTCACAAAATGAAAATCCAATTCATCAGAACTTACATCATGATATGATCCATCTAAAAGAACAACTTGCACAAGAACAAGAAATATTTGGGTATATCCTGGAAATCATTGAAGTCCATGTGGTGACATTCCTCTTGAGGCACTTGGTGAAACCTTATAGAATTCAGCTTTAACCCTGCCGATTGCATTTGCTACAAAGTTTTAAATGTTTATTTTGTGTATATCTTGTAATCATCGCATGTCATGAGATGACATCGATATGAGGAATTTTGTAAAACATTGTTGTCGCGTTGTCTACGATACCATTCCCAACTACATCCATGTATATTTCATCAATTTTCTTACAATCTGAAGATTCTGAACCATCATTTCACCTGCCCATTTTCATATATGATCTTGTTAAGCCTTCCAGGAGTAAATACAAAGTGATTTTCTTATGATTATGCTTTGATGAATGCGCATTCCCTGTTCTATAGCTCCCATTTTAGCACAAGTTGGCATAATTCTGATAAAGGTTGCAGAGTTGGATTTAAACCTACACATTGCATTTGCTTGAATGTCTCTGAGGCCTTTTCAGCAAACCCATTCTGTGCATATCCTGAGATCATCGCATTCCATGAGACCACATTTTTGCAAGGCATTCAGTCAAGCAATTCACACGCCTTGTCCGAGCCTTCCAAATTCTTCCTGAGCATTCTGTGAAACAAATCACGTCTGTTGTCTATGTATTCACAATCTGCATCCATGTCTACTAGAGTAGTCACAACTACAATAGCTAGCAAAATTCCTCTAACCTTTACGCTTTGATGAATATCATAATCTGATTTGAAAACCAGTATTCTTGCACAGGCAGGTAGGATGTGAGCAATGGTTGTGTGCTTTGGCTTTGCTCTTGCAGATTGCATTGGCCTCGAGTTTCAAACGTCTATAAATAGATGCATTTAATGTCTCCCATGCAATCATTACCTTCAATGGGGTGAAATCTCTTCAAAGTGTTCTGTTAAACTGTTGCGTGCAAGCATTATGTCAAACACTTTACATGTATTGTCTAGGCTTCCATATTTTGTGTGCATGTTTATAATATCTGACAAAAGTTTCCCATCGATATGCTATGATGGACGTCCATATATTGGTCATCTTCTATATGCAACAAGCATCATTTTTAGATGGTTTCAGTTAGCATCGCTAGTAATCTCATTTGATTCATCCAATTTTGCTTTTCCTTGAGTCCACGATTTGCAATTCATATAACCACATGATTCTGTCAAGCGGTTCTAACCAGAGTAGTTTGCGCCTTTGTCAAGCTCTCATAGTTTGCATGTATGTTTCCAGAACAACTGCAACTTCAACTTCAACATATGATGAACTCCCTCTCTTCTTCAATGCATTGTTGAATGTGCATAGCCTATTATTTGAAGTTTCTTTTAAAAAGACTCTTATAGAGGAGGTTAAGAATGCTCTAGAACGGAGCATTTCTAACCTTCCTGACAAAGCGGGCCCACAAGGTTAGGAAAAAAGGTTAGAGATGCTATGTTTTGGAGAATTCCTAACCTTTTTATGAGAGGTTAGAAATATGGGTTAAGAATGCTCCAAAATGGAGCATTTCTAACCATTTTTTTGCAAAGGTTATGATTATGGGTTAAAAATGCTCAAAAATGGAGCATTCTTAGCCATTTCTTTCAAAGATTATAACCTTGACCTCCAGATACCATCAACCACGAAGGAGAATAAATGTAAATGATGATGATGCTTCAAATGACCACAATATTAAAATAATCTAAAATATTAAATTGTTTTTTTTGAAAAAATAATTTAAATATTTTAAATTTAATGCACAGGGTTGAGAAAAATATGATCATATCTTCCAAACGGGAGGAAGTTAAGTCCTGAAATTTGAAAAACACATTGATGGTAGGGAAAAGATCCAACAACATCATTTACTCCTCATGACAAATCCTAAAATGAGAGATTTTTATCATTTCTAGGCGACAGACACTAAAATTTGAATGTTTAATATATGACAAACTATGAACTGGGTTCATAAGAAAATTGGCCACACGACATAGAATGATGCCAAGGAAATGTCTATCAAATGATTTCCTTAAATTCTTGGTAATTTTCAAAACACATGCATTTTTCATATTTTGAATAGCAACGACCTTGGATCACGTGCTCACTGCTTACGCATAAACACATATTAGATCTTTACTCAACACTGAGACCGATTTCAAGATCAAATATTAGGTATGCCAAATATGGGGGCAAAACCAACATACCATAATGCCCCCACTCTTTATTCTCAACCTCCACCTACTTACAACAATCTTACTTCTCCATCACAATCCAATATGTCCAATTCCAATCTATCCACTGAAGCAACCATCATAACCTAGCTCAAATTGTTACATCCTTACAACACCAATTGGATTCCATAACTCAATCCAATTCTAATATTCCCACATTTGATGTAGAAAGCCCACTATCTGATGACAGTGTCTGTGCAGTTCCTTCTAAACATATGTAAGTTCCTCAATTGGAGTAGTATAATGGAAAAGGTGACCCCTTGACTCATGTGAAGACATTCCAAACTTTATGTAGTGATTTTTCTCATGACCAAAGACTTATAGCCAAATCGTAAGTTACTAGAACCTTTAGAAATAAAGCCTTGTAATGGTATTGTTCGTTGTCTCCTAATTCTATTGCCTTTTTTCAACAATTGGCTAATGATTTCATTCAAAAAATTCAAAGTAACATTGGTCCTAAGATTACTTTGATTGATTTGATTTACTGTAAGCAAGGAGTTAAAGAAAAAGTGACCAAGTTTATTGGTAGATATAAACATTTGCATTCACAAATTGCTTATCTTGTGCCTAATAATGATGTTTAAAGAATTTCTATTGATAATTTACAAAAGGATATTAGAGATAAGCTTCTATTTTTTAAAGTTTACTTCTTTTATGCAATTGTGCGCAATGCTTCATAATTATCAACTTCAAGTGAATCAATTTGAATCATCCTCTTCAATTGATTTGGTTGACAAGAATGACAGTGCTAAAAAATCATTTATGAAGTTCAAACAAAAAAAAGGTTTAATTAAGATAACTGATAACATCAACACTCAAGTGGTAGCCGTGACATCAGGTGTGGCCCCTTTAATTCTAAACCATTTCTTGCTTCGCATGATCCTAAATATTTTTTTCAATATCATCATCAACCTGGCCATCATACAGTGAAATGTTACCAATTGATAAATAAGCTTCAATACTTCATTGATAACAATACTATATCCGTAGCTGGTGTGAATGACAGAGGGAATAAATCTGTAGCTCCTCCTAATCAAAACCTCCAAATCTTCACTTATATCATCAATACTATGTCCATTATGAGAGAATAATGGATATACCAAGTCCATTATGAGGAATTCCATTTCCTTTTCTTAAGATAAGAAGTCATTTTTTTATCTTATCAATAATGGAAAAACATCGAGATCTCTTTTAGGTCTATTCCATGTTGAATCAAAAAGATATTTGTTTGTTATCTCTTGTTCTTTTATTCCATTGTGTTTGTAGTTCCACTACCTTTGGGGGACAAGATCAATTTGATATAATTATACTTGATATACATTATTTATCATAAGAGCATACTAACCCCAGAGTTAGTGGATCCCTTACATGATTTTTCCTATATGTTTTATGACCATTATCCTTTGATTTGTCCTTGCTTGGGGGCATCTCATTGTGGTGACATGATTGTATTTTGGATGCATGCTACCTTAAAGAAATTGCTCCCAATAAGGCATACATAATCACTTTAATGTGGGGACATACACTCCACTCAATGTTACACTTTATGCACACACCATGACATGTTTTTCATACTCAAGTTACTTTCCAAACTAGGCCTTTTTCTTTGTGATTTGGTATTTTTCTTTTTTTGTGACTCATAATAAGAAAATCTTAATAGGCCAATACAATCATGTTCTCTCTTTCCCTTTCATGTGTTGTCCCTTTTATCTTGATATTAGAGTAGTAATATCCTAAATTCCCTAAGGGCTTGGTGCATCTTGTCTCTTTGGTATCTTGGTGAAAGTTTTTCAATGCGACTTTTTACTTTACCATGAGTATGGTTTAGTCTCGTACTCTCACTAAAGTGGGGGCTAAATATAGTATCATATATCATATCAGTATACAATTTTATCCTCACCTATACCTCACCTTGGTGCTTTATCTTTTGATGCCTAATGATTGTTTTGATTTTTCTCACACCACCTCACAAACCCATATTTTCACCTTCTCTCCTGTCTATGCCCCAAATCTAAGCCCTAATTCTTAGGACTAGGATGTTGGGTGCCCTTGTCCTCTCAATTGGTTACCAAATTTGGTCCTCATAATGGCCACTTCAAGTGAGCAAGAAATTAGATCTTGTGTCGGCCTACTCTGAAAATTCAAATAATTTTTGGATAGTCAAGTATAAAGGGAGTGCTATCCTTCTCATTTGAAATCTAACAAAATATTAGAAATATAGTAAGTTGTCTAATGATCCTAAATTCAATTCAAGTGAGAAATTAATCAAACATTCATTAAGCATTAGAAAAGAAGTAAAGTCAAGTTCAAGTATTCAAGATGGCATCCATGATCAACCTTCTCTGAAGACATTCTACAAGACATCCTAAAACCCTTGCATGAGGATCCAAGAAAGCTTCATCAAGGTATACATTTTAATCAAAAGCATTTAATTTTAGGTCTGGCCTTTCCCTAAAAAGGAAAGCATCTTGTTGTGATTTTCATCACAATTATAACTTCAATTTCAAGGTTAATTCCTAAACCAAGGTTTGACCCAAGGAAAACCCCTATCCACAACCATTTTTCCTTTTTATGTGTGCATGAAATTGACTAAGGAGATATACTCAAATATTCTGACAAAGTTGATGATGATGAATAGGTTCATATTTTGACAGAGTGAAAAGCAGAGGATTAGGGTGAATCCTAGCTACTCGGATTGGAAAATCAGCCTGAACTTTCAGGAATGGGTTCGAATTCTCTTTTTCTTCTCAGATCTCCATATGTGGCTCTGTATGATACTTGTAGCAGTTTGTTTTACTTTTTCATCTCAATTATCTATTGCTTCATCCTAAATCATACAATTCAAATCCAACTTCAACTAAAAGAGGGTGGCAAACTAAAACCAGTGAGTCCAATAATAATTTCAGCCCTTTTCCTATTTAGATTGTGGCTAGGTCTATTGGAATCACCCCTCTTTAATTTTTTTGGTCGCTTAGGAAAGATTAGTGCTTTTCTTATCTCAATTGGTGAAACCCTAACTTTCCTCACCAAAAAAATAGGTCAAAATGTGAGAGTGGTCAACAAGTGTGAAATCCATCTATGTTTTCCTATTTCATCTTCTCATGGATGGCTAGTTTCTTTGAACCATGATTTAGGCATCAAAAACCATTTCTATTATATAAAAAGTATTCCCTTGAGGGGCCTACATGTGTTGTGAGACATTAGAGAGACATCCCTTATCTTACTGCATCCATTTGGGTTCATTAATGACATCTAGGGTTATGAATGGACGTGTATAGGATTTTCAATTAAAATACAAGGTTCTAAGAAATTTCATGCCGAAGAGGTGGACAACGATAAAAAATTATATAGGTTAAGTGTTAAACACTGGAGTATTTTATTGCTTGAGGAGTGTAAGGTAATTAGAAGGGACTCAATAATTCAAGAACATGGTACATGATTTCTAGGAATGCATGCAAGAAGAGAAATTTCTAATGGACTAGGGAAATGGAATGGAGAAGTGGCAAGAATCTAAGGATTTGGAGAATAAGATACCTCAATGATTATAAAATACAAGGGAAATGAAGGTAATCAAAACCTTGAAGATTTGAAGTATAAATTATTGGAGAGCATGGAAACATTATTCAAGAAATTAGGATTCAAATACCACATAGATAATTTTTTGTAGTTGCACTAGCATAGAATTTTCTAGTCCTACTATGAGGAAGCATGAAGAGGAATTGGGATCATGGGAAGTGGGAAGTGGGTACCCACTATTATGGGAATAAAGTGGGGGTGAGGATAATAAATCTTCAAGGATTGAGAGGAGTGCATGTGTAGAACAATGGAGGTTAGGTTTTAGTATTACAAAGTACTTAATGCATGTAGGGGAGAAGGGGATGGAGAGGCTTGAAAAACTACAAGAGTGAAAGTGGCTAAGTATCAAGGAAAGTAGTTAAGAATCAAGGAAAATGATTCAAACTAGTTTACACTTTAAATCTTAGCTCACACAAAAATTAATTTAATGAAACAATTCTTCTTGGGGCCACTACCATTGCAAAGGCTTATTGTTAGAAAAAAGTATTTCTTAAAATGCCATAGTGTCTTGTCAACAAATAAATCTTGAATAGTGGGTTATTTCAAACACATACTAATTTCCTACCACCTACCTTATAATTCCTCTAACCCTTAGAAGGATTTGAAGAAACATCTAGATCACCCTCATTTAAAGAATCTAAAAAAATTTGTTGCAGAAATGTGCCCTTCTTAGCTAGGCTAGAAAACTTCAATTGATCAAATATTCTCTTTAGAGCACTCATGTATACCTTATTTCTCTTTACAATATTCTTAGTAGTTTGACTAAAAAAATAGAATGAATTCAGAGAGGCCTTATCCGGTTACGAATGGAATAAAAGAATAAGATCTCTTTAGAGGTCAGGGATAAAGTTTGTTCTTCTAAGAAAAATGGAGGATTGGGAATCTTAAAAATAAAATATACATGAATAAGGCCCTAATAGCCAAATTGGTTGGAAGTTGATAATAGAAAATAAGGAATGAACTAACATAATGAAAGAAAAATATATGAACAATCTCGATGGTTTCTCCTTCTTATCCAATATGTATTTTTTAACACATCCATTTCTCTAGAAAAATCTCAAAAAATAAAAACAAAAATAAATTAAAGTTGAAGGTAAAAAATAAATTGGAGAATAGAGAAATTATTTGATTTTTGAAGGATCCTTGGATTACCAATTCCAAGTTGAAGCATGCCCTTCCTTGTGTTTATCTCAATGGGCTATGTAAGATGCTTGGAAATTTAGTCAAACAATACTTCAAGTAGGAAAATGGAACTTTTGTTGCAAAATTATCCCAAATGTCTAGAATTTCTAACTAGACTACATTAATTGATTTAATCTCTAAAATCAACAATCATATATTCAATCTAAATGCTAGTCAATATAAATTGTGTACGATATGGACCCTATAAGTAATTAATGTAATATGGTGAAAATTGAGAATTAGGGTTTAAGATAATAAAACCACCAAATAGCCCAATTAACACACATACATTGAGAGAGGATTGAACCCAACAGATCTAGGCTCAATTTTTGTTGGAAAGATATTGAGATTCTGATTAGATTCAATTGGGTTTGGGTTAACCTCTTTCTTAATTTGAATTGGATTAATTGTGAAATTAGGGAAAAATAATGAAATATTGAAGTAATCTGACATAAACAGTAAGCTACAAATATTCCACTGAGCCACAAACTTGGATTTGGGCAAAAAAATATATGTCGGACCTATTCCCAGAAGTTTAGTCTATTTTTCGGGACTAGGTAGCATAGACTCGAGCTCTAGTCCTCCGAATTTTCCGTCGTCAAAATTTGAACTTGTTCATCGTTGTCCTCTACCGGATTTCCCGAGTATAGCTCCGCACCCATTTCCTACAAATAGAAAGAAAGGGAAATATATTGGGAATAGGGTTTTCCTTAGATCAAACCCTAGTTTTGGAATTAACCATAAAATTGAATTGGTAAATGTAATGAAAGACTGAAGTAAAGTACTTTCCTTTTAAAGGAAAGATTGAATCTAAAATGTAATGTTGAAAACCATAGTCTTCACCTTGATGAATTTTTATTTGTCTTCACACAAAGAAATGAGGGTTTTATGTAGGATATCTTCATAAACATGGATCATGAATTACATCTTCAATGCTTGAACAAAGAAATGAGGGTTTTATGTAGGATATCTTCATAAACATGGATCATGAATTACATCTTCAATGCTTGAACTTAACTTCACTTTTCGTCCAATGCTTGATGAATGAGTGATTGCTTGCTCACTTGAATTTTCTAGAATTTAGCTATTGATTTCAATTCATTAGGTTAGAAATGACAGGGGTAGACCTCCTTTTATACTTGATTGACAAAAATCAAATGAAAATTTTGCAACAAGCTAACACGGGATCCAAATTCCTACTCATTCAATATGACCATTAAGGGGGTCCAATTTGGGACCCAATTAAGAGGCCCAGGGCGTGGTACACCTTGGTCCTGATTTGGGACTAGGGTGTGGTACATCTTGGTCCTAGAAATTAGGACTCCAAATTGGGGGTGAGCTGGAAAATTGATGAAAATGTAGAATAGGTAAGTGTTGTGAGAAGAATCAACATTGTAATCAAGCCTTGGAAGACTAAATGCCAAAATGAGGCCTAGGTGAGGATAAAATTGTAGGTGAGTACAATTTAGGATGCTACAATTACCTAGTCAGATCTTATTACATTTTGTTGGGAAACATATAGATGACCTCCTTAATTGGGATTATATATGGAATCACAACCTCATTCAAAAAATTAACTTATTTTTGTAGGCTTTTTGCCATGGGAAAATCGTCATGGTTAACAATATGAAATCTCATGGATTTGAGATAGTTAATAGATGTATCTTATGCAAACAAAAGTAATCATCTAACTACCTTTTTATTGATTTTCTATATTCTTAAAGATTAGATAAAATATTTAATAAAAATAACACTTAATGGGTCTGGCATATAAATGTGATACATTTGATGTCCAATCAAACCTTTTCATTTAAACATCTTATAGCCAAGGAGATTTTGGATTTGGCTCCACCTCACTCTAGTTGGGGTGTCTATAAGGAAAAGAATAATATAATTGTTAGGAACTTTTATAAACCTTGGTTAAGTGTCATAGATTGTACTCCCTTACAATTTCATCCTCATTTGAACCCTCACCTTGGTGTTCATGTCCTGAGGCCTGATCAGAGCCCTAATTCTGCTCACATTATGCAAATTTGTCATTATTTTCATCATGCACTTCATTTACCCTCATTTTCTGGTGCTTGATTGGTCAAGACCAGGGTACCCTGCCCTAGTCCTCCCATTTAGGACCTATTTTGATGCCCCTTAACAGTCATAACATTTTGGTGGGGACCTAGATCCCGTGTCAGCTCATGTCGGAAAATTAAGTTGTTTTTCGACGGGTGAGTATAAAAGGAGGTCTAGCCCTCTTATTTTGACACACACAGACACACACACACCAATTTAATTTGATATCAAGCAATCAAGAATTCAAGTTCAAGTGAGCAAGCAATCAGTGTTCTTTCAAGAATTGGAATAGAGATAAGGTTAAGATTGAAGCATTGGAGTTGATATTCATGTTCTATGTTGTTAAAGACTTCATGAAATCCTAATTTTGTGTGCAGACAAAAAAAACTCCATACCAAGGTATATTATCAGTGTTTCAATCATTATTTAGCATCTCCCTCAAAAGGAGAACATTTGCATTACCGCAATTCAATTATATTTCATTTTTATTTCATGTTTAATTCCAAGATTGGGGTTTGACCTAAGGCAAACCCCTATTCCCAACCTATTTCCATTCTCTATTTTGTGCAGGAACAAGTACGGAGCTGTGATCTTCAGAATTGGCTTTATCTATAGTGATGAATCTAAAGCAAGAGCATCGGTCTAGTTCTTACCGGTTGGGCAGTTTTCAGTAGAATTACTTGAGAGCATGATGTTTCTTCATGTTTGAGTGTTTAGCATTGTGGTTTTGGGTTTATGCCCTTGTGTTCTTGGTCATTGTTGTGTTCAAGTTTCATATCTTTTGGCTTTGTTTCCAGTAAGATGTGGATCTCGATATTGTCATGGTTGGTGTGTTCTTATCGGTTAGCTTGGTTGTATGTTGGGCGAAGATGATTTCATGTTGTAGTTGATCTTTGTGACTTGAGAATCATTTGATGTGTTGCTTTGGGCCTTGGCCGGTATTCCCAGAGGTCTGTGTATCGTTTGGAGATTGTTCTCAGTGATTGAGATGACATGTTACCGTTGCATGTTTCATGAACCAGTTGGTCTCTTGGGATGACTTGATTAAGTTGTAATTATTTGTGGGTGGTATATATATGGTGGTTTGTGAATCATTTGGAGAGGGATGTCAGATCAGAGAAGTTAGAAGATCAAAGATAGAGCATTGAGACTGAGCGAAGATGTAGAAACGATTGGATTCTGATCCGATAGGACTGAGGCCAGAAGGTTGAGGTCCGGATTGGGGTAGAACCGAAAGACTCTTACTGAAGGCCGATTTGATATGAGGATGAAATGTGGATCTTGTAATTGCATTATAAGCATTAATTGTATCCTGGACTGCGATCCAGCATGTGGCATGTATCATTCTTCATATTGTAATAAGATTCATTCATATTGTTTACCGGTTATTTGTTTTGTGTTATTACTGGTTGTTCTTTTTGGTGTTTTCTGGCACCTTGTTACTGATTACCAGTATGCTTTGCATGGTTTATGTGTTTAGCTACAAGTTTGGGCTATCCTTCATTGCATCTCACTACCTTGACTGCATCAAATGGTATCAGAGTTTGTTCATGAACTTGTTGTTGGACAAATAGTTTTTTGTGCACCGGTTGGTTGGAGAGAAGATTCAGGCAACTTGTGGACTTGTTTAGATCATTGAATGTGAGGTAGAGTAAGGTTTGCTAGTAGACTATTGATCCTAGAGCTTGAGCTTGAGGCAGTTATTGGGTGTAGACTTGAACAGATCGTCGATTGAGGCAGGTTGCAGTTTGTACCGGTAGATTATCATGGAGAGGCAACTGAAAGTTGTGGTTAGATCGTCGAATCCCTTGAGGTAGTTGCAAGTACCTACTGACCAATCGCCGAACCAAATCAAGTGATGGGACTCACTTTTCAATTAACCCTGAGAGTCTGATGCAGGAGCACCGGTCTAGTTCTTACCCATTGGGTAGTTTTTAGTGGAATTGCTTGAGAGCATGGCATTTCTTCATGTTTGAGTGTTTAGCATTATGGTTTTGGGTTTATGCCCTTTTGTTCTTGGTCATTGTTGTGTTTGAGTTTCATAGATTTTGGCTTTTTTTTTGGTAAGATGTGGATCCTGGTATTGTCCCAGTTGGTGTGCTCTTATCGGTTAGCTTCGTTGTATGTTGGGTGAAGATGATTTTGGGTTGCAGTTGATCTCTATGACTTGCAAATCATTTGAGGTGTTTCTTTGGGCCTTGGCTGGTATTCCCGGAGGTCTGTGCATCATTTGGAGATTGTTCTTAGTGATTGAGCCGACATGTTACCATTGCACATTTCATGAACCAGTTGGTCTCTTGGGCTGACTTGATTAAGTTGTAATTATTTGTAGGTAGTATATATATGGTGGTTTGTGAATCATTTGGAGAGGGAAGTTAGATCAGATAAGTTAGAAGATCGAAGATAGAGCATTGAGGCTGAGCGAAGATGTAGAACTGGTTGGATTATGATTGGGTAGGATTGAGGTCGAAAGGCCGAGGTCTGGATTGGGGTAGAACTAGTAGACTGTTACCGAAGACCAATTTGATATGAGGATGATCTGTGGATCTTATAATTTCATTGTAAATATTAATTGTATCCTAGACTATGATCCATCATGTGGCATGTATCATTCTTCAGATTGTAATAAGATTCATTCATATTGTTTACCGGTTATCTGTTATGTGTTGTTAGTGGTTGTTCTTTCTGTTGTTTCTGGCACCTTGTTACCGATTACCAGTATGCTTTGCATGGTTTATGTTTATAGCTACAAGGTTGGGTTGTCCTTAATTGGATCTCCCTACCTTGACTACGTCAAATGGTATCAGAGTTGGTTCATGAACTTGTTGGACAGAGAGTTGTTTGTGCACCGGTTGGTTGGAGAGAAGATTGAGGCAGCTTGTGGACTTGTTCAGATCACCGAATGTGAGGTAGAGTAAGGTTTACTGGTAGACCACCGATCCTAGAGCTTAAGATTGAGGCAGTTAATGGGTGGAGACTTGAACAGATCGTCGATTGAGGTAGGTTGTAGTTTGTACTCGTAGATCATCGTGGAGAGGCAACCAGAAGCTATGGTTAGATCACTAAATCCCCTAAGGCAATTGCAAGTACCTATTGACCGATCGCCGAACCAGAGCAAGTGATGGGACTCACTTTTCAATTAACCCCGAGAGTTTGATGCAAGAGCACTAGTCTAGTTCTTACCAGTTGGGAAGTTTTCAGTGGAATTACTTGAGAGCATGGCATTTCTTCATGTTTAGGTATTTAGCATTGTGGTTTTGGGTTTATGCCCTTGTGTTCTTGGTCATTGTATTCAAGTTTCATATCTTTTGGCTTTGTTTTCGGTAAGATGTGGATCCTGGTATTGTCCCGCTTTGTGTGTTCTTACCGGTTAGCTTGGTCATATGTTGGGCGAAGATGATTTCGAATTGTGGTTGATCTCTGTGACTTGTGAATCATTTTAGGTGTTTCTTTGGGCCTTGGTTGGTATTCTCAGAGGTCTGTACATCATTTGGATATTGTTGTTAGTGATTGAGCTGACATGTTACCATTGCACGTTTCATGAATCAATTGGTCTCTTGGGCCAACTTGATTAAGTTGTAATTATTTGTGGGCGGTATATATATATGGTGGTTTGTGAATCATTTGGAGAGGGAAGTCACATCAAAGAATTCAAAACAAATAAGTTAGAAGATCAAAGATAGAGCATTGAGATTGAGCGAAGATGTAGAACCGATTGGATTCTGATCCGGTAGAACTGAGGTCAGAAGGCTGAGGTCTGGAATGGGGTAGAACCGGTAGACTGTTACCGAAGGCCGATTTAATATGAGGATGATCTGTGGATCTTTCAATTTCATTCTAAGCATTAATTATATCCTGGACTGTGATCTAGCATGTGGCATGTATCATTCTTCAAATTGTAATAATATTCATTCATATTGTTTACCAGTTATCTATTAGGTGTTGTTACCGCTTGGTCTTTCTACTATTTATGGCACCTTGTTACTGGTTACTGGTATGCTTTAAATGGTTTATGTGTTTAGCTGCAAGGTTGGGTTGTCCTTCATTGGATCTACCTAACTTGACTGTGTCAGAATCGATCCCCCATTGGAGTGTGAAAAGTGTGGAGGATTAGAGTGACCACCATCCCAATCCTGACAAATCAAGAGCTCCTTCTAGGAACAAATTTGAATACATTTACATTCCTCAAATCTAGGTTTGTGACTCGATCTAACGGCTATAGTTCATTGTTCATGTATTTTTACATCAATTCCAATAATATACCCTAATTTCAATATTTTTACAATTCAATTTAAAAGAGGGTAGCCAATCTAAACAACCTATAAATCCAATAGAATTCTCAGCCCTTATCCTTGTTGGTTTCTGGCTAGATCCATTGGGTTTACCCCTCTTTTCAATATGATGGTCCCCAAGTAAAAATTAGTGGTTTTCATAAATCTAATGTGGAAACCCTAATATTTCACCATTACACTTGGTTTGTGGTGGTAGATAAAGATTATATAGGGCATCCAAGACAATGATAGTGTAGCTAAAATTAAGAAACATAAGGACCTCATGTTGACGTAGAGATTATTTTAGAGCTAACAATTATATTTTACAACGAAAAAAAAGGTGATGTCTCAAAGATTTTACGAAGAAGGAATACCAAATGGAGCCCCCTAACACTAGTTGGAGTAAGATAAACTTTGATTGATTTTTTTAAGGAAATATTGTTAGGTGGGAGGGGTGGCTTGATTAGGAATATTAAAAAATATTTGATTTATCTTTTGCAAGGAATATAGGGATCTAAACCAAGAAATATGCAAAATTTGTGGAAAATACTAGAGACACTATCCATGTTAGGGATAGTGATATTGCCAATTTGGTGATGTAAAAAAACTCTAAAAATATCATTAGAATGCTAAATACAAGGGTTTTTCCTCACTAGTCCTACAAGAATATCATCAAGGAGACCAATAAAAATTTAATGTTTATGAATACATAAAAAATAACCACATTCATAGCAATATAAAAGGTTTTCAGCAATATAATTATTGACATTTGCAGAGCAATTGATTTATATTCCATTGGATTGAAATCATGTATATATACAATAAGATGGAGAGAACCCATGTAAATTCCAACAACGACGGGTTCAACAAATTCTAAATTATGTTGTGAAACAACAATATAATTAAACCAACCAAGCAAATCATATCCTATGGTATACTAGAAGACAATGACAAATGATAATTGATAACAATGCACAGATGGCAATGGTGGAATATGCTAACGTTCCCCCCTTATTACATTATTGCTTTAAAGTACTAATGAGAGAATCCTGAAAAACTTTCAAACTTCACACATGCAAGAGGCTTGGGGAAGATATCAGCACGTTGTTCCTGTATAGAGCAAAATTGAAGTTGAATGTTGTTTTGTTGCACATGTTCTCGTATGAAGTGACAGTCAAGTACAATATGCTTGGTTTGTTCATGAAACACTGGATTATGAACAAGCTTAAGAACATGTTTATTATCGCAATATAAGACTATAGGTTGGCTCTATGGTACTCCTAATCCTTCTAATATGCTATGCAACCACACTACTTCACAAACTGCTACACTTGTTGCCCGATATTTTGCCTCTGTTGAAGGATGAGAAAATGTGGTCTACTTCTTACTTTCCCATCAAATAGGTCATAAACCTAGGAAGAAAACAAATCTAGAAGTGGATTTTCTATCTTCAATTGAACTTGCATAATTTGCATCTATGTACCCTGTTAGGAAGAACTAGTTATTATTTTTGTATTCTAAATCATGATCCATTGTACCATGAATATACATTAAGAACCTCTTTGTTTCATTCTGTGTGTGTGAAAAAGTGGAATAAGTCTGATAGCTGCAAGACACAATACTTCAATTAAGTCATTACATGTATGGTTAGACAGATATAAGCATGAATATGAAAACCATAACAAATCGACTAATTGCCTTTTAAAAGATGCGAGTATAAGATTGCTCTCAGATTTATATAAGCAATACCAGTGACTAGACTACACCAAGATGGAGGATTTAATCTATATGAGTATGAGATTAAGCTAAATGGATGCAAGATGGATGAAAGATTCAAGCAATCATGAATAAACTAAATATGGAAAAAGCTTAAACTAAGATGCAATAATCTCAAAAAGCAAGAACAATATATTCAATGACTCTAGAGCTAAAAGTGTATAATAACAAATCTCCAGAGTGTTTTGAATGAGAGCTGAAGGCTGAATTTATAGAGAATTACAAGAGAGAACAAGAAAAAGCACAATTTAGGATTAATTGAAATAATTGAGAAATCAGATTCAGTTAACCTTGAGATAGATTCCAATTATAGTTTAATTGAAATGCATTCAGAAAAGAAGTTTGAGTTTGCATTAGAAATAAGATTTAATTAATTCCATGCATTTGTGATAAAAATAGGTAATTCTTTGATTTATTCAAGAAAAGAGTATTTTCAATGCAACTGAACTTCTTTTTCTCAAAAGCTTTGAGTTCTAATTTTAGAGAATGATTAAATTCCTTTTTAATTGATTTTCCGATTTCAAGTTCTCAATTTAGAAGAATATCTCAAGTTTGATTTCTCTCTCAATTCAATTCTTTTATTTTATTTTCAATTTAACTCTTTCTTTGCAATTAATTCCTCTTTTGTAATAAATTAATTCCTTTTTTTAATGATTAAATGGCAAATTTATTAATTAATTAAATATGCTAGGATATTTAATAAATTAAACAGGTTAATTGATCAAAGTGATATACTTGGAATCATTTAATTAATTAATTAAATATTTAATTAATATTGAGTATTTGATTTGCCATGTGACATTTGATGATTAAAGAATTAATTATGTGCTCAAGATTGATTTAATTGCCTTTGGTTAGGACCTTGGTGATGTTGTCGAGATTAGGGGCCCATGGTTTAGATGGTCATTTTTAGGGTATTACATTTGCCCCTCTTTGAATTAATGTGCGAATAGCGCATTGGTTCAAAGAATTGTTGATGTCTAGGAGATACCAGTTCTGAACTTGATTGATCATGAACCAGATGAAGAGTGAGGTGTTTAGCTTGATTTGAAGCAATGAAGCTAAACATAGTTGATTAAAGCGATACTGATCCCGAACTTGATTGAACACGAACGATAGAGAGCAAAGATACTGAACTTAAACTTGATTGATCAAGAAGCGGATCTTACTGATCTAGAACTTGATTGATCTACACACAGTGAGCAAAGATAAAATCGGTCTTGAACTTGATGGATCAAGACACGATGAGCGAAGATAAACTGTTCAGCTTGATTTGATGCGATGAAACTGAACACTTGCTTAGATTGAGCGTGTGATCAAAGATACTCTTTAAACTTTTGATTAAGTTTAAACGAATAATCAGCTTGATGAAAAGTGATGAAATTGATTAACATTAAGAGATTGATTCAGATGAAGACAAATATCAGCTTGATCTGAAGCGATGAAACTGATATGCCCCTAGCGATTGATTCGATTCAGATGATCAAGAGATCTCAACTTGATATGAAGCGATGAAGCTGAGATGCCCCTTAGCAATAAGAATTTGTTTGATTTTCTTTATTTGAAAAGATTTTTTCTTGTTTTTTTATGAAGATTTGAAAATTTTCTCAACTTTGAAGATGTGAGGTCATAAGGTCATGAGTATGCCCCCTCGGGAGCGAAATCGAAAGATAGCAAGGGTACACGATTTTAGGCAATTATTGGCGATGATAATGATTTGAGCACAAATGATTCAGAGGAATATTTGAAAATTTGGCTTGATGAGAAATTGAGTGCAAATTTGATTTGTAGAATAAAATTGAGATTCAATGTTGATTACTAAGAAAATGAGCTCAATTTGAAGAAAAAATGAGCTTTTGATGAAAGCGCTAAGTGGTTCAATTTTTTTGAAATTGACTAGAAAAATGATCTTGAATTTCAATTCTGATCCTTAAAATGGAATCAAGACGAGCAAATTAGATAAGGGTACAATTTTCATGTCCATCGGAGCAAGTTGAAAAATTAGGGTTATGGCTATATATGGGGTAAAAGTGTCATTTTAACCCTCCAAGTTTGAAAAGTCAAAAAGCCTTATGTGAAGAAAAATGGTGGTTCCCACTCAGGAGCATCAATTCGAGTGCCAAAGATGACATAATCGACCTCGGAACTATGAGCCAGCGGTAAGTGATCGATCTTAAGCCTATTAATCATTTCAATTTTGAATTTTTTTGTTGAATTTTTCAATTTTTAGGCTTGTACAAGTCGGGCATTATCATTTTGTCGTGCGAGACAGGATCCTTTCTCGTACGACAAACTGATTGAATGTCTTTTATCATTTAAAGTTACTAGTTTTTTGGTACTGCAACTACCCTTATGTCGTACGAATACCTTCAAAAGAGCCTATTTTATTGTTCTAAGGCTAGTCATGTGTCCTATTAGACTGTTTTGTCATATTAGACCAATTCCTGACTCGTATGAGTTACTGTCTCTGTGATGTTTTGTCGTTTGAAAAACAGTAAGCCTTTTTGAAGGTGCAAACTTGAAATTTTGATTTTGCAGTTGATGTAGTTAGATTTGCATGATGTTTTGCTTCTCTTATAGGCTAATTTGAAATGTTTCCTAATGCGCCATTGTTTGATTTTTGCAGGTTCGATTGCCCCATGTGTTGTTCATATGTGTATATCCATTGACCATGACATTAGTTTGTTAGTTATTTGATGTTGATCGGGCTCAAATAGATTTGTGTGGATTGACTCATCTTCTCGAGTTACCTGATATCTGTGTGAATCACGGTATGCTTATTGCATTAGTTGAGAGGTTCCATTCAGAGCATAATACATTTCATTTACCTATTGGGGAGATGACTATCACTCCCGAGGACATATACAGGATTCTCCATATCCCTTTTGTTGGGGGTAAGGTAGATTATGATGCAACACAACGTCCTGGGCTACTAACTGTGAGACAGGTATTTAGGGATGCAGACATTTTGACTCATTCTATCAGTTGGGACGTGATGATGACCAGGTACAGTGAGAACTTTCCACTGGCTTACATCTTGGCAGGTTTCATCGGTTACTATCTTATATCAGATAGGGGACAGCAGGGGTTTTTATGTGGATGGGGCAGGATGTTGGAGAGACTAGTAGAGCAGCGCCAGAGGTTAGGATGGGGTTCATGTATATTGGCACAAATGTATCGCAAGATGCATGAGATTGTATATAGGGATGGGAAGAGTATGGTTGTAGGAGTTTTGATACTATAGATATGGGCTTGGGATCATCTCCTAGTTTGTTAACTGATTGTGGATGAGGCTAGAGATCCCCAACAGCCTATTGTTGATCGATATTCTGGATATATTATGCAGCCCCATCTGGGAAACACAAATTATTGGAGACGGTAGCTGGATGACTTGATAGTCATGATATAGAAACCATATAGTGGTCTGGAGCCTTGGGATGATTGGAGAGTTGTTCATAGGGACCTATTCATGATCCAACCTCTCATAGCCAGATCACAGATAGTGGTCGAACGGTTTTTTGTTACTCGAGTGATGAGGCAGTATGGTAGACCTCAGGGGATCTCGTAGGAGTTTACTACATACGCGCGTTATGTAGATGAGGAGAGGCAGGGATGCACATCGAGGCTATCATATGCCCTAGGCATGTAGGACATGACTGGGTTATAGCGGTTGAGATGGGATTACCAGGATGATATTGCAGATGGGGGGGTACTGCCAAAGTACAAGGATTTGTTTCAGCAGCAACCTTTCCCAAGGTTTACTGATCCAGCAGAGCGGGTACCTCTGATAAAGGAGGTTGAGGATGATGTCCCCGCACAGGCATAGGGACAAGGATAGAGGCAGGGATAGAGAGTCGAGGCTCTGAGGTGGACAGGTGGCGATCCTGGCACTAGCAGCAGCAGGGTGCCAATTGGTGGTAGGCAGAAGAGGACAGGGTGGATCCCTGGGGATTGGTGGGGTGACACTTAGTAGAGCAAGGGTGCTGGAGGGTGGTGGAGAGGAGGAGAGAGTAGCTTTGAGACAGGTCAGACAAAGAAGAGATGAGAAGGGTGGAGCCAGAGGTGGACATGGATGAGGTGATGGAGGCGGAGATGGAGGTGTTGAGCCTGCGAGGGATCAGGGGGCCGACATAGCGCGGTCGATGAGAGCATGCCTAGCGGGTTTACAGTCATAGTTGACAGTGGCACAGACTCAGCTGGCAGAGCGAGACTGACAACGAGAAGAGATGAGAGCAGAGAGATATTGTCAGTTAGCTGAGCTCAGAGAAGAGCGCGATCATCAGGTCGTAGAGATGAAGGCAGAGTGAGATGCTTTGCAGTAGGAGGTTCTCCATCAGACTAGTTGGGCACCCTATTATGTTGCAGCTTACATCATAGCAGTTCCATGAGCACAACAGGTTGTACCTTAATCTTAGTATATGGCTTGATCTGAGGGATCTCGGGCACCTAGGTAGGATCTGGGTCAGCAGGCTCCACCTCCTCCACCACCTGGTGATGAGGGAGAGGCAGAGAGCTAGATTTTTTTGTGTAGGTCTTAGATTTTTTTGTAGACACACCCATTTTTTGTAACCCTTACGATTCTTGCTCCAATGGGAGATTGTATATGTCAGTTGACATTATTTCGTACCCTGAGACTTTATTATTATATATACGAGATCTTGATTTGACTTCATTGTACTTGTGTCGATCGATTTATGAGATGTCTTTCTATATGCTTTACTCCATATGTATGCATATCTGTTCAGTATGGATGTAATGCAAATGAATATGGATGTTTGTTTTTGTTTCTTTTCATATGCAAATAAAATGAATGAAAATGAGTAATGAGTAGTAAAAAAAAAATTATTTTTCTATGCAATAATATGAATGAAAATGAGTATATGAATCTATATAAATGGCTTATGTATGCAACTAAACATCTCAATACACAAGTACTCAATCGGAGAAGTGATGAAAAAGAGACCACTTAGCTAAGAAATGATAATGCTTTCAACTCTCATTCAGAAGATAAAGAGATCATTACCATACTAAAATCGTTCTAAATTCACCAAATGTAAAATAAAATGCAAAATGAAATACAAAATGAAATGCAACCTAAACCTAGTCACTGGATTTGAAATGCTTAAGTTTCATCACTGAGCATTAACAAACATAGCAAGAAAATTAGTGTTCCTTTCTTTTTATGTGCAATATTAATTATCTTGTCCGCAATGACCATTTTTTCGTTCATATCCTTGGACAATTTTTGCAGGGACCTGGATTGCATGATAAAGAAATTCCCTCAAAACAGACAAAGAAATGATGTGAACCTCCCTGTAGCATAGAAATAAGCGGAGTCAAGGTATGTGTGGCGATTTCACCTTGATGTGAAGGCTCTTATCACAAACACCCAACTTATTAGATGTTTCCAGATCATCGAAATCATTCCTACAAGTAGAAAACAAAGAAAATATTATGCCCCCAATCCTTGCTCCTCTTAGTCAAGATAGACTTCCTCGAGTTACTCAGAGGGATAATAATAAAAAACAAATATAAAAGACAGCACACAAAGAAAATTTTATGCATAGCTCAAACTGTTTTGTAATTGTTTTCTGTTATGTTGGTTTTCTTGTTTACTCAGTGATAAAATTGTTCAGTAGTCAGGAGACAGGTGACTGACTCGGATTGGACGACCGGGTATCACTAACAGAATGATGACCTGGTTGATATTGCTTAGGACATGTAATGTGCTCTGACGATTAACCTAAGACTAGGACATTAATCAGTTTCAAGCCATGAGAGTTCCAACGAACCAGGATGTCACAAAAGTAACTGAAATATATACAAACGAAAGCAATTATGCATGAAAGCGGGAAATGCCAACGTTGCGTTGATAGATGGAGCGCTTGAGTATAAGAGGCGCCTATTTGCCAGGTTTTCACTTGCTTGGCAGAAATTCATTTCTTTTTTTACCAAGGTGCCTATTTACCAGGTTTTCACCAGGGCATTTTTCTCTCTTTTTCCTTTTATTTTTCTTTTTTCTTTTTTGTTTTTTTCTTTTTTTTTTCTTTTTTTTCTTTTTCAGAACTTTTTATGATTTTTTATGATTTTTTTCAGGACATTTTTCGGCTGTACAGGTTGCTAGAGCAGAGAATGCTAAGTAAAGAATTTCTTCAAATGGATGATGTTAATCGGTTCATGAAGTTGTTCTCCTTCTGATGTTGAGAGCTGATAGGTACTAGAGCCAAAGACTACAGTGAAGATGTAGGGACCCAACCAGTTGGGTTCAAACTTCCCTTTGTTGTCTCGAAACTGTTGATTTTTAGGATTTTCTCTTAGAACTAGGTCACCAACTTGAAATTCTTGTTGTCGAGCCTTCTTGTTATATCCTCTGAATATTCTCTTTTGATACACTCTGAGATGATCAAACGCCACTTGCCGACGTTCATCCAACAATTCGAGCTCTTGCAATCTAGCTATTTTGTAGTTTTCATTAGTAACAAGACCTTGCAAAGAAACTCTTAGAGATGGTATTTCCACTTCAATAGGTATTACTGCTTCGGACCCATACACCAAAGACAAAGGTGTAGCCCCAGTAGGTGTTCTAAAACTTGTTTTGTAAGCCCATAATGTAGTGTTGAGTTGCAGATGCCAATCCCTCCCAGATTTATTCACTGTTTTGTGTAAGACAGTCAGCAATTTTTTGTTAGATGCCTCAGCTTGTCCATTACCTTGAGGGTAACATACAGATGACCAGTGTCATTTAATTTTGAATTTCTCATAGAGCTCATCTAGATCTTTATTCTTAAATTGTCCTCCATTGTCAGTCACGATGGATGAAGGTATCCCATACCTACAAATGATATGGTTTAGGATGAATAGAGCTACTTGTTTATTGGTTGCTTTTATGAGCGGAACCACTTCTACCCACTTAGTGAAATACTCAATGGCAGTTATGATAAACTTGTGTCCATTGGATGATGCAAGATATATCTGACCAATGAGATCAAAGGCCCATTGCTGAAAAGGCCAATGTGTAATGAAGGGTATGAGATCCATTGCTGGAGCATGTATGACATTTCCATGTAGCTGACACTTCTCACAAGTTTTAGAAAATTTTATAGCGTCCTTCTCCATGTCTGGCCAGTAGTATCCAGCCCTTAGTAGTTTCCGATCTAAAGTAAGACCATTTGAATGAGATCCACAAATACCTTCATGGAATTCTGATAATGCACGTTTATACTCTTCAGCTTCTAGACACCTAAGCAATATACTGTCCAAACCTTTCCTAAACAAATCATTAACAATGATGACGTACTGCGAAGCATTTTGCGTTAGGTTCCTTTTCTCATTACAGGTAAGATTTTCTGGGATAATTTGGTCACGCAGATAAGAGTAAATATGGTTGTAGCGAGATGAGTCATGTCCAATAATAGAACAGACTATCTAGGACTAAGGAGAATCATAGGCAAGGTAATGTAACTCTTCCACCAGGAATTCAAAGCGAAAATTAGACTCTTGTAATTCTGGTATAGATGCCAAGGTGGCCATAACATCTGCTGCTTTGTTTGCTGATCTGGGAATCTGCTAGAATGATACAAAAGTAAAATATTTCTTGAGATCATCTACCATTCTCTTATAAGGCATGGGTTTCTCATCTCGATTCTGATATGTATCATTTATTTGATTGATGATTAGCTAAGAATCTCCATAGATGTGTAATTAAACAACCTTCCATTCGATAGCCAGCTTGATCCCATTTACCAGAGCTTCATACTCTGCAATATTGTTTGTACAGGGGAAAAGAATATTATAAGTCTTTGGGATTGAATACTTTTGAGGAGTAATAAAAATTATTCTAGCACCAGAACCATTTTGAGTGAAATACCCATCAAAGAGCATCTTCCAAGATTGGTGAGTAAGGTTCATTATTGATTCATCTGGAAATTCTATATGCAGTGGTTGAGTGTCTTCAAGTGGAGCTTCAGCAAGTTGATCTGCAATCACCTATCCTTTGATGGCTTTGTGTTCCACATATTTAATATCAAACTCTATAAGAACCATGACCCATGTAGCCAATCTTCCTGTAAGTGTTGCTTTGTTGAGAAGATATTTGAGCGGATCAATCTTAGCTCCTAGCTTGATAGAATGTGATAACATATAGTGTCTCAATTTTTGTGATGCAAAGACTAACGCCAAGCATTCTTTTTCTATTATAGTATAGTTCATTTCATAAGACACCAATGTTCTATTGATATAATATATATCTCTCTCTTTTTTATTTTCAGCTTGTTGCGCCAGAAGTGCCCCCAATGATGAATCAGTGGCTGATATGTACAAGATCAATGGTTTACCCTGAATTGGTGGCATCAATATTGATGGATTGGAGAGGTACTCTTTGATCTGTTGAAGGTGTTGTTCACATTGCTGATCCCAGTTCTATATTACTTCTTTCCTCAACACTTTTGTGAAAGGTTGGGCTTTGTCTGCTAGCTGAGAAATAAAGCATTTGATTGATTGGAGACATCTCTGTAAACTTCTCATTTGACTGATGTTCTTCGGAGGCAGCATTTGCATTATAGCTTGGACCTTATCAGGATCAACCTCGATTCCCTTCTTTGAAATGATGTAGCCAAGTAGTTTACCATATGTCACTCCAAATTCATCCATGTTATTGTAGCCATACCCACATAATGCATCAATTTCATCCCATCCTCTCATCCATCTTTTCATGCTTTTGAATCTCATCTTCAAATCGCACGTCATGGAGTAATATCGAGCACTCATCACATCAATGAGAACACATCCAATTGAGAGATAATAAAATCAAGGAGTCAAATAAAGTTTTGCATCTTATTGTTTTATATCAATTTTTCTTCTTTTGTTTTCTTTCTAGCATCTCGATCTTGAGGTGTTTGAGCTAATCTTGTATTTGCTTGGTTGTTAATGTACATTTTCGACAATTTGTATTCATGCACAATTTCCTTCACACATTTTTTGGTATGCCCAGTGTGACCCACTTCATAGGTCAATCTAATATTTTGGTTGTCATTTGAGTGCTTTTTCAGCTTAAAGGTCAAAATTTGCAGGGGCCTTTTTGGGTAGTTTCAAGACTTTTGTGCCTGTGTTGAAGACTTTGGCGCCTATGTTGAAGAAGTTTTCACCTTTGTTGATCACTCTTGAACCTATGTCTTATGGAATTACGTCCGTGTAGCAAATTTTTTAGCCTGTGCAACCCAGACCTATGCCTGTGTAGAGTTTTGGGGCAGTTTGTCCTAATTGCTTCAATTGACAAAATTACTCAGTTTGTTATTCTTTTAGGGGTAAAATAAGACTCTGTATGGATAAATTAGTTTAAATTGAACTCATATATCCTTGAATAGGTTTTTGTGAATGAACAACAATCTTTCATGCTTAGTTTCATTGCAAATTTGGCTTAAAAAGAACAAAAATTGTCAATTCTAGGCTTTAAAAAGAACACCAAATCTTTCAATATTGCTTCAATTAAATTGAAATCGGTCTAATTAGGGTTTATAAAGGTTGGATACACTCACATAGGATAATTAAGATGTAAATGGACAACAAATTTATCACTTTGATTCATTAGGGTTTCTAAGTGAGCCAAGTTCTGCATTTCATCCCAAGGAGCTTAGAGTTTTGAGCTCAAATAAGGCTTATTGCTCAAAATTAGGGTTTACATGAGCATATTAGCCTTCATTTATGCAAAATTGTTCTGTGTTTGATTAAATTTCACTGTCTTGCAAGTGCATTTCACTTTTGTGCTTATTTTGAGGAATTCTATGCTTTTTTTGAAGAGAATTTCACCTGTGTAGCAGATTTATGTGCTTGTGTAGCCTAGACTTGTGCCTCTGTAGAATTTTGGGGCAGTTTGCCCTAATTGCTATAACTTGCAAAATTACTCAATTTTTGATGATTTTAGGGCTATCATAGGGCTTTTTATTGACAAATCAGGTTAAATTAAACTCACGTAGCATTAATTAGGGTGTCAATGAACAATAATTTCTCTCACTAGGGTTGTTAGGGTTTCTAAGTGGAATTTTTTTGCATCCTAAAAGGCTTAGAACTTTTGCATTTCTCATATTACGGTTTGGAATCATGTTCCTAGGTATAAATGCAACATATGGTGATTGAAATTTAATCAATAAATTGAAATCATAAGCAATTATGAGCTCAGATATGCAAATTTCTCAAAATTAGTGTTTACATTATCATTTTAGCCTTCATTTGTGCAAAAGTGGCCTCTGATTGACTAAATTTCACTGCTTTGCATAGGCACTACACTTTTTGCACCTATTTTTTATTATTTTGTGCCTATGTTGTTCTATTTTATGCCTACATAATCCGGTCCTATGCTTGTGCCATCTCTATCCTGCGCCTGTGGACCTCTGTTTTGTGCTTATGTAGGGGTAGAAAGGTAGGTAGAATCTTGAAATTCAACTTTAAATCATGTCAATTTCACTTCATTATTAGAGCTTAAGTTTTATGTGTTACTGATAATTTGTGTAACACCTTGGCAATCATTGGAAGAAGATGTACATTGAAACTACTAACGCATTTGGTGCAGGATGTTATCGAAGACTATACTTTCAAACTAAGTGTCTTTGATTTTAATAGTTAGACAATATTTCAATTTGGAATTAAAATGTTCAAACCAAGTGTATTTTGTGTTTGGCATGCTTCTGTACACGTAGGGTGGACCAACTGTTACACCAAGTATCCTCTCCCCTCACCTTCGTGGACCTTGAGTGAAGAGAAAGGTGATTAACAACTCTCATTTTTTTTTAGCAGAGAATCACCTCTTGGGGGCTTCATCACCTCAAGGGAGTGTTTCAAAATAGAGGCACGTTGGGGATATCATCTCTTCCAGTGCATCCTCGAGCGGTGTTTTTTGAGCCGCTATATTAAAACCTGGTCAAATGGCCAAAGTGTTGAGTGAATTCATCATATGTGGAGGCCTTCTCTACACCAATAAGCTCAATTAGAACCTTAAGTGGCTTGCTTCATTGATTCGTTGCTGGACTGGACTAGTCAAAAAATTACTATGAACAATTGTTATAGTGGCCCCAATCCTTCTACTTGTTTATTCAGGAGTTGTGATACACACATGCTAAAGATACCCCTCATGTACCACTCAATTTGAGATAGAAAAATTCTCGAGATCTTAAGATCTTTAGAAATTCAAAGCTAGCAGGCCGGAGAAGTGTGTGTTGTGGAGTGGAACCAATGTTGCAAAGCTTCTATCTATCCTATTGAATGTGGTATTTTGGGATAGGGGATTCAACAAGTATTGTCTCTTGACCAACCTAGGAAGTGCATGATTTCTTTTCATTTTTCATGTTTGCATGTTTTTTCATGTTTGGTGTCAAAAGAATCTTTGTCAAAAATCAATTCAAAATATCAAACATCTCACGTCACTAGGTCCTAGTTTGGTCTTGTTCTTCAACGAATTGTCCTCTCATTCTAGTGAGTTTGCGTCAGTTGTCTCGCTATGTCAAAATTTACCTAAGTGAGGTGTAATGCCCATACCCTAGTTAGACTTGTAAAACCCGTTTGACCTTGATTGACTTCCTATGTGGCATCCTTGAATGGTAGGTTAACCGTGAATGCAATGTGTAGTTTAGATAACATAAACAACTGTGCATACTTATTATTGTGCTTTTGCTTCGATTCTCGTGTAAATGTAATTGTTCCTAACCCTTGTGATAAATCTTGAGCTAACGCTTTCATTGAATATTTGTATATGTATATACATGCTTGTATGAATTCATGGGTGCAGGAGATTGTAGGTACAACGCCGCTTAGGGCAAGGTTCATCTCCTTTGGAATTTGCAAGGTTGAGTATGCTCCTTCATCTTTAGAATTCGGATTTAGTGGTCATATAACTCTCGTCTTGCCTTAGCCATGGTTAGGTGAGCATCGTGTGTGGATTCGTGGGGCTTGCTTTTCATTGGGATGCGTGTCGAGAGATTTGGAGGACTTCCTCGATTTGCGTGCCTTGCACGAGGTAAGTGGAGTTTGTTGTTCTAAGTATTAAATTCAAAATTATGATTAAACGTACACATTAGAGATATAGAAATTTAAATAGGTAGTTTCTTTTATATGATTAATCATTAATTTAAGAGATTTGCTTTAAATTATTATTGTAGCAAGCTTAAGGTATTTAACTGGGGTTAGTGTGCTCATTTACACATTTGCGACATTTACGCATTTGTAGTTGAGAAATTAGAATAAACCAGACTCTTGCATTAGATTAGTCATTTATTTAAAAATGTCGCTTTATTATGTTATAGCGAGTTAATTTAATAGCTAATTTTAAAATAACAAATTTATTGAGTTATGCGTTTCAGAAAGGAAAAATTTTAAAGTCATTTGGGAGATATGAATAAATTAATCATATTCGCATTTGGAAGAGAAAAGGGTAAATTTTATTATTTAAAAGAAATTATTTCTTTTTACTTGTAAAGTCGATATAGTATAAAAGTTGATTTTTAGAAAATTAAATTAATCAAATGCCTTACCCTGGTCAATAGTTTCGAAATAAGAAGTAGGCCTAAAATTTATATTGAGAAATTAAAATTTAAAAACGCAATAAGAAATAGAAGCATTTTAATTTTAATAAGGAAAGCAAATAAGATGTATTAAATAATGTAAATGAATGACTTCCATTTTCATTTTCATCCATTTTAATTTAAAAATAAATGCCTATTTTCGAAATTGAAAATTAGGGCAAAATTAGGGTTTCTCTTTTTAACCTAGTTTTGTAAGCATTTTGGGGGTTCTTTTGCTTGGGAGTTTTTTTTTGGAAAAAAATGGGGGATTTGCATTGGAGCAACAGATTGGGGAAGCTCTTCATCAAGATTCATGCCCGGAATTGCATTATGAGGTAGGATTCGAATCTACTCCTTTATTTGTTTGTTGAATACAAAAAAAAATACAATAGTATCACCCATGAATGTTTTGAGGCTTAGTTTCAGTTTTCTCCCAAATCTTGGTTGTTCTTGAATTCAAACCCTCGTTCTTGATGGATTTTGTGATTTTAAACTTGTTAGGAAAATTTTCTCCCATAATGGAGTTTTTGGGTAGATCTGGAAATTCATTTTATGACTGTAAAATGGGGGTTTTTCTACATTTTCGTTTTGGGTCTTTTGTTAATGTTTATTCAAAAAAAATAGTTCCCCAGTTGGATGTTTATTATGAGCAATCTGGAAAAAAATATGGACTGAGGATTTACTTTCAAAATGGGAAATTGCTGGAATGTGGATTTCTTTCAAAAAAAAAAAAATGTAAAATGGAGAGGATTGCTGGAACATGTTCTTTTCCTTTTTCCCGTCTCAGGCTGTGTGGGTGCCTTGGGGTTTTTTTTGTTATTTTTTTAAGACTGTTTTTATTCACTGTAACAAAAAAATTTTAAAAAAAAAATAGTTTGCAACCCCCATGGCAGCTGCTACCTATTGGTAGCAGCGCTACCAAAGGTAGCGAATTGCTACCAAATGGTAGCAGCGCTACCAAAGGTAGCGCCCTGCTACCATTTGGTAGCAGCGCTACCAATGGTAGCTTGGCTGCCAAGGGGGGGGGGGCACGTGGGTGTCCACGTGGGTACCCTCCCTCTTTTTTTTTGAAAACTTAAAACAGTTTATCTCATTAAATTTTTAATTATTATCTTTAATTATTTTATATAATTTTTTTTAGAAAAAAAACATAATATATGATTATATATATATATATAAATAAAGAAAAAAAACCAAATTAAACTAATGAGTGGAGTTAATTTAGTTTAAGAGGTTTCAAATTCAATTTTTTTTTATATTATTTAATTTTAAATTCGGTTTCTTTTGCATTATTTAATTCGAGATTATTGAATAATAGCTGGATTTAGATAACGAACATTTAGCAAATCCATACTTTAATACAAATTATTAAATTTCATATTGACTACGTCAAGCTTGGGTTAATACGTATTATTAACATGGACTAAGTATTAAGGGTGGGTTAATGGTGGATTATTAAATAAAAGTTAATTTAGCAAATCCATAAACTTGGTCGACATTAATGGTCAAATAGATATGGAAAACGAATACCTCTACCGGATAATGCCTATGTAGGTCTAAATTTCTATAATAGAATTTGGTTATGTAATGGTAAGACTTGTTATGATAGTGGTTGGTTATAAGTCGGTCAAGCCCCTAGTTAGGGTACCGTCATACAGGAGAATCTAGGTTTGTTGTTTTCTTTTGTTATGATTCAATTTGACCCACTTTTAAAAGGGATCACTATGTAATAATCTATCGAGGTAGATGTTGAATGGTGTATGTGTTCACCTATGAGGTATAGATGTAAAGACTTATAAACTATGTATTCCTAACAATATAATACCAAAGGGGTCTTGCAGTTGAGCAGACCCGGAGATGTAGCCCATCAGGGGTGAACTCCGAGATCATATCTGTGTTATGCGATGTTTATGGCGTACTTTGTTTTATGCTTTAAATTATCATGGATGGTTGTTATCTTGTATAAGTGTATGATGGAAAATTAATGAATTTAAATCAAATGCACAAAATCAGACATCTTGAGGAATGTAGTAAATCAGATTTATAAAACATTGTAAATTATGATTATGGCAAGGTATTTAAAATATGTTAATTAAAGTTGTAATAGTGGATAGAATTCTTACTAGATTACATCATTGGATTAACTTGTTATTAAGCATGTAAATTGAATAAATGAGTAAGGGAAATGAAGATAGAATTAATGTTATAATCTCTAAGTTGGAATATAAAGGATGATCATCAAGTAGGAAAATTACTTTTATCTTCTTAAATGAGCAACGCTATGTTAATGATCTTCCACTACAATGGATGAATATAATTAGTCATTTATGTTGCAATTATAACCAATAATCTTCACCAGATTAATTTTATAATTGGGTGAAATCAATTAGATGTCCATATTTTAATCCTTATAAAAAGGAATCCCTCATGATTGCTAAAATTGATCTAAAATGGGAAATAATTGAATAGTTGTTTATACGTAAATTATAGGTAAGAGTATCTCCCTCCTATTAATTTCATTTAACAAAAAAAAAAGATATGCAATAAGATAATTGTATTTTAATCCTAATAGAAGAACGTCATTATGATCTTATTATTCTAATCTTGAAATGATGATTGTCATCTAGTTAACAATACTCTAATTTAAAGGATGCTCTCGTGTGTCCTAATGCTTATCCATCTTAATGAAATTAGTCCATTTATTTGCATTATTAAAACTTCAAATGAATTCCATGGCTACTCACATTATACCTTTCATAAAAGAGCTTCAACTCATCAGTTGGCTATGCACGAAACCAAATGAAGGGACCTCACTCTATTAATTGTAGTTAATCCTTAAGAAACGAATTCTTCTTATTAACCATACTTTTTAATATTTAAGAAATATATATCAAATGTGGGTGAATATCTTAAAATCAAATGATGGAATCCTCATTTCACTAATCATAGTTTAACCCTAAACAAATGAATCTCATTAGGCATATTTTTAAACACTAAAGGATGAAATCGATTGTGAATGGATACCCTAAACCCAATGAATGAACTTTGTTATATTTAAGACGCTTGGAACCTATTTGGAGGCCTCTAAACGAAAATTATGAATTTAAGTGCATTGAACAAATAACCTATCAAAGGCCTCCAATCCACCCAAAGTAAATGAATGCTTCCTAAAGATATAAGGTGTTAAACCATTGAACACATATGTAATCAAGACCTATGCATTATCTCGTAATTATGATATCCAGTTTAATGGATCTAATGATGCAAGTTGAGTTAGGTGTAAGGTTATGTAATCGCATTGGGAAACCTCTTAGGATCTTTTAGCCTTCCGCTGTGTTATCTAGTTAGAGATAACTTTGAGATAACTCAATCTATCTTAATAATGTAACGTTTCATTAACGCTCTTAATTATTATTATTATTATTTTATTTTTTAAAAAAAATTTGCACTCTAATTGAGTGTTTTTAACTTAAACCCTTAGGGGTTTCCTGGCGGGGCATTACATGAGGGTTAAATCAGTTCATCTTGGTCATCATTGCAAATCTTACGTTGTTATTATCATTTACTAGAGTTTCGACTTCTATGGTCACTTTTACCATCTTAGTTGTTAGTCATAACCTTGGTTGTCATGTAGTACCCCTGCCCTAATTATATTTTTTAATCCGGTTTGACCTTGGTTGACTTTTTAAGTGGCTTTCTTGAATGGTTGATTTACCATGTTGTGATGTTGTAGTTGGGTATTATGCTTAATGTGTGTACCTGTAAATGTTGATTTTGCATCGATTCTTATGTAAGATTAGTTGTTCTTCTGATTTGTGTTATTAATCTCGGGCTAACACATTCATTGAATATATAAGTATGAATGTGTGGTTCATTGTTGCAGGAGATTGCAGGTACAGTATTGCATAGGTATGAGGTTTGTCTCCACCTGGCTTCGCAGGTTTGAGTGTACCTTATTGGTCCAAAGGAATTGGATTAGGTAGTCGTAAGACCCTATGTTTTACCCTAGTCATGCTCTAGTGAGCGTCGCCAATCGTTCATCAAGTTTCCCCTTTGGTTGGGTATGCGGGTCATGTATTGGCTTGGTTTCTTAAGTTACGTGTTGTGCGTTTGGTAAAAAATGATTATTAAATCCCAAGTATTTAATTAGATTAATTGTGTTTTTACGCATTCGTAAATAAAGGGACTAAATTAAATAGCACCCCTTTGTGTGATTAATCAATAAATCATATTATTTTATGCATATTATTAGCAAACTTGATTTATTGTATTTTCTATTGTGAATTAATTCATTTGTATGTATTTTAAAAGAAAGATTAATTAGAAATTGGAAAATAGAAGTATTTTACCCTCATTAACATTTTGTGATAGAAATGTTAGTTTTTAATTAATTGGAAGCAAATTAAATGAGGAAGAAAAAGAAAAAATCTTTTAGGAAGGTTAAATTTTAATAGAAAGTGTTTTTCATTTGGTGAAAAATAATTTCAACCTAAAGAAGAGATTTTTGGTCAAAATTTTCCTTTTAACCTAGGTTTTTAAAAATTATTGGGAGAGTTGTTTTTGGAATGGGAAATGGTTGGGCATTCTTGGTTGGAAGAAATTATTGAGCTTGCAGGTTGGGCTCTTCATCAAATCACTTCCAGGATTGCACATGGAGGTAGGATTATTGTTAATCTCCTTTGTTGTAAAGAAATTATTGATTTGTTTTTGAAGAAATATGTGTTTGTTTGTTGAAAAATCTTTCAGATTTGTGGAATAAGGAAGAGTTGTAGTTAAATCTTGAATTTGAATCCTCCTTGCTTTCATTTCCAACCTCCAGATCAAATTCTTGTTTGTTCAAATTATTTTTTATACTATAAATGGGTGTGGTTGTTCCCAGTGGGTTTTGATAAAAAATTTCATTTTGAATCTCTTATTTTAGCTCATAAATTGTGAAATTAGTTTGTGTTTGGCAAAATTGGTTGGATGAATGTGTGTAGTTTGTTCCTTTTGCCCAAATATGAAATTTTGTTGGTGAAATTTTATATATATTGCGGGGGGTTGTTTGGGGACCATGGCCCTCGACCCATGGTTGGGGAGAGTCATGGCTTCCCCATACCATGGGGAGAGGCCATGGCTGTGAGGCTATGTTGTGGCCTCCACTCAGCTGTGGCTAGGTGGAGACCATGACATGGTCTCCCCAGCCCCTTCCCTTGGGGAAAGGGAGGCCCACATGGGTGTCCACGTGGGTCTACCCTAACTATTGACATTTTGTTTTGTTATTTAACAAATATATATATAAAGTTTCAATATTATTTAATTCAAAAAGTTTCTTAAATAGTATTTGTTTATTATTACATTATTAATTTATATATATATATATATATATATATATATAAATATATATTAATTAATATTTAAGTTTTTATATTTTTTTAAATTTATGCAAGGAAATATTATTTTATTTGGAAAAATGATCATCGATTTTAGTTTCTTTTTAAATTTATATTTCCATATTTTGGAAAGTATATATTTGTTTTGGAAAAAATGAGATTAGATATTTATTTCGAAAAAGAATGGAAATGATGATTTTATTTGAAAAATAAATATCAACATTTTTAGTTAATTAATAAATAAATTGAATTATATCTTTGTATGTATAGCATATAAATGTAATTATGTAAATGGGTTTTTGGTTTGAAAATTCATTGTGAAGTATTTATATTATTCTATGGTATAAATTGAATTATAGTTGAATTAGTGAACCATGGATGACATGTATCTTAACGAGGTAGACATATTGTAATCAATTTACGTCAATTAGAAAACTTGATTGATTTGCATTTTTAAATGATATAGAAAATGATTGTCATTATGAATTTATGTCAATGCGTGTTTAAGTTTCTATATTCGTATTTGATTAAAAAAATGGCAAGCCCTTGATTGTGAGTGTTGGATATTGTCATATTGTTATTTTGTATCTAGTTATGTCCTTGATCTTGATTATTGACTGTTTTCATGTGATTGTTTGTATTTGGTCATGTCCTTATATGTGAGTGTTGGATGTTGTTATGTAGTTGACTGTAGCTGGTCATGTCTCTAGTCAGAGAATCGTCAGTTAGTACACCTCGTGTGAGGATTGTTTGCATTCTACACTCTAATGAGAAATGATGGTGTTGTCATTGATGGCTACCTATTGGCAACCTACTGGCAACCTTTAGGCAACCTTGTGGCATTCATCTGGTAAACCACCGACACTGGCACCGGCAACAATGCATACCGGCACCCCAACCGATGGGAATAAACTTTTGTTTATTGTATTTAATTATAATTATATTTTGTAAAGCCGACATGGCATATTATAATAGACTCATATATGTATGAGATCTTGTAAATCATTTTGAGAGCTGAGATGGAATAGGAATGAGCGAATAATAAGGAATATATATGTGAATGCATAAGATAGATTTTGTATAAGGTTATGGTTATAGTATGAGCTTAAACCGGTACTGAACCTGGCATAGTTGATGCTGATTTGAAGCAGTACATTGTATTGGATTCTCATAATCCATTTTGTAAGTCAGTGAGACTTGTATTTTGTAGATTGAGTAGTAAGCTCTAGGCAGTTGGCCTTCCTGCATGTGCAGGCCCCTCATTGTAAGTAATATTTATTCATTGGCTAGTGAGTGAATATTGTGGGTCATAAATCCCACCGAGGTTTTTCCCACACCGGGTTTCCTCATTAAACATCTTGTGTTATGGTGTGTTTTCTATGTTGTCTTTATTGTTCCTGCTTACTGCATTAATTCTTATTTAATGGTACACTGCTTTGGAATGCAAAATACTTAATAAGGTTAAATATTTTGTACACCGGTTAGATACTGATTCACCCCCCCCCTCTCAATATCTTTGGGACTATCATTAATCCTAACAATTTGTATCAGATCCTGGTCCTCTATTTTCAAAAGCCTAATAGCTTGAGGAAGATTCTGACACTGATACAAATGGAGAACTTAAGAAAGCAATTGTAAGGAGCTCTTGTAGACTATGATTCAGAGAAGTTGAAAAATATCAAACTTGAAGATAATATGAGGACTGCACAGGATTTCATTCAAGGACTTGAGGAGAATCTTACTATTGCTAGAAATAAAAGAAAAGAACTTCATGAGAAGATGCAGAATGATAATGATGAAAATGAAACTCTTAATGAGCTTGTGAACAAATTGAGGCAAGAAAACATGACTATGAAGAATGAAATGCAAGATATGACTATGAGATTTTGTAAAGACATTGAAGACAGGAAGAAGAATGAAGAAGACTTGACTAGGAGACTCAATGATGCTGGAAATGAAAATCTAAGACTCAGTCATGAAAATAAGATGTTGAAGACGAATCTGATTCACATGCAACATGATAAAACTGAACTTATGAGACAAATGGGAATTCTGGAAAATGAGTTGGCTATTGCAAATCAACACAAAGAGAAATTCAAGAAAAGTTCAAAACAACTTGATGATATGCTGAAAAGTCAGAAACCTAATGGAGATACTAATGGACTTGGATTTGAAGTTGGTGAAAGTTCTGGTACTGCAAACAATCATGATCACAGTAAACCGGTAAGACAACCTAATGCTTATATATTTAATGGGAAATGCTTTAACTATAACAAGTATGATCATAGAGAAAATCAGTGTATATCTAGAAACAATCAAAACATTAATACACCCACCGATCAATATTCCAAATGCAACAAAGTTGGTCGTAATTCAGAAAACTGCAAAATGAATGTGAGATGTTATGTTTGTGGAAGATTTGGGCACTTATCTAATCAATGCAAAACACAAACCGGCATAGGATATGGAAAGGCTATTCAGAAGAATAATATGACTTGTTATGCTTGTAACAAGATTGGACATATTGCAAAATTTTATAGAAGTAAGACTTCACCGGCAAACAATAAAGGACCCAGTTTGAAAGGCAAAGAGAAGCTAGATGAGGTAAAGGAAGAATTTTCAAAACAATGGATTAGAAAGACAAATTAGTATGTTGATGAGACTATTTCTTCACTGGTAGAACAGAGTATTACTCCACCAGTAGGAAATTCTTCATCCAACTAAGAAGTAACCCTTTGGGGGTATTGCAGCAAGTTGATTATCATGTAGATTACCCTCGGTTGATGGTGAGAAGATAGATTTCTTCATTACCGACATATGTATTAAGTTTTCACTTAACCAGCGAGCATTTATTGCGATTGTTGAAAGAAATTTCATTATAATTCATCGGTTTTCCTTCATTTTTGATTCACCAAGCATTCAAACTAGCAGAGAGCATGAAATCTGAGTGAAGGCATTCAAGGTGAAGAAGTGAAGCACTTTCTTTCAAGCACTCAAACATTATCAGGCAGCTTAAGGTATTTTTCAAATGGCTTCCTCTTTTGCTCCCAAATTTATTGCAAACCCTACTGTTGTGGAAATTGTAAAATGCCCTAGCCCATTTTCAAAATTATTCCCAAGATAGCTAAGGAAGATGATTCTATAGGCGCATTTTCAAAAATTCCTAAAGGTGTAGCTTATGCTGAAGACCCTAGGATTTATATTCACTGCAATATTGAAAAATTGGGCTCTGAGGAAGTGCTAAAGATGTTTAAAACCGTAGTTTGTGATGAAAAAGGCAATGTCAAACCCGAGCGCAAGATTATTGAGACTTTAGGTTTTGTGGAAATCTTGAACATCCCTAAATTTCCGGAGGAAGTAGTGAGAATTGTCCTAAGTAGGGCACATGGAAAATTTATTTGGTTAGATTCAGTCTACAAATTCACTCGGCAAGCAATTAGGGCAGTGACAGGTTTACCCTCAACCGGCAGCAGACCAGATAACACAAAGAAGGTACCTAACAACACATTCATGACCTTAACTAGAGCAACATCTAATAGTAGACCTCTAAGAGTAGATGACATGAAGGATATCAATGTGAGATTCATAAGTATGATTTTAGGTTACAAGACTACACATACAAACCAACTTAATTCAGTTTCTAGTCTTTACATTAAAAGTGCTTATGAAATAGTAAATAATAATGAAAAATAGCTTTGGTTGCCTGGGATAAAGTTTGTAATACTAAGTGCAAGAGGGGATTAGGTATTAAATTTCTCAAAACTTTTAACAAAACCTTGCTTGCTAAACAGATTTGGAGGGCTTTTGGTATTAAGAAAGATTGGAGTAGGGTATGGTTTGATAAATATATTCATAACCATCCAATTCATTCTCTTCTCTACTCTGAAGATATCCCTATTAGTTCTTTCATATGGAATAGTATGATCAAATCTATAAAAGTTGCTAAAGCTGGAGCTAGATGGGTCCTTGACAAAGGTGATAAAATCAGGTTCTGGGAGGATGTTTGGATTAAAGATGAACCTCTCTTTAATCAGGATTTCAGCCAATTCATTGATGAATGCAAAAGGAGGTAAGGTTCTATGGTTTGTAATTTTTGGAAGGAGAATAAATGGGTTAGACTTGATGTTATTTATGTTGGATTTTCACTACTCCAGTTGGATTTGTTGTCATTTTCTGTTAGTAAAGATTCTGATGATGTGTTTCTATAGAAGGGAAATTCCAGGGGTAACTTGACTATTGCCTCTGCTTATAAAAAAACTATTACTCAGGCCTGCAACCCAATATGGACTAAAATCTGGAATAGATTTCTCATTCCTAAAGTTAACATGTTTTTTGGCTTGCAACTCACAACAAGATTCTTACCATTGATAACTTGGCTCGTAGAGGATTCATGTTTCCTAACAGGTGTGAGTTATATCAGAAAGAGGCAAAATATGTGGATCATTTGTTTATCCATTGTTCTTTTACCTAGGAAATTTGGAGTAAAGTTTGGATGCAATGGAAATTTGATTGGGTTATGCACAATAGTCTTAAGGAAATCATCTTGTAATGGATCTTCCCTACTAAATTTCCTCTCATTAAGACCCTCTGCTCCTTTGTCCTACCTATGACCTATTGGTACATTTGGAAGAAGAGAAACAATATAATTTTCAGGGAGGCTAAGTGTTCATCTCAGGTGGTTTTTGAAAGGATTTGTAGGGCAATTAAAGAAAACATAAATACTCTTCATAAAAACAACAAGTAGTGGAGCTATTTTAATATGAGTGATAATGAGAAAAGCATCCTCACTGAATGGAAACTGATTCACAAGGTCTACAAATTTGATATAAAGAGTAGGAGAGATAGTGTTGTTTGGAGATTTCCTTTTCATGATTGGGTTAAGGTGAATTTTGATGGTGCGGCTAAAGGCAACCTTGGGAAGGCTGGAGGGGGAGGAGTCATAAAAAATTCTTATGGTTTTTGTGTTGCTGCAATTGCCTCTCCCTTTGGAGTTCAAAACAATCATGTGGCAGAAGCTTGAGCAATGTTAAAATGCCTCCAGCTTGCTCAGAGTTTTAACTTTAAAAAAATATGGCTGGAAGGGGACTCTCTCAATATTATTCAGGCTATCAAAGGTACTAGTTCCTCTTCTTGGAACATTTATAATATCATTGAGAGTGCTAAAAAATTATTAGATGTCTATAATAGTGTGTTTATTTCCCATACCCTAATGGAAGGTAATCGAGTAGCTGATTTATTAGCTAATGAGGGGGTTTATTTAGAGGAGGACACTAAATATATCGGAGAAGTTTCTTGTAAGAAGGGAGTCCGTGAGAAATTATTATTTGATAGAGTCCATGGTACAAGTTAATTTCATTATTACTATTCTGGGTTCGGATCTCAAAGATAGATATTGGAGTGATGTGAAGTGTCAGTTGATTACCTGTTTAAGGCATTGCGATTATGATAATCAATGTGACAGGCCTAATCATATTAAGTGTTGGTTCATTTTGAATATTTTAAAAGACTATTTGAATAACAAAGAAATAACCCTATTTTTTTATTCCAACGTCTTGTTCCAGAGTCTAAGCTTTATTCCAGTTATCATGTTTCTTCAGCATTTGATTATCTCATGCTCTATTGAGGGTTTTGACCTGAATAGCCATTACATTATGGGGAATAATATTAATCACAATGAGCCTTCCAGCTGTGATAACTGGAAAAGCGAACAAAAAATATGGCGAAGGTTGCACAGATATGGTTTCACCGATTACATGGAAAAACTGCACAGGAGTAAAAAGTCGGTGTCTCATGGTTTTGCCAAGGGATGAAGCAATAATAAAGTCACTCTGTTCAGATAGACATGGAAGCTAGATGAAGATTTGGTGGCGGAGGCTATAGGATTATAGAAGGAAGGTACCAAATTTTACAGAGACCACAAGTTCTCGGTGGAAGCTACCAAGAATTTCCCTAAAAGTGATGAAGAAAGGGCTCGGCTCGTTAAGAAAGACAATGTGTCCTACTACCTCCCTCATCAGGTAAAATCTTTCTAGCAGAAAATGTTAAGAGTTTTAATGGAATACCTAACGGTTGATGGTAGGTTTTCGAAGGTTTACAATTACCATTTTGTCATCCTAAACCATTTTTTGCCATGGCTCGAAGATTTTGTTTCCCTTCTATTTAGCTTCTTCCCTAAATGATAGCCTGGGAGACCATGCCAAAAACCTAAATCCTATCCCATTTCTCACCAAGGCCTTATATTGTTAATTTATGAGCATTTGAAGGGTAAAGCAAGGGCTAATAGGGAAGATCCTTTGGTGGAAAATGCCCACATTTCTAAGGGTCATGATGGCTCTGAGTCTGATGAAGATTCATCTAATCCTCCTCTGCATAATAAATTGAGGGTCAGTGATGAAGCTAAAGAAGACACGGAAGTGAATGCTAGTTCAGAGGAGGAACAGGGGAAGGAGGTTGATGATGAGGTGGAGAGTGAGCAGAAGAAAGAGGTTGAGGGCGAGGTGCAGAGAAAAGAGTATGTTGAAGAGCTAGAAGAAAATAATAACCCTTATGTCTAGGATAGCAGGAATAAAGCTCAACACAGTATGTAGGAGGGAAACCCTAGGTTTGTGGGCTCTGCTCTGGATATGGAGAATGTGGATTCCATTTTGAACGCTGCCAAAAATAGTACTCTGAAAATGTTCAACTTCCAGAAATGGGTGATTGATAAAATCTCCAGTATTCAAAATAAACAGAGATATCTGGATTATAAAATCGAGAAATTGATTAAGGATACCAATACTAAAGGTAAAGAGGATGTTGCGATGGATTCCAATGAGGCAGAGGATGAAGAAGAAATTTAGGATTGGTCGAAAAAAGGTATGATTAAGGGAGATTTGAAGCATCTTGAAGGTGTAGTCCAAATTATCAAAGAAAAGGGAGAGGCAGATAATAAATTATTATCAACCGAATTACAAAAACTGAGAAGGCCTTGAAGAAATTTACGAAGCATAGCCTTGAGGTTTTGAAGGTGTCATCTCAAGACATGAATGCTCTGGTTGCTTGTCTGGAGAAGAACAAGTAGAACAAAGAGATGGTGATCATTGATGATGTGCAGGCCACCAGTTCTTCTCCTCACACCTCCAGACGTAGAACAAGGCAAACTACCAGTGAACTGGAGATGGAGACTAAAGACACCCATCAGATGTAGGAAAACAAAGACCTAAAAGAATTAGTTAATGCTATGATGATGCTGGTTAAGGACATGGAAGAGTCTATAAAGATTTTCATCTGACATGTAATCTAGTCTTGGGTTTCCAGTCTCTCGCTGGCTTTTTGTTGTTCTTTTCCTTAGTTGTTGTTTTCTCTGCTATTATTTTCCAACTTTTCTTTCTATGTCATGTTCTCTCTTGTTTCTTTTATGCTTATCTTCTCATTATGTAAGCAGGTTTTAGGTCCCTTAAAACCTAATTTTCCTTAATCAAAAAAATAATGCAAAAATAGATGTGTGTGAATGGCTGAAGGATGAACTAGTAGATAACTTGAAAAAGATAAAAGGTGAAAAGAAAGGGACATTTCATTTTGGTAATCTTTTGGTATGCCTTATGTTGTATTTCTCAAAACAAATTCTCGCTATTGGACAAAAAGATTTTGGATATGACATACCAGTAGGCAAACAATTGCAAGAAGCTTTCACCGGCATGGGTACTACTAGGGAAAACAATATAACTGAATATTTCAAAGCTTTCCAAGCCAAAATGAAAACTAGAGAGAGACTGCCACAGAGTATAGTAGAAAAATATGATAAGGAAATTTGTTTTGTGATTAAGAAAGATGAAATATGGATGGAAGTAGTTCTTCCTAGAACTATATGGGTAACTGAAATGGGGTATGAGGCTAATATGAATATTATTGAGACTTATGTTAAAGCCCTATTAGAAGCACCTAGAGAACCAACAGAAAAAGTTTTTGGTAGTGTAGAAACAATTGAGAGTGATGTACAAACAATGAAACAAAGAAAGAAAAGAGAAAAGTACATAAGGAATGCATCAAAACAGGTAAAGGAAATAAAATAAAATGTTATGAACCTTACTGGAATAAAGGAAAGTGAACTGGAAGGATTGCAACTGGAGCCACATATTTCACCGGTTGGTACATCATCTAACAGTGAGATATCTGTTGAATTTAAGAGAGTTTATAGGAAGAGAAAACCCTCAACGGTACCCTCTCCTCCACCCAAGAAAACAAGAACTCTGAGAAAGAAGCAACAAGCGGTAAGACAACTGGCAAAGAAATTAACACCCAAGAAGAAATAGAAATAGATTATACCACCTTTGGATAATTTACTGAATGAAATCACTGATGACGGTAACTTGGCAAATGTGAGCAAATTGCATAACTCATTCACTAATTCAGAAAAGGAAATTGTTGAAAACAGTATTATTCTACATCTGGACATATACAAGAAAATGTTAATTGAAGTTGTAGATGACTTACCAAATGATCTATATAGGAGGTTAGATGCAAAGAGGATTGCAGTAATGGAGTTGGACAAGAAACTTAAAGTTGAAAAACTTCTAGCTATACATCCAGTTAACTCTAAAGAGGAGATTGATGAATTAATTTGTGAAGCTAACAGATCAGTTTTTGCTAGTGATCACCGACAAGC
This sequence comes from Cryptomeria japonica, assembly GCF_030272615.1. Taxonomy (NCBI): domain Eukaryota; kingdom Viridiplantae; phylum Streptophyta; class Pinopsida; order Cupressales; family Cupressaceae; genus Cryptomeria; species Cryptomeria japonica. The sequence continues at coordinate 391,547,480 of NC_081405.1, forward strand.
TTAATGGCTGGTAGAGTTAATGAAATTGTAGAGGAAACGGCTGATAAATGGGATATCTTTTTTGTAGAAAAGGAAAAACATGAAGAATTAAACTGACCTAAGAAAACATTCAAAGTATATCAGAAGGACAAGGACAAAGGGAAAGGTAAAGTTAGTGGAATACCAAACATCAAAATAACTGACAACTTACCACCACCCTTGGATACTACACCGGTACATACTGATGATACACCGGCTACTGAAAATGTGGACATAACACATGATGACACTAACCCTGAATCAGAAATAATATTCACCATGAATGTTGATACTCAGGAAGTGAACATTGTTGTGGACAAGGACAACATCGAGGTACAGAATGATATTACTAGCAGTGGAAACATTGCTGAGCAACTGGAAGAAAATGATGAGGTTGAAATACAAACAGAGAAAATAGAACATACGGAGACCCCTTTGGATAGTGGAATGAATATTGATGTTGGCACTAAGAAACCTATAGAGATAGAGATACCGGCAGTTGATAATACATAGAAACCAACAGAGAAACCGACAGAGGCATAGGTACATACTGAGATAGTGAAACTAGTAATCACTAAGAAACCCAAACCATTGCTAGCTGAAATGGAAACTCAGACTGATCCACTGGAGGTTGATACAAGAAAATTGGTAACTAATATTGGAAGCACTAAAATAATAAAGGCAGTTGATCAAACATCCGAACTCGGACCTACTAATGTGACAGAGGTACTTTTGGACTCTATTAAGAAGATACTTGGTTGTAATGCATTGGCCTACAAGGCAATTGATGATACAATACCTATTCTTAAGATGATTGCACCAAAATGTAATGTAGATCATGTAAAGTATTCTTTAGGTCAATTAGACACATTGTCTAAATTTATTCTTGGAAATGTAATAACAGTTGATAAGGTGAATGAGGATACATTCAAAGAGAAAATGGAAAAAGAAAAAGAAAAATTCTTTGAGCACACAATAAAGAAGTGTACTAAATATATTAACACACTTTTATCGACACTCAATACAACAATTTTGGAGTATAAGGAATTGTACAGAGAAACATGCAAGCCACATCTGTTGACTCGGGACATTGAAAAAGAGATAAGCAGAGTACAGAAGGAAATTGATGATATAGTTGATAACATTATTGGTTCATCTGAACCTATATCAGTTATTGAGAAAGAAATAGCAGGATTTGAGGAAAAGTTGGAGAAATTTGAGAAGGAAAAAGAAAGGATCAAGGTAAATGTTAGAGAGCTTAAGTATAAACATAGTCCTAAGTTGGATACTCTTATCACTCTGAGAAATGAGATATCTAAGGCATTAATTCAAGGAGAAAGATCACCGGAAGAGCATATGCATCATCTCACCAGCATGATCCAATGAACTGAGGCAACCATGAATGATAGCAATAGATTCATGCAGAGTTTAAATTTGGTTTTGGCTGATATATTTCAGATTGTAACCAACCAGCTACAAACCTTAAGGTGAAATTTTGCACTAGTTTGACAATTTTTGACAACCTTTGTCATTGATGTCAAAGGGGGAGTAGTAGACAGAGAAAAATGATCATTCAGAGGAGATCATCTGCTCAAGGGGAGCACATATTTTTGGTCAATTTTTGGACTTCACTTTTTGGAAACAGTTTTTGGATTTTTCTCATGAGTGTTGCCATCAATGCCAAAGGGGGAGATTGTTGGCATTCTACACTCTAATGAGAAATGATGGTGTTGTCATTGATGGAAACCTACTGGAAACCTTCAGGCAACCTTGTGGCATTCATCTGGTAAACTACCGGCAGGCACCGGCACCGGCAGACACTTCACTGGCAGCAACAACAATGCATATTGGCACCCCAGCCGACAAGAATAAACTTTTGTTTATTGTATTTAATTATAATTATCTTTTGTAAAGCCGACATGGCATATTTTAATAGACTCATTTATGTATGAGATCTTGTAAATCATTTTGAGAGATGAGGTGGAATAGGAATGAGCGAATAATAAGGAAGATATATGTGAATGCATAAGCCAACTTTTGTATAAGGTTTATGGTAATAGTATGAGCTTAAACCGGTACTGAACCTAGCATAGTTGATGTTGATTTAAAGAAGTACATTGTATTGGATTCTCATAATCCATTTTGTAAGTCAGTGAGACTTCTATTTTGTAGATTGAGCAGTGAGCTCTAGGCAGTTGGCCTTCCTACATGTGGAGGCCCCTCATTGTAAGTAATATTTATTCATTGGCCAATGAGTGAATATTGTGGGTCACAAATCCTACCAAGGTTTTTCCCACATCGGGTTTCCTTGTTAAACATCTTGTGTTATGGTGTGTTTTCTATGCTATCTTTATTGTTCCTGTTTACTGCATTAATTCTTATTTACCGATACACTGCTTTGGAATGCAAAATACTTAATAAGGTTAAATATTTTGCACACTGGTTAGATACTAATTCACACCCCCCCCCCTTCTCAGTATCTTTGGGACTATCATTAATTCTAACAAGCACTTGTTTGGCCTAGTGGGTATTCCTACCGTATTGAACTCTATATGCTTGTCCTTGTGTATACCTTGGTTTTAGGAGTTTCTTTTGATTACATTTTAGTGTCAAATGGGAGAGTAGCTTTCAAGTAAGGGTTGCGCCCAAAGTGGTAGTAGGGTAACCCATAGAAAGTGTGTCTAAATAAGTGATAAATTAATAGTTTATTAGGAAGTTTAGTAGATAAAAACACTAAGTAAGATAATTGTGCCTCATGCATGGGATGAGTGCTAGTACTGACTCGGAATGCAGTGAGAAGGCTTGAAATGGAAAACCAACAACCTTGTCTTCACAAAAGGATGTGTGGGGTCCACATGAGACTTCGATGGGCCAGAGGTTCAGGAAAGGTTGCCAAGGTAAACTAGTAGATGGGGTCGGGAGTTATGGAGGCCTGCCAGGGTAACCATACCAAGTTATGTGATGACACTCGTCCCTTATATTCACTAGTGTGTAGTTTGTATTGTCTTTGCTAGGAGTACTATTGTGGAGTCATATCTGGTCATTTATGCCTTTGAGAGTACCTAATATTCATGTTAGACCATGGGTTGCTTATGATGGGTTGCGAGGACTTAGTTTCGTGAGTGCTCCAGTTGTTCTTTTGTATTTGCTTCTTATCTTGTTTCAGATGGAAACTTTTCCTTCTTCTGGGATCATTCATGTATCTTTTGATCGGTGTGGTCATATGTATTATTTGTTTATGTACACCTTATTGGAAGGTTGTAATGGATGTGAACATTATGTATTCTTCACTATTAGAGGGGTCTTGCAGTTGAGCAGACCCGAAGATGTAGCCCATTAGGGGTGAACTCTGATATCAATTTGTTGTTTTATGGTGTTTGTGTTCATCTAGTTCCTTTTTAATTTGCATGTATGAATGGCTTTATGGTTTAAATGTATAATGTAGATTAGATGATATTAATCTTAAATGTGTGCATGAAGTTATTAAATGTGGTATTATGGATCATGAAGATTGTAGGTTTAGTGAAGTGCAAAGTATTCATTAGCTTTTAATGAAAGTAAAGTATGTATGGAAATTAGATGCATGACATGTGTTTTAATTTAAGATTGGATGTAATGTATGGTTAAATTTCAATGGATGAACTTAATCATGTTATCTATATTTTTAACCTATCGAATAAATTTATCTTGTGTTTAAGTATTATCATGCCATTAAGTTAATCAACTTAATTGGATTAATTAGCGTGAGTGGAGTTAAGTGTTGAATCAAGTAATCACGTTGGGAAACCCTTTAGGTGTTAGTTAAGTCTTTCGTTGTGTAATCTGAACTTCATGTTAACTCAATGTATCATTATTATGTTTTAACTTTTTTTAAAAAATATTTGCACTCTATTCTTGTGTTTTAGTTTTATCCCTTTGGGTTTCCTGGCAGGACATTACATTTGGTATCAGAGCCAATATTGCAAATACTGGGATCTCTAGTGTCACTTGTGCCCTTAATTGGTGTGAAATGTATAGACCTTATTTTGTATGCTTTTCCTCCTATTGTATGTGTGTGATTGAGGCATAGGATCTTGAAGATCTTAAGGACTCATGCTCTGTTATTTTTGCGTATTCTTTCGAGCAAACCTTAATTATGTGTAACATGTGTGTTCACACTGTGCTTTCACTTTCTTGATGTTGGTGCTTTTGAGTGATTTTATGTGCTTTGTTTTCTTATTAGATATCTTGGTCTATGATTACTCTTATTACAGAGAGAGTCATATGTACCTCCCTTTTTGATTGTTGTACTCATTAGACTAACCCATTGCGTTGGATAGTGCTTGTCTTGAATCTGGAAGTATGAAATTTGCTTGTATTATGATTATGATCTAGCTTAGGGTTGTAAAATTTAAGGACTTGTATGATAGATGTTGAGTGCTTAGGATGTAGTGAGTTGAATGTATATCATCCGTCCTCCTCTTTCTCTCTAGAAATTAAAATGTTTGTTATATGTGTATTTATCACTTGTGTAAGTTTTCTAATTGTGAGAGAATGGTTGTGACTTCTTGAACCCTTGTGTGAGCCTAATGATTCTACTATGCATTTAGATAATAAGAGGGCTATGGGTTTAAAAGATCATGATGGATATTCGGAGGAAATTATATGTTTTTCATAAAGGAATTCACCATGTGTATTGTAAGAGTAACATAATGGAATTTCTATCTGAGGTAATGTGCAATAATGTGCGAATAGATGATATGTGAAACTGTCTTGTTTGTAATAAGATGTGTAAAAAGGGAACATGTTATAGTGGCTAGGAGGTAATGATGTGTTTTCATGAAAGATTTCATTATGTGTTTCATAATACCGACTCAATTGAGGACCTATTTGAGCAATACTATCTTGAACTTGCTTTTGGATATATATAATTGACTTAGTATGAATAGAAGGTGCAAATGAAAACCACGTATGATGTGTATGCATAAATATGTATTATTTAGTTGATACCTCCTCTTTCACCTTCTTATCATACTTTGATTTTTTATGAAAGGTTGCATATTATGATATATATCGTATTAATTAAAAGTAGTATGTGTTCACAAGAGGTCTTGCATTAATGAAAAGATTGGTTGTCTTGATTTTTATTTTTTTTTAAATTAGGACATTCAGTTGCAACCATAGTATTTGGAAATGTCATGTTAGGCCAATTAGCATTCTTCTAAAATGGTAATGATATGAAAACCGTACAATAAAGATGATAGGAATATATATAGAAAATTTAAGCATGTAGTGTGATCTTGTTGATTTTGTGCATATGTATGAAATGGGTTGACTATCAAACTCACTTTCCCTTCTCCCTACCTAGATTATAAGATTTTTAGAAATGCTACTAAAGAATGCATTGATTTAAATAGAATGTATACAAAGCATACGAAATTGTATTTTTTCATTATGGCTTCATATTGAAAGATGGAAGTCTTAAGCTTCGAAAAGAAATTTGCATGGTTAGTAATGTGAAAATGAATGCTGAGTGGAATTAGTGAAAGATATAAGAATGATGTTACTTCCTTATTTAATTTGAATTGTAAAGAAATAGAGTACTTGTATCTAGAATGAATTATATTCAGTTATTAAATGTGGGAAAACATAATTAAGACCTTCCTTGAGTATATGATAGTGTTACTGAAGAGTACTCCCAGTAAATATGAATAAACCAATACTGGTTCTTTCGTTGTGTATTGTGAGAAACCAGTGCTTTCTATATGTGCCCATGGGATGGTGAAGTAATCAACCATGGAGGGTATGTTTACTTATGAGTATGGGGAAACCATATTGTTTATGTGATGTTGCTTATTTGTTACCCTACTGAGTGCCAACCTGCGGGTTGTTGGTAATTCAGTATGCGGAGGGATAGTATCAAAAGTCACTATTCCTCAAATAGTATGGATCGGCGTATGAGTAATGTAAGCGCAAAGCGACTTTAGCTTCTCTATTTTGAGGAAAAATATAGTTATATAATGAAACTATATTAAAGGTGTACTCAATACTTTCCCTTTTGATGAACCAATTTATAAGGTTTATGTGTGCCAGCCTATTCCCCTCTTTTATTTGAGCATATTGATGGCAGTTCTTGAGCATAGTGATGGTGTATCTTGGAGGATCTTTTGCCTTGTCTTCATGAAAGGTATGTTATTTCCACATGAGCTGCCAGATGGCAGGCGTTGGTATACATGTGGGTGGACCCTAGCCATGTATACCTCTAGCTTACGACAAGTATCCTGAGAGGTAGGTCGCTATGCAGGGTGTGACCTGCGTGTGCCTTTTTCCGCGAGATACAATGCCATGTGGGATATGTCCATTGTGTGCCTTCTTCACTTCAAGTATTGTCAGTCATACTGAGACACGATGCGATATGTAGTAGGCATTACCATGTGGCCTACTGACTTGTTTAGGGTAGAGCCATGTTGCATGATGACATGATGTGGAGTGTTGTCGAGGTGCACACTGCCATGCCATGTGGATGTATGACTAGGCCACACCACATGATGAGCTACTGCGATAGCTAGATGATTGTTCTCTCCTTCCTCGTTGGTGGCTAGATTCTAGTCACATAGTGATGTTATGTGCAATTATGATATTCTTATTTATTTCTTATGTGGACCAGCAATTTATTCTATTTTGACTTTGAAGGTTTAGCCACGATCTTGAGATCTTTGGCTTACTTGATTTGGTCTTGTAATTCAACATTTTTCTTGCCTTACTATTGGAATTGATGATTTATTATCTTTATTCATCTGTATTTCAGTGGTTAAACTGGTTTATCCTTATTATTTTTGTATGTTGTCTTGTGTTAAATTGTGAATTCCTCTCCAAGGACGTATGAGACGATCTTGGTTGAGTGTATACGAGGAAGTAGACGTAGGGGACCTTGAGGATGGGGGTTTGTGAGGCTATGATGCAGCTAGGATCCACTATCTACCTATCTGTGTTGACTATCTCTTGGAGGCTAACCACCTTACTCAACAAGGGATGGTCACGAGGGTCTTGTATGGAAGGTATCACCACTATGAGTGTGCCCTAGCATCATCAAGCCCTTGAGTGAGATATTGGATATTTGATTATGTATGTTGTCCTAAGATCAGGCACAGAGATGTTGATCATGTATGTTGTCTATGACCAAGCATTAGACATGCTCACGTGTGGCCTTATGAGTTGTGCATTCCAATTATGTGGATGGATATTTATGTGTTAATCATGGAGTAAAATGTGTTCTTTGTCACTATGTTATGAGGCATAGTCGTTAGAAAGATTTTTATATGCCTGGCAAAAATAGGTTCCCTTTATGCGATTAATCGTTAATTAGAATTGCTCAATCTAAATTGATAGCAAGTTTGATTAAATGGTTAATTTTAAATTGATTAATTTATTTTGTTTATGCTTTTGGAAGGGAAAGATTTAAATTTATTTGAAATAGAATTAATTTAATCTCTTTGCCCTTTTAAAAATAGAAAGGTTGATTTTAATTATTTAAAGAAAATTAATTTTAATTAGAAAAGCAAGTTAATATATATTTGATAAAGTGTGAAAGATTAATTTGGGGATTTTATTTTAATTAAAAATATTTTACCCTCATTATATTTTGGAATATAAAGGTTAATTTTGTTAAAATGAAAAAAATTAGAAATTAAATGAAGAAGAGGCATTTTGATTTTTCTAAACTAGAAATAAATTGTGTAAAAGTACTTTTTATTTAGAAATGAGATTTTTTGGTCAAAAAAACTTCTCATTTAACCTAGGGTTGGAAAAATATTTTGGGAGGAATGGTTTTTGGAAAAATATGGCCGGGAGACATTTTCGAAGATGTTCTGGAGAAATTTTGGGGAAAATATTTCTGGAAGAGAAGAATCGATCTGGAGCTTGCAGTTTGGGCTCTCCTTCAATCTCTCTAGGATTGCGGAATAAGGTAGGTTTCTGGTTTACCTCTGGGTTTATTTGCTAAATAGAGATTTATGGATCTTGAAGTTTTCTGGTTATGTTTGTGATAAATTCCAGATTAAAAGTTGATTGTTCGCAATAAACTTGTTAAATCCCCATTGAATGTTCTCTTATTAAGTTTCATATTGGGAATTAGTTGAAGTTTGGTAGATTGGGGAATAGATTTGTGAGAAATAATTCCATGCCCAAATATGGCTTTGTTTGAAAAATATTTGTTTATTTGAATGGTTATTCAACAAATTTTTACTATTTAGAAAACCATGGTATTCTGGAAAAAAAAATTATCGATATTGGTCTGGTTATTCTGGAAAAATTATCAATATTTGTTGTTCATGGACATTTTGGAAAATATATTTTAGTCTCTGTATGAGACTATGTATTAATGAAATTTGGGGGTTTTGCTTGAAATAAAGAAATGCAAATATTAGAAAACCCTCTGGTTTTCTGGAAAATTGTTTTAAGTGTCGTTGAAACTATATTCTTGGATTGTGAGCTATTATTTTTTTCATAGTAAAGAATTTAAAAAAAATAAAATAAGAAATTAAAAATAATAATAATAAACCCCACGTGGCAAGGAAAACCCCCACCATGCAGGGAGGTAGCACGCTACCAATGGTAGCGATCTGCTACCAAGTGGTAGCAACGCTACCAATGGTAGCAGCCTACTACCATTTGGTAGCAGCGCCACTAATGGTAGCGTGGGCTACCAAGGGACTCACGTGGGTACGCCCCCCCCCCCCCTCGTTGGGGTTTTTGTAAAAAAAATTATATATTTTTTTATTTGTTAAGAAAAAAATATAATATTATAATAATACTTAATTTTAAATAATGTTTTAATTGTGATTAAATGTAGTCATTAATTAATAATTTATGATTAATTTGTTATTAATTAATTGTATAATGGTAAATATACATTAATTAATATTCAAATTCTATTTTGTTATTAATGCATATTTTTCTAATTAAATACTTGATTTGTTAATTTTGTTATTAATTATTAATTGGTTATATTTTATTAATAGTGGATTAATAAATTTTTATTTTTTTTATTATTATTATTTTGAATAAAGGGGTAAAAACTTTATTGAAAATCAGAAACAAGAATTACAAAGAGACCCAGAGCCCTAAGGCCCCAGGAAAGAACCACCAAACCAACCCTAGATCATCCAGCTTCATAACCATCCATATCCTCAGTAAAAATCTTCTGCAAGTCCTGATGGTAATCCTTGGAGAGATGCTCCCAACCTTCAACTTTCCAATCACTACCATGTTCTGAGGCCCACTTGGCCAAATAGACAATTGCTCTATTCCATTCACGAGGGATGTGGATGAAAGACATCTGCTCCATTAAAGAACTAATTTGGAGAATCTGTTGTACAATCCCTACCAACTGCCACTGAATCCCACTCACCTTCTGCTCAATCAACAAGTTAACAACAATTTGTGAGTTCGATTCACAAATCACCTTCCTTCGTCCCAGCTCCCAAGCACGCTCTAGGGCATAGAGAATCGCAAATCCCTCCATAAAATTATTAGACTGCCACCCTTTATGCACTAAAAAGAGGAAAACTACCTCCCCCATGCTATTCCTTCCAACACCACCAACTCCAGCAGGGCCTGGGTTACCCCTAGATGAGCCATCGTTGTTAATCTTGATAAACTCATCCTGAGGGGGTATTCACCTTCCCACCCTTTGCACCTTCTTCATAGCCCGTCTACCTCTCTTGACACAGGCTGAGGCCAGAGACATCTCCTGCAGACCAAGCCTACTCACAATATCTGCCTAATCTCTACCCAAAGGAAAATTCACCTCACATTTCGCTTCCATTGTCTCCCGGATCATTGCAATGATCATATTCCAAACTTGTTCAACAAACAATCTGACCTTACGAAAGATCCTCCTGTTCCTCTCGAGCCAGATCTGCCACAAAATGAAGATGGGCCCAATATACTAGACAGTCTATAGGAAGGAGGACAGGATAGGAGGTCTGCCCAAACTACTCCAGAACTCCACCAGAGAATCTGCATGGATACAAGGATGCTTCCACACCCCCCACCAATAATGTCAAATAAGCATAGAGAAAGGGCATCTGAAGAACAGGTGTGAGGAATTTTCCTCCCCATTAACACACAAAACACAAATAGAGGGCCCCAAAAATCCCCACTTGTGGATATTGTCCTAAATTAGGCATCTATTCAAAGCCAAAGTCCAAGCAAAACAGTTACACTTCGGCCAAGACACATTATTCCACACCTATTTCCACCAGTTCACCTCTCTTCCCTCAAGTCCTTGGTTCAACAATTCTCGGTATCCACTAGCCACTGTAAACACACCCTTAGGATTTGGAGACCAAGCAAGCTCATCCCTACCCTTGAGGGAGCTACAATGTCTACTCACCAAAATGCCCTGCAACTCAGCACACTCTTCCTCCATCCCAACAACCGGCTACTCATTAGGGGTCTTCCACCTCTCCAAATCCAGTCGTCCACACCTATAAACAGCCTTGAAGTCACTCACCCTTGACCAACCAGCCTCCAAAAACCTCTGGCATAGATTCCCAAGGTTAGGGAACTGAACAAGAATGGGAGGATATCCATCCCAAGAGTCATTCCAGAAAAGGACCTCTTCCCCCCTCCTGCAAATCCAAAAGAGTCATGCCTTAATGAGAGAAGTTCCCCTCTTGAGAGTATACCAGATCGAAGAGCCCTTTCCCTCAAGTGGATATCTAGGGATTTCCACCATCGGGATCCTCTGCATATATTTGTTGGCCAAAATCCTGGCCCAACCTTGATTCTGATCAACACACCACCTCCAATACAATTTAGGAGCCAAAGCTTCCCCAAAAAGAATAGACTACCTTAAACCAGGCCCCCTCGACTACTTCAGGCTACACACCAAGTCCCAATTGACAAGACTCCATTTCGAAGAGGAAAGATTGCCTGCCCATAAGAATTCCCTAGCCAGAGAATCTAGACCCTTCAAGAACCACTTAGGAGCCACATGAAGCATACAATGATAGATCAAAAGAGCCTGAACCACTGACTGAATCAGTTGAACCCTCCCAGCAAAGGATAGCCATCTATGAGTCCAGTGTTCAACCTTCGTGCGAAATTTATCCAAAATACCCTACCAAGACTCCCTAGGAGGGTTTCCAGGAGAAATAGGAATACCCAAATAAATCAAGGGCAAGGAGCCAACTTGGAATCTCAAGATAAGAGAAATCCTCCTTTGAATAGTTTCAAGAGTGTTGAAAAAGTGGATAGAATATTTATCATCATTAATCCGTTGGCCCGAAGCCGCAAGATAAACATTGAAGACCATACACAAATTATTAGCTTCTCTGATCTGAGCTAGCCCCATAAGAGTCGTGTCATCCACAAACTACAAATGAGACTGTGGTTGCAAGTCATTACCCCATCTCTAACCCTGAATAATACCCAGACCCACATTATGCTTAATTAGCCTCCCTGGACCCTCAGCCAGAAGAATAAATAAATAAGGAGAGAGGGGGTCCCCCAGATGGAGACCCCTAGATGCACCAAATAGCTCGGTGTGATCTCCATTGATAAGCATAGAGAAAGAAGTAGACGTAACACAAATCATAACCCACTCAATCCACTCATCAGCAAAACCAAAAGCCTTGAGGATCTTCTGAAGGAAGGACCACTGAACTCTGTCATACGCCCTAGCCATATCCAACTTGATAAACATAGCTTTTTCCTTGGAGGTTGCCATAGAATGAATGGTCTTTGTAGAAATGACCACCCCATCCAAAATTTGGTGCCCTTCCACAAACCCACTCTGCTCCTCAGAGATAACATTCCCTAGGCACTTCTTCAACCCATCCGCTATCAGTTTAGATATGATCTTATAAATCACATTGCAGAGAGAGATAGGGTGGAACTGGCCTAACCGATCATCTCCCTCACACTTGGGGATAAGAGCAATGAAATTCACATTCAACGATCGAAGCATCTGCTTATTCCTCTAGGACTTTTGTACTACTTCTAGTAAGTCCAGCTTGATAATATCCCAGAATTCTTGAAAGAATTCTACCGGGAACCCATCTGATCCAGGAGCTTTTCCTTTCCTCATGTGAAAGACAATCCTCTCAAGCTCTTCCAACAAAATAGGACACAAAATCTTCTCCTTCATCTCCCCCATGACAAGAGAAGGAATGCAAGCAAGAACCTGGTTCTCCTCCCCCATTTCCCCTTGAGAGTCCTCCATGAAGAGGGACCGAAAAAACTTTAATGCCTCCCTAGATATCTCTAACAAGGATAAGCACTGCTCACCTCTATCATTAACGAGAATAGGGATGGAATTTCCATGCCTTCTATCTTTTACTGAGTTGAAGAAGAAAGCAATGTTCTTGTCCCCCTCCTTCATCAATCAATACGAGCTCTCTACTTCTAGTAAATTCCTTCCCTAAGCCCCCATTCCTCTACCACCTTGACAGCCCTATCTTCCTCCTTGAGCAAGTCCTCAGACAAAGCATGCTCTTTGATTTCGCTGGTGATCCCATTCAGCACAATTTGAGCAGCTTTCTTAGCATGAAAAATGTTCCCGAAGCCCTATCAGTTCCACAGTTTGAGCTGAAACTTAACAAATTGCAGCTGCTTGGCAAAAGAGTACATGGTAGTGCCAAAGGTTGGCCTCCCTTTCCTCCACCACTCCACTACAAGAGCCTGCAAAGTAGGATCCCAAAGCCACATAAGTTGGAATTTGAATGAAGGTGAGCGAGCTACCCGAGATGAAGAAGAAACCAACTTTATGGGCCAGTGATCTGACCCTCTCCAGTCAAGAATCTCATAACTGGTGGACCACCCTCCTATTGTTCCAAGTGAACAAACCATTACCAGGCTTAATGTCAACAAGTTGCAACAAGGATATATTATCTTGAAAAAGGAAAGAAGAAGGTTCCAACCGCATAACCCCCCACCCTTCTTTTCACTCAACTCAAGGATGGTATTGAAGTCTCCTTCCATAATCCAAGGATGAAAAGGGGCTAGCCTTCGCATGCAAGAAATATGAGACCATACATTTTTCTTACCCTGAAGATCAGTAGGGGCATAGATGTTAAAAAACAAGATGAATTCCCCAGTCTCAAGACTAGAGATAACCTCGAATAACAAAGATTGGGAGGCAACCCACCAGATAGGGTGAAACCTTAAGGGGTTCCAAAGACAGGCCACCCCTCCAGAGGAACCAGCTGCCCCAACACACTGACGCTTGCCTCGCCCCCACAGCTTCGGCACCAGTCCCATCATACTCTCCACTGGAAGTTTAGTTTCTTGCAAAAATAAGACATCAGGTGAATGATTCTTAATCAAATCCCAAACAGCTTTTTGTCTAGGGCCACTGTTCAAGCCCTTCACATTCCATGAAAGCACAATCATTTTGGAGGATTGGAAAAGTGAGAATTCAAAGTCTTTACTAACCCTAACTCAACCAAATTCTCCCCCATCAATTTGATCTTATCCAAATCCTTCTTTCTGCCAACCTTTGAGCTCTTCTCTGACGCACTTTTCTTAATATCTTTCTGATGCAGACCCAGGTGAACGGAGGACTTATTACTTTTGACCCCAGCCAGTTCCAATTTCAAAGCTATCAGAGAACCCTCCCCCTCAACCAAATTCACCTCAAACCCAAGAGTGAGTCCCAACTGAACCCCTACTGGTTGATCCATCTCCATATGCTGACTTCCAACCACTAGTAGGGCCTGGATAGGGTCCTCAATTACTCTTTCTGGAGCCCCCCCTAATGCACCTTGATCCAAAGGGGTTAACCCCGGATTAAGTTCCTGATGGCTAAGGTCATCCAAGGCCTCAAATTTGTTAAAGGTATCCTCCTCTTGTCTCTCCTATAAAGGCCTCTTTTGTCCTTGATTCCTATTCTTTGTCTTAACTAAAACCATCAGCACCCCCAGCCTCGACAAACATAGCAGCTTTCCCTTTTTCAGTCCTATCTTGACTCGGTTCCGACTGCTGAGGATGGTGCACCACTGGTTTATATCTAGGGAACTTACGCTGTAAATGACCATACTCATGACACAGACAATAGTGAAATGGTAAAGTCTCATAATCTAACTGTTGAACCCAAGAACAAGAGCCTGCGCACATATTTATAGCATCTAGCAAAGGTTTACTAAAATCAATTTCAACATAGATACGCGCAAAGGTCATTACCTTTCTCCCCAGGGTTTGCGTAGAAGATCCCACTGGCTTCCCAAGTAGAGTGGAAAGCATTCATAGCACATCTTCTCGACAACATTCCACTGAAAACGTGGTAAATGAACCCACACTGGAACCCTATTCGGGAGCTCCTCCGAAGGGTTAAACCCCGCCTGCCAAGGTTTGATGAACAGCCCCACCTAGTTGTAAAAATACAAGCCACCTTCAAAGACCCTATTGCGATCCTCCATGTAGTTTAAAGTAACCATGAACTAGTTGTTTTCTAGTAGCATAATCTCCATTTCCCCCTTCGGAGCCCAAGTCCTCTGCGCCCAATTTTCCAAAAACTGCAAAGAAACCCTCATTCCCAAAAACTTGCAATATAGCGAGTGTTTTGAAAAGTATTTGACATCTTTCACTATCATCTCAGGAGGAATAACCAGCTTTGGCCTCTCACTGCATCTCTCCGAGCAACCATTAATCTTCATAATGCAAAAGCTAGCAGCACTACTAGACCCCAAGTCTGAGGAGAAAAGGTTATTGTTAAAAGTCTTCATGCTCTGTGATGGGGATTTTGAGCCCACCACAACATGAAAATCCATGGCTGGCGGAGCCTTCGAGGCCTCCCTGCCAATACTCAACATAAATCTCGAGGTGATTGGAACCCTACACCCCAAAGGAGCCCATATGATTTAGTTGCCCCTAAATATCCACCCCTCCCCAACACACCTGGGATGGAGGTCCAAATGAGGCCCTCATCCCCACTAGAACCCTCAGCCTGCTTGAAATGGCGCCCAAGTCGAGTAGCCTGCACCCTCTCGCAACCTGTCGCACGTCTCCCCAGCTCCCTCTACTGCTCCTCACGCTGCGCACCCCCGACACCCTGCACACACTCCGGATCACAAGCTAGGGCATCGATGCCCTAGCTCGGCCCTCTGTGACTCTCGCTCACGCAACTGCAATTTTTCTCGGGAGCAATATGATTTCAATAAATATATATTAATTAATATTTAATTTTTGTATTTTTCTATATGTGTGTAAGGAAGTAATTTGTGGATTTGGGAAATGATTGTCTATTTTTGGTTCCTTTAAATGTTTATTTCCTTAATCTGAAAAGTGTAACTTGGTTCTAGAAAAGATGAACTTGGAGAAATTATTTTCAAACCAGTATGACAATGATGTTTTATTTGAAGATTAAATATCATATTTAGACGGTTAATGTTTATTTAATTATATTTATGTGAATTTGGTTTAAAAACTCGTAATGATGTATTTATGTTATGTTTTGATGCAAATGAGCTTAGTGAGTTAGAAAACCATGAACGATCTGTACCTAGATGAGGTAGATAATTGCAATCAAACTTAGATCCTTTAGAAAACTAGATTGATTTTTAATGTTTAATCAATATGAAAAAAGATTGTCTTTTCCGGTATATGCCTATGCATGTTTAAATCTTTGTATTCACATTTGCTTATGAAATGGCAAGTCCTTGGTTGTGATTGTTGATTATTGTCATTTGTTGATTTGGATACCTGCTTATGTCCTTGATCTCAAGTATTTACTATTTTCATGTATGGTTTGTATCCGGTCATGTCCTTTATGCAGGTGTTGAATGTTGGTTTGTGGTTGACCATCGTTGGTCAGGTCTCTAGTTAGAGTATCGTCAGTCAGTGCACCTCGTATGAAGTCTTGTTTGGCCAAGTGGGTATTCCTATCATTTTGAAACTCTGTATGCTTGACCTTGTGTATTCCTGGGTTTAAGGAGTTGTTGGTTTATGGTCTAGTGTCATATTGGAAAGTGGCTTTCGATTGGGGTCACGCCCAAAGTGGTTGTTGGGTAACCCATCGGAAGTGTGTCTAATAAGTGATAACATAATAGAATATTAGAGAGTTAGTTAATGAATCACTGAGTAAGTTAATTGTGCCTCATGTATGGGATGAGTGCTAGTATAGAATCGACATGCAGTGAGAAGGCCTGAAATGGCAAACCATCATCCTTGTCTTCACAAAAGGATGTGTGGGTCCACATGAGGCTTGGATGGGCCAAATTTTTGGAATAGGTTCCTAGGGTAACCCAGTGGATGGGGCCAGAGCCTAGGAAGACCTGCCATGGTAACCATACCAGGTTATGTGATGACACTTGTCCCTTATGTTCACTAGTGTGTTGTTGTGTTGTCTTGATAGGAGCATTGTTGAGGAGTCATCTTGATGTTTATACCCTCGTGAGAACCTAATATCATGTTAGACCTTGGGTTGCGAAGATTTAGTTTCATGGATGCTCCAGTTGATCTTTTGCAATTGCTTCTTATTATGTTCAATTGGATACTTTCCTATTCAAGGATCATTCATGTATTTATTTGACTGATGTGGTCGTATGTATTATTGGTTATGTTCGCCTTGATGGAAGGATTGTAAATGATGTGAACCTTATGTATTCTTCTCTATTATTTAATTATCAGAGGGGTCTTGCAGTTAAGAAGACCTAGAGATGTAGCCCACTAGGGGTGAACTCCGATATCATTTCAGGTGTTATGTGGTGTTTGACATTCTTATGTTTGGTTTTAATCTAGCATGTATGGATGGCATTACGTTAGAACGTAAAATATGGATTAGATAGTTAATCTTAAATGCATGTATGTAGTCATCTTATTTAAATGCAGTAATTTGCATCATGAGAGAATGTAGATTTGATTAATGGAATGTAACCAGTTGTTTATAATGAAATTAAAGTATGCAATGACAATTAGATGCATGACTTATGTTTTAATAAAAGTTTGAATGTAATGTATGGTTAAATTTTATTGGATGAACCTAATCATGCTATCTATACTTTTAACCTCAATGGATGAACCTTATCATGTTATCTATAATATTAACTTACCGAAAGAAAGTATCCTTGTTTTAAGTATTATCATGTCATTAAGTTAATCAACTTAATTGGATTAATTAAGCGTGAGTTGAGTTAAATGTTGAATTAAGTAATCGCGTTGGGAAACTTTTTAGGTGTTATTTAGTCTTCCGTTGTGTTATCTGAACTTATGATATCTCATTGTATCATTGTGTTGTGTTTAAATTTTTTTTAAAAATTATGTGCACTCTATTCTTGTGTTTTAGCTTTATCCCTTCGGGGTTTCCTAGCGGGGCATTACATTTACCTCAATTAATGGATTAATTTGGTGTGATGAAAGGAAGAAAATTCTTGTTTCACTGCTATGATTATAGATAGTTCTTAGAATGTTATAAGAAATGTATGGATTTGGAGGTATCTTACTAATGGATAATGGAATTCATAAAGAATTTAGCAATAATGTTTCATTTATCTGTGAAAAGATTCATATGTGCAATTTAATATTTGTTAAATAATTTTTAAGGCTAATGTGTGTTGCATGTTTTCCTTCTACCCTTGCGATTTCCAGGAGTAAGTCGGAACCTAGGGGGTGAGGATGTAGTACCCCTGCCCTAATCAGATTTTTTAATCTAGTTTGACCTTGGTTGACTTTTTAAGTGGCTTTCTTGAATGGTTGATTTACCATGTTGTGATGTTGTAGTCAGGTATTATGTTTAATGTGTGTACCAGTAAATGTTGATTTCGCATTGATTCTTATGTAAGATTAGTTGTTCTTCTGATTCGTGTTATTAATCTCGGGCTAACACTTTCATTGAATATATATGTATGGATGTGTGGTTCATTATTGCAAGAGATTGTAGGTACAGTACTGCATAGGTACGAGGTTCGTCTCCACCTGGCTTCGTAGGTTTGAGTGTACCTTAGTGGTCCAAAGGAATTGGATTAGGTAGTCATAATATCCTATGTTTTACCCTCGTCATGCTCTAGTGAGCGTCGTCAGTCATTCGTCAAGTTTCCCCTTTGGTTGGGTATGTGGGTCGTGTATTGGTTTGGTTTCTTGAGTTACGTGTTGTGCATTTGCTAAAAATTGATTATTAAATCCCAAGTATTTAATTAGATTAATTATGTTTTTACGCATTCGTAAATTAAATGGACTAAATTAAATAGGACCCCTTTGTGTGATTAATCAATAACTCATATTGTTTTATGCATATTACTAGCAAACTTGATTTATTGTATTTTCTATTGTGAATTAATTCCTTTGTATGTATTTTGAAAGAAAGGTTAATTAGAAATTGGAAAATAGAAATATTTTACCCTCATTAACATTTTGTGATAGAAATGTTATTTTTTAATTAATTGGAAGCATATTAAATGAGGAAGAAAAAAGAAAAATGCTTTTAGGAAGGCTAAATTTTAATTAGAAATGTTTTTCATTTGGTGAAAAATAATTTCAACCTAAAGAAGAGATTTTTGGTCAAAAATTTCCTTTTAACCTAGGTTTTTAAAAATTATTGGGAGAGTTGTTTTTGGAATGGAAAATGGTTGGGCATTCTTGGTTGGAAGAAATTCTTGAGCTTGCAGGTTGGGCTCTTCATCAAATCACTTCCAGGATTGCGCATGGAGGTAGGATTAATGTTAATCTCCTTTGTTGTAAAGAAATTACTGATTTGTTTTTGAAGAAATTTGTGTTTGTTTGTTGAAAAATCTTTTAGATTTATGGAATAAGGAAGAGTTGTAGTTAAATCTCAAATTTGAATCCTCCTTGCTTTCATTTCCAACCTCCAGATCAAATTCTTGTTTGTTCAAATTGATTTTTATACTGAAAATGGGTGCGGTTGTTCCCAGTGGGTTTTGTTAAAAAATTTCATTTTGAATCTCTTATTTTAGCTCATAAATTGTGAAATTAGTTTGTGTTTGGCAAAATTGATTGGATGAATGTGTGTAGTTTGTTCCTTTTGCCCAAATATGGAATTTTGTTGGTGAAATTTTCCCAGTTTTAGCTTTTTGAGACTGGTTATTTTCAAATAAAAATATATATATATAGAAATCATTGGTATTCTGAAAATTTATTTCTCAGAATTTTGTCTCAGTCTAAGACTATGCACTAATTGGGGGTTTTCCTTCTAAATAAATAAATTAAAAATATATATATATACATATATACACATATATATATACATATATATACATATTTACATATGTATACACATATATATGTATATATGTGTGTATATATGTATATATATGTGTATATATGTATATATATGTGTGTATATATATATATATATGTATATATATATGTATATATGTATATATACATATATACATATTTATTGTATATATAGATATGTATATATACATATATATACACATATATGTTTGTATATATGTATATATATGTGTATATATGTATATATACATATATACATATCTATTGTATATATAGATATGTATATATACATATATATACACATATATATGTATATATATGTGTATATATGTATATATACATACATACATATATATATATATATATGTATATACATACATGTATATGTATGTATATACATACATATACATATATATATATATATGTATGTATATATACATACATATATGATACATATATATGTATATATACATATATACATATCTATTTATATTGTGGGGGGTTGTTTGGGGACCATGGCCCTCGACCCATGGTTGGGGAGAGTCGTGGCTTCCCCATACCATGGGGAGAGGCCATGGTTGTGAGGCCATGTCGTGGCCTCCACTCAGTCGTGGCTGGGTGGAGACCACGACATGGTCTCCCCAACCCCTTCCCTTGGGGAAAGGGAGGCCCACGTGGGTCTACCCTCACTGTTGCCATTTTGTTTTGTTTTTTAACCAAAAAAATAATATTTTTTTTTTTAAATAAAGTTTCAATATTATTTAATTCAAAAAGTTTATTATATAGTATTTGTTTATTATTAAATTATTAATTAATGTATATAAATAAATATATATTAATTAATATTTAAGTTTGTATATTTTTTTAAATATATGCAAGGAAATATTATTTTATTTGGAAAAATGATCATCAATTTTAGTTTCTTTTTAAATTTATATTTCCATATTTTGGAATGTATATATGTTTTTTTGAAAAAATGAGATTAGATATTTATTTCGAAAAAGAATGGAAATGATGATTTTATTTGAAAAATAAATATCAGTTTTTTTAGTTAATTAATATATAAATTGAATAATATCTTTGTATGCATAGCATATAAATATAATTATGTAAATGGGTTTTTGTTTTGAAAATCATTGCAAAGTATTTATATTATTCTATGGTATAAATTGAATTATAGTTGAATTAATGAACCATGGGCGACATGTATCTTAACGAGGTAGACATATTTTAATCAATTTGGATCAATTAGAAAACTCGATCGATTTGCATTTTTAAACGATATGGAAAATGATTGTCATTACAGATTTATGTCAATGCATGTTTAAGTTTCTGTATTCACATTTGATTAAAAAAAATGGCAAGCCCTTGATTGTGAGTGTTGGATATTGTCATATGGTTATTTTGTATCTGGTTATGTCCTTGATCTCGATTATTGATTGTTTTCATGTGATAGTTTGTATCTGGTCATGTCCTTATATGTGAATGTTGGATGTTGTTATGTGGTTGACTGTAGTTGGTCATGTCTCTAGTCAGAGAATCGTCAGTTAGTATAGCTCATGTGAGAACTTGTTTGGCCAAGTAGGTATTCCTACCATATTGAAATTTGTATGCTTTTCTTGGTGTATACCTTGGTTTTAGGAGTTTCATTTGATTGCGGTTTAGTGTCATACGGGAGAGTGGCTTTCGAGTGGGGGTCGCGCCCAAAGTGGTAGCAAGGTAACCCATCAAAAGTGTGTCTAAATAAGTGATAACTTAATATTTTATTAGGAAGTTTAGTAGATAAAAACACTAAGTAAGATAATTGTGCCTCACGCATGGGATGAGTGCGAGTACAAACTCAGAATGCAATGAGAAGGCCTAAAATGGCAAACCAACAACCTTGTCTTCATGAAAGGATGTGTGGGGTCCACATGAGACTTGGATGGACCGGAGGTTCGGGAAAGGTTGCAAGGGTAACCCAGTAGATGGGGTCGGGAACTATGGAGGCCTGCCAGGGTAACCATGCCACGTTATGTGATGACACTCGCCCCTTATGTTCACTAGTGTGTAGATTGTGTTGTCTTTTCTAGGAGTACTATTGTGGAGTCATATATGGTCATTTATGCCTTTGAGAGCACCTGATATTCATGTTAGACCATTGGGTTGCTTATGATGGGTTGCGAGGACTTAGTTCCATGGGTGCTCCAATTGTTCTTTTGTATTTGCTTCTTATCTTGTTTCAGATGGATCCTTTTCCTTCTTCTGGGATCATTCATGTATCTTTTGATCAGTGTGGTCATATGTATTATTTGTTTATGTACACCTTATTGGCAGGTTGTAATGGATGTGAACCCTATGTATTCTTCACCCTATTATTTAGTAGAGGGGTCTTGCAGTTGAGCAGACTCGAAGATGTAGCCCATTAGGGGTGAACTCCGATATCAGTTGGTGTTTGTGGTGTTTATGTTCATCTGGTTCCTTTTTATTTTGCATGTATGAATGGAATTATGGTTTAAATGTATAATGTATATTAGATGATATTAATCTTAAATGCATGTATGAAGTTATTAAATGCAGTATTATGGATCATGAAGATTGTAGGTTTAGTGAAGGGCAAAGTATTCATTAGCTTTTAATGCAATTAAAGTATATATGGAAATTAGATGCATGACATATGTTTTAATTTAAGACTGGATGTAATGTATGGTTAAATTGCAATGGATGAACTTAATCATGTTATCTATATTTTTAACCTATCAAATAAATTTATCCTTTGTTTAAGTATTATCATGTCATTAAGTTAATCAACTTAATTGGATTAATTAGCGTGATTTGAGTTAAGTGTTGAATCAAGTAATCACGTTGGGAAACCCTTTAGGTGTTAGTTAAGTCTTTCATTGTGTAATCTGAAATTCATGTTAGCTCAATGTATCATTATTTTGTTTTAACTTTTTTTTAAAAATATTTGCACTCTATTCTTGTGTTTTAGTTTTATCCCTTCCCAGTTTCCTTGCGGGGCATTACATGTCATCATTTTAAATTTAACGTCCTTATTATCGTCTACTAGGGTTTCTGACTTGCATGGTCATTTGTACAATCTTAGGTTTTAGTTATAACCTTGGTTGTCATCATTTCAAATTTGACATCGTTATTATTATCTACTAGGGTTTCGACTTGTATGGTCACTTTTATCATCTCGGTTGGTAGTCATAACTTTGGTCATCATTATTTTAAATCTGACATTGTTATTATCGTCTATATAGGGTGTGTTTTATCTCATTGTGTTCGATCATCCCAATCACTAATAATATCTTGGTCATCATTTTTAGCTTGCATCATCATCATCTTCATTTTGAACTTCCCAATTCTTTGTCATCATCAATTTTCGCTTTAGTCAAGGATTAAATCTTTTCATCAAAGTCTAATTTCCTTATTTGATCAATTGTGTCACCAATTATTTTACATCATTTCAATAAAATTGATCTGTATCCTTTGATTGCTTATTTGGTACTACAATTAAGTCCGTCAATATGTCCATCAATCAGTCCTATCAACTTAATCAAATAAGACAAATCAGTCCTTTTCATTTCCATTTTTCTTAAATCATAGTAGTCTGCATTTTTTTTCTGACAAATCATCTTCAACTCTTTGACTATATTGTGTCTAGAGTTTCATATTACTTCATCGTGGTCTTATCACCTCGAGCCAAAGGTTTGATTCACTTTGATATATACCATTTCTTAAGTGTATCCTCTGAAGTAACTTCAGTGTCGCACAACTTTATTTAGATGTCATCCAATTGTGATTTGAGTATTTGGTTCCTTAATCGATTTGTATTTGAATTAGGCATTGCATCCATCTTAGGTCCTTCCTCTCATCAACATTCATCAAATCAGACAATTTATCCAATCCTTGATTTCAATTTATGATTCTCATTGTCTCGTTAGCTCATCTTGTAGTTCATGCTCGTTATCACTCGATCTCGAGCTTAACAAGCCATGGAACAACAATCTTCTTAATTCGGATTAGGGTTTCCAGACTCACAATCAAATCTCGATTCAGGTGTTAACTATATTGTATCAGGGAATGTTCCTACCACTTATGAACCACTTAATACAATTGATTTTGATGACACTATGGTAAATCAACCCGATGAGATAGATGTCCAAGTAAATACTATTGACTAGTTCCTTTTGAATCCTGACAACGCTCAAATGGTAGATGAAATCATCAAATGTCGTAAGAACCTCATCTTTGTGAACATTGTTTTCCAAGGCATGACTGTTGCATCACCTGATGAACCTATGATTGCGAGTCCACAAGAACCCCCTCAACAATAGGCATCCTTACAACAACCCCCCTCGTCATTCCTAATTCATCAACAAGTTCATCTTCCAACATCATCAATGTCGCAGAGTGACCCACTGATGTCCATCGTATGACCACCTATGGATAGCCTTACACAACATTATCAACCATTATATGCTAAATCATCAGGACCCCCATTTTTAGGAAAAGGTATCTACAATGTGGCAGTAAATGTGTCATCCACACAACTTATCACATTGCTCCCATTGTTGACTCAAATGACCATGACATCTAGTGTGATACAAGTCACACCTTTCACCAATCTTGTCACTTGACCTATCAGCATGCCTTCAACACAGGCACCAACTTGGACTATGGCAATGCCAAGTTATCTACCATCATCTGTCACACAAGCTATGACTAGGGGCATGAATTACACAATTCCATTATTATTTGTGCCTCCACCTATCCAATCAGTGCCACAAGTAGTCAATGCCCCACAATACCAACCTCAAGTAACATCACAACCTACTATTTCACAACCGCAATTCAGTTACTTACAAGCATTGCTTTCATCTATCATTATGACGAATGTTCATCAGTTACCAAGAGGCACTCATCAGAACCCCCCATCACAAAATGCTCAATCTAATGTATATCCCAATTATACATGGGGGAATTATCTTCAAGGTAGTATTCCTTAGTTTCAACAGGTTCCTAATGTTATCAACCACAATACATCGCACCTCAATAAAATTTTGTGACATATTTACAACCCCCTCAATATCAACAACCACTGTTTGTCCAACAACATGTCCCTATATATCAAAACACACAAAGTTACCAGAATCCACCACAACAATCGAGATATATGTCTTCAATCCAAGTGGCGCAACAAGGATCATATTATCAATCTACTACGTCATCTCTCTATTCTTTTCCTATCAATACTGAATGGGATGAAATGAAGGCCACTCTCAAAGGAGTACAAGAAAATAGCTCCAAAAGGGTCTTCAAATTTGAAGAACTTTGTCCTTACTCATTTGAAAAGTCCATACTGGTTATGCCTTTTCCCAAATATTTTGAAACACCAAGATTTCACAAATAAAAGAAGAAAGGAGATCCACATCATCATGTCAAATAATTATTTATGGCTTGTCAGGAGGTGTCATGGTGCGACGACTATCTTCTGCAATTTTTCCCCAAGAGTCTCAATGGTCCTTCTTTAGAATGGTTTTCCAAATTTCCATTCAGCATTATCACTACCTTCTCAGATTTATCTGAGTGTTTTGTGGCTCAATACCACTATAATATAGAAAATGATATCTTCTTGCTTGACCTATGTCAAGCTAAGAAGGGTGGTGAAAGTTTTCTAGATTACATCCAAAGTTGGAGAACCCTCCCTGGTCATCTCCCATGTACGGTGTTGAACACTCAATTGGTCCCCATTTTCATCAACAATCTCCACCCAAAGCTTGCATATCACATTTAACTAAATTGTGCAAGTAAATTTAAAGACATCATATCTAAAGGACCATCGGTGGAACAGGCTTTGATTGATGAAGGAGTCATTAAACTCTACAAAGAGTATTCTAATAACCCTAATCATCACAAGAAAATGTATTGGAACAAAAACAAAAAACACTATCGACGATGGGGTCATTGATTCCAAAATAGTACAAATGATCAAGGTTGTGAAGCCACCATCCCCACAACAATTGTATGCCAACTCTTCTTTGACCACGCATGTCAATCCACCACCTCAAGCTTATCAACATACGCAAATGCAAACACAAAATGCATAGGCTAATTGGACCAATATGATAACTATATCTCAAGCTCCTCATTGTCATACAGGATACAATGGCCCACAACGTCAATTTATACTCATGGTTGAACCTTTAGATGTCATTTTCAAACACATGGAGTAGCACAATGTGGTTGTATATCCTCAAACACAATTTATTTGATGAGTCTAAACCCAAACCAGATAGGTATAAGAACAATGAATATTGTGCCTATCATCTCATTCAGGGTCACGATACAAACAAGTGATTGAAACTTAAACACCTGGTTTAAGACCTTATTGACCAGGGTAAGATTGTTGTTGATCCTACCATGTGAAATTCACAAAATTATAACCTAGGTATTGAAGATGGTGAAAAGAAGCAAGGTGAATTCAGATGGTTAGTATACAAACAAAATACTAAAACATATTAAAACATGAAGCATGAATAAAATCAAATAAAAACGCGAAGACAATTCTTATACCTTGCAAACCTTTACCTTCTCCCTCAGATTGAGCTTGATGAAGTGGATGATGAGGATGTGCCCTTAATGCTCCACTTGATGTGTTTCTTTCTTAATTTAGATGTGGAATGCTCTCCAAATGCTCAACAAGGTAAGTGGATTGTTGGATTGGTTTTGGATTGAAAGATTAAGGATGCATGGATTTGATAGAGGATTATGAAGAGGATGAGAGAAGAAATAGGCAGCATGACAATGCAAGAGAAGTGTATGATTTGTGAGGAGAATAGACTTCAATTTATAGATTGGATGAGGCCAATGGAGGGCCAAGATTGATTTGATTATGAAGGGTTGAGATTGATTTGAGATAGAAGGCATGGATCAAGGGTGCCTTGGGAAAATAAACAAGAATATAAGATTCCCTGGGAAAAAGGGGGGAGAAATTTGAATTTCAAATATGAGGAATTAAAAATTCCAAAATAAGGATGCATTGAATGATTCAAAGAAATTTGAATTTCTTTGAGAGACTCAATGTTGATGTGACATGAGTGGGAATTAAAAATTGAGGGAATAATGATAAGTGTGATAATGAGAGATTCTAGGAGGATTAATTAGGTTGAGTGGGATTAGAAAAAGTGATTTGTAGGAATCACATGACTAGGTTAATTAAGTAGATTTAATTAATTGTGGGTTTAGAGGAAATAATTATTGGAGGGAACTTTAGAAGAATAGGGGGAAAATATATTTATTTGATAAATTAATTATTGGACAATAGTGATAGGATTAATTAAATTAGATTTAATTAACATTGAGAAGATAAGGATAACACAATCAAGTTAATTAATTATGTTGATAGGCTTAAATTAATTAAATATTAATTTTAGGTGTCTACATTTTGCCCCTCTTTGATATCACATCGTGAAATGATGTTATATCAAAGAAGAATAAAACATAGTGGAAGAAAAGGATAAGGACTAGTAGCATGATGCCCCAGTCATGAGATGAAGAAAAGGATAAGGACTAGTAGCAGGATGCCCCAGACACGAGATGAGGAAGAATACGAGGAGGAAGGATGATGAGGAAGTAGTTGTATGCCCCCTCGAGAGGACATGTGAGTTTGAAGAACACCAGTGTTCTCTCAAAAGGAATTAGAAGAATAAGTGATGAAAGGATGAAGATAATGAAAGAGGGAAGCAGGATGGGTTGGAATGTTGTGAATGAAATGAGACAAAGAAATGATAAATGAATTGGATTTCTTGTTGAGAAAGTATAGAGAGAAAACCTAGATTTGATATTGCCATGGATAATCTTCACCGCTGATTATAAGAACCATGATGATATGAAGATCTGAGGTGTGGATTGATGCTCAGTCAAACAGGAATGCCTTGTACACAATCATGAAAGTGTTTGTAAACACTAATGAAGGGTTGTCGATTCGAACAAGGAAGACCTTCAAACACACCATGCCATGAAAACTATGCCCCATTATACACCAGCCAAGACATACCAAGATATTGGATGATCAAGGTCGTCCTGAGCAAGTATAGTCCTGGGACACAAGATGAAAACAAAGCGAAAAGATTAAGCATGCAAACAACATGCACATGACCAACTTACATCTCTTGCCAAGAGTAGGACATGGATTTGGATAAACTGTCAGACTAGGGAAGGATACATCTCGATGGGCAGGTGATGGGTTGATTGATGGATGACAAAAGACAAGTTGGATGTGCAAGATCTGCAAATGAGAGGATTGTTGCTTGGATTTGATTAGCAAAGTATAAATGGGCGCTTGGATTAGGCACAAGTCAGTGTGAGCTCAAGTAGATGGGGAAAGCTCGGTTTGATGGATTGGATAGGATTGGAAGAAGGATAAATGATTAGATAGGATGAAAAAGGGGGATGGATGATTGAATAGGGCTGGATTGGGATGGGATTATTGATTGAATTGGAAGAGATGGAGAATATGATTGTATGAGATAGGATTGGATTAGAAATTGGATAGGATAGGGTGGATTGGTGGATATGATTTGATTGATTTGAACCAATGACAAGGGAGAACCAAGGGTTGGTAAGAGGATGGATGAATGGAAGGAGTTATTATTTGGATAGGAGATAGGTGGATGGAGTGGATGGATATAGGATATGGAGGACTAGAGGGTAGGGTGATGGAGACCCAAGGACTATGTTGCAAAGGAGTGCAATGCCCCACTAAGGGTAGTGGAATTAAGGATGCAAGGATGGTGTATAAATATGTATGAGGTGGAAGGATAACGTGTAATGGATATGGATGGTAGAGGATTAAGGCTTGTGTGCTCGAAAGTATGCATGCATTTACCTTTACATGATAAAGATGAAATATAGGAATGAAGGATTCATTTTGATAGAATGAGGGATATGAGATGGAGGATATGGATGGGATAGTCAAGATCAAAGATAGGAAAGGAGGATGGACTTAGATATGATGTAGATGGATGGGCGGATTGTGTGGATGAAGCTTGTCCCCAAGTGAGAGTGCAAGGGGATGAGGGGATTACACATGATGCTTGTTTGCCAAGTTTTCATCATGGTACTTACCCAAGGCACCACAAGAAGTGGTTTTCACCATAGGATGAAATGATTTTTTCTTTAAATTTTTCTGATTTTTTTTTTTTTTTTTTTGTATTTTTCTTGATTTATTTTTATTTTTATTTTTTTGAATTTTTAGAATAGTTTGGATGGATAAAGATGAGGATGAGTGGATATAAAAGATAGTGGATGCATGAAAGAGGAAGGGAGAACTCAATCATCTAGTTCCATAGATGGTATCCCTTAGTATTTCTTTGAAGTGGAGGTATGCGCATAGATGTTGGTAACAGTATTTGGGGAGATGAAATGGATAGGGGATGGAAGATAAGGATTTGGAAAGGATTGGACTAATGGAATGGGATTGTGAAAAGTGGATGGTGGATAATGGATGGGGTTTTGAAGAATTTGTGGAAGATCAACATTGGCACACACCTTGAAGGGTGGTGGAGTAGTGGAGGAGAGTGTTTTGGATTAGATGGGGGATAGAGTGTGGATTTTGGGAAATGAGGACCCAAAATAGAAGAAGGGGATGATGGATTTGGGATGGTGGATTTTGGGACATAAGGACCCAAAATGGATTTTGAAGATGGATGAGTGTTAGATGGAGGATTGGAGGACTTATGAATGGATGGAGATTTTGGATTAGCAAGTTTGGATGCCAATTTTAATTTTTATTTGGGATGCATTGCTTCTTTGGGAATCCATGTAGTTTTTGATTTTTTCTTTTGGGGCCTTTGTGGCCTTTTTTATTTTTCTTTCTTTTGGATCACATTTTTCTCTTGAGCATATCATTTTAAGGGGACATGTTGATCCTTTTCTTTTTGTGGATTTTGAGCTTTATGCTTTTTAGCTTGGGCATCCAAATTGCTTCCAATAGCAATGGGGTAGGTGCAAGAGGATGAATGAGTTAAGGATTTTATGGATGGTGGGATGATGGAGGGAGCATGTTGGAAGGCATTCAATGATGTGTGCCTGTGTTGATCTTGCTTAGGGATTATTTGAGGTGATGAAGTGGTGGATGGATGGACATAAGGACCCAAAATGGATGGAAGGAATGGCGGATTTAGCTTTGGAATATAGGGTCCCAAATTGGATGTGGATGATGGGGGATAATCGGATTTTGATTTGTATGAAGGAAATTTGGATTTAAGAGGAATAGAGGATGTATCGACGTCTTGAGCATTAGCTTGAGGACCCTTATTATTTCAGAAATGATATGCAAGCCCATTTTGAGGGGGATGAGATGTGGAAGGAAGATTAGGATCTTTAGATGGATTGGGATCATGACATGGAGATGAAGGGATACTTTGATCTTGACTAGGGAGCGTATCATGAGATGGAGTGGGAGGGGTGATTGGATCATGAGATGGAAGAGGAACATGTGATGATAGAGGAATCATATGATCATGAGAGGAAGTGGAGGGGATGGGATCATTAGATGGAGTGGAGGGAGATGTATCATGAGATGGAGATGTTTCTATGCTAGCATGCTTTGGAACAAGCTTTTGGCATGTTTGGAGTTGTGGGGATTGTGTGATGGAGGAAGGTATGGAAGCTTTGATGTGAGTAGATGGGGAAATGGGGGTATCATGAAGTGTGGGGGATTGGGATTTGTTTTGAGGTGGAGGTGATTGGGGTGGATGGAGGACTTGAGGAGACTTGGCCACTTTGCTTTGAGGTGAGGATTTTGTCTCCTTTGCTAGCATGTCCTGGATAAGATTATGGATGATGGATTTGGAGGATGTGGACAATATGGATTTTGGAGGAATAGGATTAGATGGAAGATTAGGATTGGATGGAGGATTAGGATTGGGATTGGAATTGGATGGACGATTAGGATTAGGATAATGGATTGGGGAATTAGGATTTATGATTGGAGGACTATGGAGTAAAGGATTTGGATGGGGAGTAGATGTAATGAATGTATTGTAGAAGGATGGGGATTGGGATGTAGATGGGGGGGGGATGAAGATATATATGCGGATGAGGGATAATATGGAGATACATATGGGGAATAAGATGGATTTCCCTTGTCAAAGGTAGAGCAAGGATAAGAGATATGGTATAGATTGGGATTGGGTGTAATGTGTTGAGATGGGATGGATGAAGGTATGATAGGCAAGTGGGAGATTATGGGATTAACTTGGTAGGAAGATTTGTGAACTTCCATGAGCATCTTCTCATACCAAGCTTTGAAATTTTGGGTAGTCACGTTTAGAGTGAAGGATTAGATTGGAATTGGATGAATATGTTTTGGAGGGGAAATATTATGAAGATGATGTTAAAAGAAGATGGGGATTAGGACTTGGCTTGGAATGGTGATGGATTAGATTTTATTAGGTTTGGATTGGATTTGATTTGGATTGGAATTGGTTCGATTGGATTGGTCCTTGGATTAGGACTTGGCTTGATTGGATTGGTCCTTGGATTAGGACTTGATTTGACTGGATTGGTTGATTGATTGAATGGATTGGATTGAATTGGATTAGATTGGATTGAATTGGATTGGATTAGATTGGATTTGATTTGATTTGATTTGATTTGATTTGATTTGATTTGATTTGATTGGATTGGATTGGATTGGATTGGATTAGTCCTTGGATTAGGACTTGGTTTGATTGGATTGGATTTGATTTGGATTTGCCCTTGGATTAGGACTTGATTGGATTTGGATTAGATTAGATTGGTTGATTGGTTGGATTGGATAACCGGACTAGGAAGATGGATGGATTTGATTGATTGGAATTTTGGAGATTTGATTGGATTAGAGGAAGAATGAATATTAGTTGAGGAAGGATGATTGTTTGAATGAGTGAAAGTGGATTGGGGATTGGAGAATTTCTTGGATAGATAGAAATGTATTAAAGATTTGATGATGACAAGATGGAATTTGGAAAGAGGGAGGATTTATTGGTTGTGGGGGATGGACTTGGCAAGAGATGTCAAGTAAAGAAAACACAATGGTCGAAAGAAGTTAGACTCAAAAGACACTAATGCTCCTTCACAACATATCCTATGGCGAGTAAGGACAATAGTCAATGGATCCCAATTGGTTTCCCAGCTATGCTTACCCAGAGCAGACACTTAGATGCTTGACCCCACTGGCTCCCCTCCATCACACTCACTTCTCTGGGGCAGCCAAGTATCAATTCCCATGAAAACTCCTCATGGTGAACTTTGTGTCTCTACTAAGGGCCGTAAAAATATGGGCAGCTTCGGAGGTCCGACCTCCTGCACCAATGACTAGAAGGTTTTTGACCATTATGCACAAGGTATTTAGTATGGCTTCCTGTTAGGAGCTACCCTTTGCAATTGCGCAAGCGCAATTGAGGCCTATAGCCCAACGAAGCACCAAGAACTTAGTAGTCATGCAAGCGTGATTGAGATCTCTCATATAGCCCCAACCATTGACCCTTTTGTCATCAATGGCCTATTTATTATAGTGAGTTGGGAACCCCAGGTCTGGGTGTACTCACTTGGGTTGTTCCCCTCTTACCTTCTCAAAGAGAAAGTTGAGAGGGAAGGCCTGCTAAGGGTAAGCATGCAACAAACATGAAAAACTTGGAGGGTCTGGATTTTTTATCGTCTAGCTAGATGAGAGCATACTCTCCTAACTTTCCGCTTTTCACAAAACACAAAGGACAATGGTTTATTTACCTTCTAATTAGATCTAGGTGCCTAGTTAGAAAAAAAAGACATAATATTTGCTTGAACCTCCTAGGCAACCTGCAAAACCACTTGATTAGTAGTTTGAAAATGAAGTCTTCAACAAGCGTCCTGCAAAAGACAAAAGAATGACAAAAATATTAATTTTTTTAATTTTTTGGGAATGAGTAGAAAAACAAGAATAAAAAATTTTCTACTAAAGACAAATATGGATTTGGAGGAAATTTTGATGGGTAAATGGGGTTTGACTAGGTTTTTGACACTTTCTAAGGGATAGGAAAGCATAAAAAGGGAATTTTAGAGGCGAGGTGAAGGAATGGAAAAATTTGTCCCAGAGGGACAAAGAAGAAAAAATTGGAGATAGACAATATGCCAAAATTTGGAGGTGATTGGATAAAATTGAAAGAAGTTATGGCAAACCCTAAAAACAGAGAAATGTGGGATTTTGGGCTTCAAAAAGTGGAATTTGGGATAAGGCCCTCAAGGAAGGAAATGCACAAAATGAAATTACGAGGGGTCTCATGAATTTTGGAGGAAAAAAGAGTGAAGATAAAGAAGATATGGCAAAAAAATTAGATAGAATATTAGTATTAAACAGAGCAGATAACAGAAACAGAAAAAATTACAGTCGCGTTGATGCACAGGCGCTCGCATCAAAACAACTAGAGTTAGTGCCCAAAAATTCAAATTTAAATTTTTAACAAAATGCTAGTGCTAATCGCAGAGCGGTCGCGCTGAAGCAACAACTGAAAAGAGATAGAAGTGAGAAGAACAGAAAGAATAAAGAAGAGGAGATAGATGGATTTTCAGGGCGGTCGCACTGAAGAATAGTGAGGCACCACAAAAATTTTGACGGTTGCGCTGATTAGCACGTGGTCGCGCTAATCTAGAAAATAGTTGTGCCAATGCGCGTGTGCTCACGCTGAAGCGTGAACCTGCGAGAAACCTTCACAAAAAACTCAATTTTTTGCTAAATTCGGGACATGGGTCCCACCGGGCATGCCAAAATGAAGATGGTGAAAAGAAGCAAGGTGAATTCAGATGGTTAGTATACAAACAAAATACTAAAACATATTAAAACATGAATCATGAATCAAATCACATAAAAACATGAAGACGATGCGTATACCTTGCAAACCTTTACCTTCTCCCTCGGATTGAGGTTGATGAAGTGGATGATGAGGATGCACCCTTGATGCTCCACTATTGCTTGCTTGATTTGGATGTGGAATGCTCAACAAGGTAAGTGGATTATTGGATTGGATTTGGATTGAAAGATTAAGGATGCATGGATTTGATAGACGATTATGAAAAGGATGAGAGAAGAAATAGGCAGTATGACAATGCATGAGAAGTGGATGATTTGTGAGGAGAATAGGCTTCAATTTATGGATTGGATGAGGCCAATGGAGGGCCAAGATTGATTTGATTATGAAGGGTTGAGATTGATTTGAAATAGAAGGCATGGGTCAAGGGTGCCTTGGGAAAATAAATAGGAATATAAAATTCCTTGGGAAAAAGGGAGGAGAAATTTGAATTTCAAATATGAGGAATTAAAAATTCTAAAATAAGGATGCATTGAGGGATTCAAAGAAATTTGAATTTCTTTGAGAGACTCAATGTTGATGTGACATGAGTGGGAATTAAAAATTGAGGGAATAATGATAAGCATGATTATGAGAGATTCTAGGAGGATTAATTAGGTTGAGTGGGATTAGGAAAAGTGATTTGTAGGAATCACATGACTAGGTTAATTAAGTAGAATTAATTAACTAAGTGGGTTTAGAGGAAATAATTATTGCAGGGAACTTAAGAAGAATATGGGAATAATTAATTTATTGATAAATTAATTATTGGACGATAGTGATAGGATTAATTAAATTAGATTTAATTGAGAAGAATAAGGATAGCACAATTAAGTTAATTAATTATGTTGATAGGCCTAAATTAATTAAATATTAATTTTAGGTGTCTACAGATATGCACAAAAACACTCTCCCTAAGCATCAGGGAAAAGCTAGCATGTCTAACGCTAGTCAAGCTTGTACTACCAATAACATCAATTACAATATTGTGCCTTTCATGGTCCCACGATAGGTCACATTACTTAGGTAGAAGATCATGTCAACATGATTCGCATCAAGGGAGTTGATGCTCAATGTGTTGTAAATACTAGGAGATCTCGTATGTCAGTCCTTGAGGCTCTTATACCCAATGTTACCCCAGCCACATCTGTGTCTACTCAGTATAAGATCCTTGAACATTTAGGGAAAACCTCTGCATAGATTTCCATCTTGGATTTGTTAAAAGCCTCACCTACGCACCAAGAGATCCTCACGTGAAAATTAAAAGAGGCTCATGTTCCCAACAACATAGACCCTACGCATTTCCAAGCCATGGTAGCCCATTTGTCTTCCACATACCACCTCAGTTTCCCACAGTTTGATGCTATGGTCCTCGATCTTGATCATATCTTCCCATTAAACATTAAAGCTAATATCAAACATTATAAGGTCAAACAGGTACTAATTGATAATTATTTTTCTCTAAAACTTTGTACATTAAAGTTTGTTACTCAATTGGGGTACACTGTTATAGATATGCACAACCAATGTATTATCATTAAGGCATATGATAATGTTGAAAGGGGTTCAGTCGAGATGATCAATCTCTCTATTTAGGTGGGCTTGGTAATACAAAGCACATTGTGCCACATTGTTGATCTTTATTTTCCGTTCAATGTCCTCCTTGGTTTCCCATGGATCCATGGCATGTAGACCACCCCTTCCACTTACCATCAATGCCTCAAATTCCCATACCAAGGCTATGAAATCATAATCTATGGGGATGCCCAACTGTTCGAGTAGTGTTGTGTTCTCGAAACATCCTCGCCATATTCTCATCATTGCCTAGGTACCAACATTGGAACCTCATCTGTTGTTTCATCTTCCACTTATGTTGACCCTGATGTCATACTCATCAGTGGTAAGGAGAAAACTTCCATTTCATCCTCCTTTTTTCAACTCAAGATCAATAACGTTGGTTGTGTTGAATACACCCTAGAAGGTACTTTCATAGTAGGTGCCCTACCTTTACACCCACATGCTCACAGAAATCCTACCAAGAAGCAGAAGAAGAAAGAACCTATAGTCCATCGATGTGGTTCCACCATATTCCAGTCTCATGGTGAGCTTAATCATGAGGTCATAGAAGGTGATATAAATTAGTGGCTCTTCAAAGATGTATTTATGGATAATGAGATCCACCTCAATTAGTTCAAGGAAAAATATCCTATGGTACATCAGTTAGCCACCAAGAAATACAATTATCAAGGCAGAGGCCCAGGACAAGCAGAAAAAGGAATCCAAAGACCTATTGATCCAGCTCCCAAAGTTAACCATCAAGGGCTTGGTTTTGGACGTCCCTCCCATGAAGCCTCAAGTTTGGCTAACACTTCTAGAAATAACAAAAATTCTTTGATCAATATCAAAGAGATGCCTGAGGAGGTTGTCAAACAAGCTTATGATGATATAGATTCATCCTCCACCTATGGCACATCTAACCTCTTTGATACATCCATCCTTCCCATTTACCTTCCCCTTTGTCATCCTGAACTCATTGATTGGGGTCAAATTGTTGCACACCTAGATACATTTCAAAATGATATAGTGCTCCTAGAGTTTATGGGGGCAACTAAGTGTGCACCATAATATCATCTTGATAGAACATAGTGTATAAGGCACCTATAGACCCCAAAATAGTAAAAACAAAGGGTGTATCTTCTATTGAAAACCTTTCTCAGGTGCTAGAGGATGAGGATTCTCTTATTCACCTCATTAATGCACATGTTTATAACATATCATCAATTCTCATAGATCCGCACAAAGAGATAAATTTGGGTACTACAGATAACCCGCACATAACTCATGTAACCACGTCATTATCTGACAATGAATTTCAAGTCTTCTATGAAATCCTTCATATGTGGCCTATCAACCATGCACGGTCTTATGTTGACATGTTGAGTCTAGATCCTGAGCTAGTAGTTCATTATTTTGCAGTTGATCCAAATGCCAAACTAGTTAAATAGAAACTACGCAAGATGCATCCAAGAATAGTGCTATTAGTCAAAGAAGAGTTGGAAAAGATCTTGGAGGTTAAATTCATTCAACCAATTGATTACTCAGAGTTGATCTCCAACATGGTACCCATTTCCAATCCTGATGGTTCCATCAGAGTGTGTACGGATTTTAGGGATCTGATTAAAGCATGTCCAAACGATGAATTTTTTGCTTCCCAACATCAACATCCTTGTCAATTTAATAGTAGGACATGAGATTATATCTCTCATGGACTAATTCTCAAGGTATAATCAAATCAAGATAGCAGAAGAAGATCAACATAAGACAACTTTCACTAGTGGAAAAAGCATACTTATTTGTTGTTTTTTGTTTGCAGAAATTCGACACTACATGTTAAGCCATACAATTAAGCTCATCTGCAGGATTGATCCACTAAAGTAACTTCTATCAAAGACAACTTTAACAAGCCACATGGCCAAGTGGGTCATGTTTCTCAGTGAGTTTGATATCCAATATATAGACAAAAAGTCCATCAAGGGGCAGGTCATTGTCAATCAGTTAGCAGAAACCCCATTGCTTGATGTTCACCCATTGATCACAGAATTTCTTGATGAGTATGTTTGCTCAATCACAACATAACCCCCATGAAAAATTTACTTTGATGGTTCCTATACACAAAAGGGAGCGGGGGTAGGATTCATATTTGTCACTCCTCAAGGTGACCTCATCCCTAAATCATTCAGGCTATCTTTCCCATGTACCAACTATATTTCTAAATATGAAGGACTTATCATTGGCCTAAAGACAACCATTCATTGGAATATCATGAATATTCTAGTTTATGGAGATTCCCAACTCGTCATCCAACAGGTAAATAATGAGTATCAAACTAAGGATTGCAAGCTCATGTCATACAAATGAATGATTGATGAACTTAAATAGAACTTCCAGAATATTGTCTTTGACCAGATCCATAGGGCTATGCAATGGCTACTATTGGGTCCCTTTTTCACATTGAATCAGATAGTCTAAGATATGAGTTTTTAGTTGAGCAGCTTTTGTAGCCTACATTTGAGACATCACACACAAAAATGGTGTACAACATTATTGGACCCCAATCACCCTTGTACCATGATATACATACCTATCTCAAAGATGGTACCCTTCCACCCAAACATATCCTATAATGAATGCCAAAACTTCATCTGTCATTGTGCCTAATTTACCTTTCTAGTAGACAATCTATATTGTTGCGGCTACCATGACATCCTCGCTAGATGTCTAGATTTGAACAAAGCTAATCTTGCAATGAAATAAGTACACACCAGAACATGTGGCGCTCATACGAGCGGATATGTTTTTGCCAAACAACTCTTAAGAGAGGGGTACTATTGGGCCACTATGGAATATGACTACTATGAATTCATCAAGAAATGTGTGCCCTGCTAGCGGCATGGAGATCTGATCTATGTTCCAGCGTAGGATTTGCAACCCATAACAACACCATGGCCTTTTTATACATGGGGCCTCGACCTCATTGGTAAGATCCATCCTACTTCCTTGGATGGACACAAGTTTATCATTGTTTTAACAGAGTATTTCACCAAATGAGCGGAAGCTATCCCAATTAACCTTACTACTAGTGTACAAGTGTCCAAGTTTATCCTGTACCACATCATTTGCCACTATGGGATACCCTCCACTATCATTATTGATAATTGAACCCCATTAGAAAACAAACATATGTGTGATCTTTGTTCCATATTCCATATTTAGCATCATTGGTCTACCCCATATTACCCCCAAGGGAGCAGCCAAGTCGAGGCAACCAACAAAACATTACTTCATATCATCAAAAAGTTTGTCTATGAAACTAGTCATGACTGGCATCTCCATCTCAATCCTATCCTTTGAGCTTATTGCACCAACATTTGAACTCCCATTGGAGCCACCCCATATTCCCTTGTCTATGGTGAAGAAATGGTCTTACCAATTGAGGTCAAATTACCATCACTACGCATATCCTTGAAAGAGTTATTTTCTAATGAAGACTGTAGAGTGGCAACATTGGCTCAACTAGATTTTCTTGACGAGAAGCATCAAAGAGCATATGATCATCTACAAATATATCAGATCTGCCTTAAGAGGTAATATAATAAGAGGGTTCACCCTCGTGAGTTTGAGCTAGGAGATTTAGTCCTATGAGAAAGTCCACGGAATAAACAGGACTGAGAAAAGAAAGGAAAATTTGAAGCTAACTAGTTAGGTCCTTATGTGGTCACATCAAAGTATAACTCAAGAGCATACAAGTTATCAATTCCAGAAGGGGGGCCTCTCAACATCCTACATCTAAAGAGATTCTATGCATAATCTATAGTAGTGTACATCATGTTCCAAATATCAAAAAATACCAAAAATAATCAAAAAATAAGAAAATACCAAAAAAATTGAAAAATATCAAAAATACAAAAAAAAAAAATCAAAAGAGCGAAAAAAAGGAAAAAGTGCAAAAATAGTAAAGAAAAATAGATTCGTCCAATGATGAAAAATTGACAAACAAGCGCCTTGGACATGAACATATGGTGAAAACTTGGCAACAAGTGCCATATGTAGTGGGGCAATCCCATTATCCTTTAGTCCTTAGATCCACATTTCCATAGCATGGTATTCGTTGTTACCCACCCCCACTTGCATCTCCATCACATCCACTCCTTTTCCACATGGTATCCCATGGTACCTGCATTCTCTCACTTTTATTTGCTTTGCCTTTCACTTCACTTTTTCATACTCCTTGTGAATGCCCTTTCGTGCTTGGTCTTTTATGCATAATGTCTCGTCTTGTATATCCTCTACATCCTCTTCGGTCGCTTTGTCGATTGTATATAGATGTCATTGTACGTATTGTGCATGTCGATCATGTCCTTTGAGATCATATCTTATCAACTCATTCTTCAAAAAATATCCTTCAACATCTGTGTCATTGCAATCCTATCAATTTTCTTTTTGTCAATCGATTTCATTGATTCTTCATCTCATCATCAGTCCACATAGGATGTATCCTTCCTCTAGTCAAACAACATCATCAATCCTCATCCAAATCAGTCATCCTTTGACAAAATATATCTGAGATGCTCATGTTGGCTTTGATTCTTTTTTATCTTTGTTTATCTTTTTAAGTTCCTCGGGTCCTGTTTCATCTTGGTCATGACGATCTTTTATATCATGGTGCACTAGGAATAACAAGGCTAAGGATGTGATCTTGTTGCTTTTGGTTTTTTTTTGGTGTGTCTTTTGGATGTGTTCTTTTTTGTACCCTCATGAGGTCTTGGCTATCTCATGTTATGATGGGGCATGTCTTCTGTTGGTGGTTGTTCTAGCACCATTTCTTGCAGGGCCTCTGTAACTCTATGTGGTGCTAGATTAGCCTATGTGTCTATTTATATGTGTCATTCCATGCATTGACTGTGAAATTCCACCCCAATTCCTTATACCCTGGTGACTCACATACAATACTAAATCAAAAAATTTCTTGCTACATGGTGTCTAATTTTGCGGGTACTCATGCTCTATGACATTCCATCTACATAATTCCATTTCATTTGTATTTTTTCCCCTCCCTACCTGCTTCTTTCCTTCCTTATGGTTTGCTGGGGTAGTGTCCCTTTTGAGACATCGCCTAGGCCCCATTTCTCATGCACCCTCTCGAGGGGGCACCCCTTCCCTTGTCCTTTGTCCATCGCAGGTGCAATCTAGGGCATATTTTTTGCCTCAATCCCTTTTCTTTGAGTCGCGGGTGTCTTATGGTCTTTGCACAAACACTATTCTAGCACCACCGCGAAGAGGGGCAAAATGTACACTTAAATTTGACTAATTATTTCAATCAGATCAAAGCTCCTAAAATGCTTGTATTAGTTGACTAATTCATGTCATACAATTAAAATCAAGTATCCATGTTGGCTAAATTAATTAAATGAAGCCATGCCCCATAGCCAAATTGATTAATTAATTAATCCACCCCTTTTCTTCTAATCCTTGAATTAATTAATCAAATTAATTAATTCCCCCTCCCCCCCCCCCCCCTGCTTTCATTTGAATTGAATTAATTCAAATATTCCATTTTGGTCACATATCTCGTAACCTAAACTACCCTTCTAACCCAACCCCTAGCCTAACCCGTGGGTTCCAACCAACCCTATCATATCCTATCCTAACCTCCGATCACATATGTGTGCACACTCATAACTCCCTAATTTCCTTAATATTAGGAAATTGGAGCCTATTTTGTGTGGCTTCCTCCCAAAATAGACATGTATCCTCAACGACATATGTCAAGCCCCTTCTTGACATTTGTCCCTCTAAGGGACACATGGCCTCCCTTGTTGAGCCACTTGTCCTCTTTGAGGATAGGTGTGGAATCTTCTTCCAGATGGCACCCTTAGGATTTCCACTTGTCCCCTCCTTGAGCACAAGTTTTGCATTTTCACAATCCCTTCCTCTCCTTTCAATTCCATTTTAATCCCCCCTATTTTCCAAGAAAATCCTCCACTTTTCATACAACTACACCATTATAATGTTGCATTTCATCCTCTTAGAATATCCCTATCAACATCATGCCAAAATTCATCCATGTTATTGTAACCATGCCCGCATAATGCATCAATTCTGTCCCATCCTCTCATCCATCCTTTCATGCTTTTGAATCTCATCTTCAAATCACACATCATGGAGAAATATCGAGCACTCATCACATCAATGAGTACACATCCAATCATGGGATAATCAAATCAAGGAGTCAAATGAAGTTTTTCATATTATTGTTTTATGTCAATTATGCTTCTTTTTCTTTCTTTCTAACATCTTGATCTTGATGTGTTTGAGATAATCATGTTTGCTTGGTTGTTATTGTAGGTTTTTGATCATTCATATTGGCATACGATTTCCTTCACACATTTTTTGGCACCCCTTCCCTCGTCCTCTGTCTCTTGTCAATGCAATCTAGGGCATATTTTTTGCCTCGATCCCTTTTCTTTGAGTCGCAGGTGTCTTATGGTCTTCACACCGACGCTATTCTAGCGCTACTGTGAAGAGGAGCAAAATGTAGACACTTAAATTTGACTGATTATTTCAATCAGATCAAATCTCCTAATTCGCTTGTATTACTTGAATAATTAATGTCATTCAGTTAAAATCAAGTATCTCGTTGGCTAAATTAATTAAATGAATCCATGTCCCATAACCAAATTGATTAATTAAATAACCCAACCCTTTTCTTCTAATCCTTGAATTAATTAATCAAATTAATTAATTCCCCCTTTTTCCCCCCTTTTATTTGAATTGAATTAATTCAAATATTCCATTTTGGTCACTTGTATCCTAACCTAAACTACCCTTCTAACCCAACCCCTATCCTAACCCGTGGGTTCTAACCAACCCTATCCTATCCTATCCTAACCTTCCCTCACATGTGTGTGCACACTCATAACTCCCAAATTTCCTTAATATTAGGAAATTGAAGCCTATTTTGGGTCGCTTCCTCCCAAAATAGACATGTGTCCTTGAGGACTCATGTCAATCCCCTTCTTTACATTTGTCCCTCTAAAGGATACATGGCCTCCCTTGTTAAGCCACTTGTCCTCTCTTCGAGGACAAGTGTGG
Organism: Cryptomeria japonica; assembly: GCF_030272615.1. NCBI lineage: Eukaryota > Viridiplantae > Streptophyta > Pinopsida > Cupressales > Cupressaceae > Cryptomeria > Cryptomeria japonica. The sequence goes on from NC_081405.1 coordinate 391,589,179, forward strand.
AATCTCATTCTACATGGCACCCTTAGGATTGCCACTTGTCCTCCTTGAGGACAAGTATTGCATTTGCATATTCCCTACTTCTCCTTTCAATTCCTATTTAATCAACCCTCTTTTTCAAGAAAATCCTCCACTTTTCATACAAATACACCATTATAATGATGTATTTCATCCACTCTTAGCATATCCCTATCATCATCATGTTAAAATCCATCCATGTTATTGTAACCATACCCCTATAATGCATCAATTCCATCCCATCCTCTCATCTGTCTTTTCATTATTTTGAATCTCATCTTCAAATTGCACATCATGGAGCAATATCAAACACTCGTCATGTCCATGAGCACATGTCCAACCATGGGATAATCAAATCAAGGATTCAAATGAATCTTTGCATCTTATTGTTTTTATGCCAGTTAAGTTTCTTTTGCTTTCTTTCTAGCCTCCCGATCTTGAGGTGTTTGAGCTAATTGTGTTTTCTTGATTGTTATTGTATGTTTTCAATCATTCAAATTCGTGCATGATTTCCTTCACACAATCCTAAACCATCTCCATTGTATCCATGTGTATAATTAGATATATGTGTTGAAATATCTAGAGGAGATGGTTCATTCTTATTGTCAAAATCTAAAGAGCCCCCACCATCAACAAGACATGTGTTGGAAGGAGTTGTGGGAATTAATTGAGAAGAAGTTTAGATAAATAACACACAAGGCTCCTTCAAGGCTTCCTTCTTAGATTGAGGGATTTTATACCCATTTATGGGGAATAAAGTCTAATGTACCCCAACTATTTGCTAAGGAAGCATCATTGATAGGAGATTGTATTGTTGAAGGTTCATCACATTATTAAAGGGAGAAATGAATCCTAATTCATCATGAACAAAATCATAAGGATTAGGATCAACCTTGATTGTGTGAATTCCATTATTATATGTGAATTTGATTGTGCAATGAAGAGTAGAAGGGACTACTTTCATGGCATGAATACACGGTCTACCTAGAAGAAGGTTATAATTAAGATGGTTGGGCATGACATGAATGGAGTAGGTAAAGTCACAAGTCCTACTTTGATAGGCAATATGACTATACCAAGTGACTCTCTATGAACATTATCAAAGCCACAAACACAAAGAGGGTTGGGTTGAATAGAAGAATGATCCCAATTTATTTTGTTTAATAAGTCAACACAACAAATTTTAAGTGCTGACCCATTATAAATTAAAGCATCTCTTATGTTTTGTTCATAAATGTGAGGAGTAATCATAAGGGGATCATCTCTATTTTTAACCTCTATAGAAGGCTATTCATCATGTGAGAATGTGATATCATATGGTTTAGAAGAAGGATGAGGAACCACCTTTAGAAAGTATTCTTGAATCTTATGGTATGAAGGTGAAGTTTGAATTAAATCCCAAAGAGAAATCTTAGCTATGATATCGTGGAGTTTCTCAACAAGATTAGGTCCCTTATCAACATTTTTCTTAAGATGTGGGGGAGAAGGAAGGGAAGTGAGAAAAACATTGGGATCTTTCTTTTTGACACAATCATTAAATGTTTGATGTATTTCAAAACCATATTTTTGTTCTAGTTGTCTTTCCATAGCACCTCTTTCACATATGTATCTTCTAACTTTTAGGATATTGGGAGGCTCATTGCATTTAGGATTCTCATAACTAGAAATGTGAAGGGTATTGACTTGATTAAGCTCTTTGTTCTCCAAGGATACATCTTTAGAAGAGAGATCATTATGAAAATTTCTAATGATTTCATCCTCTTGCTAAAAGGTATCTTTTGGGTAAGACAAGATTTAGGAGAAGGACAAACATAACTCATTAATACTTCATCTCTAGTGGGAAACTCCTTGAAATAAAAAGAAGATATGATATCACTAGGAAAGATAGCTAAAATATCATCCACTTGCACCAAATTATCCTCATGGGGGAGGTACAATTTAGGATAAATACCATTCTTCAAAGATTCATCCTTGTAAGGGAGAGTTCTGAAAGAAGTGTTCATAACCTCTTCTTGCACCAATGTGCCCTCATTGGTAGGACCAAATTTGGGAGATGATAAATCAATGTTCATCAACACTTCTTCTCTAGGAGAGATACCATGTATGGAAGGTAAAGTGGCATCAAGGAAGGTGTTTATGCTATCATATTCTTCCTCTAGGATATCCTTATGAGAGAGACATATTTTAGGAGAAAGATCAACTTTAATTTTCAAAATTCCATCCTTAAGAGGAAGAGTTGTAAGAGAAGTGTTAAAAATATTTTCTTGCACCAAAGTATCCTCATGAGCGAGAGAATATTTAGGAGAGGAATTATCATGGTTCATTAGGGCCTCATTTTTAGAAGATAAAGCTTCATAAAGAGGATTCTCAACCACGTCATTTTTTTTTATCACAAAAGATTCTGCATAAATAGATTGATAGAAGGTAAACATTCATAAAGTGAATTTTCATGCATGATAATATCCTTTTGAGTTTTTGGATATTTAGAGGATAATTTAGAAGGATGAATTCATCAAGAGTTCCATCCAACATCTCAAGGTTGTCACTACTAAATGGCTCACGCATTATGTTGATTAACCTTTCGCAAAAGGATGGTTTAGAAGGTGAGGGCGTAGGATAAAGGAAACCACAAAAAGCCTCCTCAAGTTCTTCTCTATTATATACTTCTTCCAAAGGATAGTCATCATAAGCTATATTATCAAAGGCACGAAAGTCTTGTAAATAGTAATTTGACATTTTTTAAAAGAAATGTTAACTATTGCAATCAAATGACCTAATGTAAACACACAAAAATGCATAAAACAAGTTTTTTTTGTATTTTTCTTTTAAATAAAACTGTGAAATGAATGCATCTAAATTTGAACATAACATGTCATAACAATCTGATTTGAAAATGTAATACAAAAATTATGCAACCAAGTCAAATTTGATAAACAAATTAGGGTTTTTTATGAAATTAACCTCTAAATTTATGGAATTTAATTGAAAATAAGATCTATGAGTGAAATTTTGAAAATTAAAGTGCATACAAATCAGGTTTGAGACAAGGAATTAGAAATAACCATGAAAGATGTCGGGTTCACCAAAATGTAGGGGTGTAATTTGGAACTAGGGCTTCACCAAGTAGGACAAGCCCACCAATTAACCAAATTAGCCAATACATTGAAAGAGGGGTGAATCCAATAGATCTAGCCTCAATCCAACTAAGGAAAGGGCTGAATTTTTTTATTAGATTCATTGGTTAGGGTTTTGATTCCCTCTTTCTAAGTTGAATTGTGAAAATGTTGATATTACAATAAATGGGTAACTATTGAAGGGAGGAGACATAAATAGTGAGCTACAGTCATTGTATGAAGACACCGACCTAGATTTAAGTAGAAGAAGGAGATTCAGATCTATTCCCAAAATTTTGGCCTGATTTTTTGAGACCATGTTGCTAGTTGCCTTGGTCCTTCGAATTTATCATCGTCAAAAGGTGAACATGTTCATTTTTGTGAATCCTATTGATCCTCTTGAGCATGATTTTGTACCTATTTCCTACAAATAGAAAGAAGGGGGAAATTGTTGGGAATAAGGGTTTTCCTAAGTCAAACCTCATTTTAGGAATTAACCTTGAATGAAATGATGCAAATACTGGAAAGATATACCTCAGATCTACAATTGTTGATGATGATGATGATGCTTTTTTCTTTGAATGTAATCACATATGTTGTATGAAATGGCATGAATATGACAAAACCCTAATCACAAACACATGCTTGTGTATGAATGATTTAATCTTTCTCTACAATGGTTGAATGATGAATATGATACCTTGAAGATCTTTGGAGATTCTTGATAATGAATGCTCCATGGATGCGTGAATGCTAGAAATTGATTTTTGAGATTGGATAGAATGGATGGATGAAATTAGGTTGATCAAATGTCTTTATGTAGACGTTTCTAGGTAAATTACTAATTAGGCCGACCTCCAACGGTCATGCAGAGCCACGAGGATCAATTCCTGCCAAGGAAATACAACACCTACCCAATTCAAATTTGGGCCCCATTAAGAGGGACTATGGTGCTGGGCGCCATGGTCCTTCCACATAACAGACCAAGATAAGGCTTAGGGGGGAGGGATACCTCACCATGGGACCCACCAATGGGTGTTTATGGCCTTAAAGCTAGAGAATAGGCACTCAACAGACCTAAATAGGTGATTAGGAGAGGACACACTAAAGTAGGGGCACAAACATGAGGTGTAAGTTGTCCTGGTGACAATTTACAACACTAGGATGAACTGGACAAGAGAACCAAAGCTTCAATCATGGAGACGAAGCCTAGATAAAAGGAAATGGTCCCTAGGGAGGTTTAATTCACTTTAAATTTAGATTTCCTCAATAGGGAAGGTAGACGACTAATGGTCTACAAATATTAGCAGACCTCTATCATTTTTCTTTTATTCTATTTTATGTGTCTAGGTTGTTTCCCTTTCATGATTTTACCTTATGTTGGCTTATGTATTAAACTATTTAGGTTGATCTATATTATTTGCAATCTTTTTGGTGCGAGTTTTCGATGGGCGACATAAGGCAACTTGGTGCATGGGCAGATGTGGCGTGGGAGGATCCACCACATGTGCCCCAATGGGTTTTTTCTAAGGGAAGATGGGAGGATATGGCTCTGCAAGCGATTCAAGGCAGGCAAAATGGGTTTTTTCACCCGATTTCGAGATACTTTCAAGGGTTTTTCAGGAAATATCAGAGGCAGCAGCATCATAGTGGAAGGTTTAATTCGCAAGGTCAGGGTGGTAATGGAATGGGAAAACATAATATTCATTTGAAAACCACGAATCAGTGGATCAATTATGGACGTGATAAGAGATCATTTGCTCAAGTGGTGGGCTCTGGAAGCATGGAAACAACTAGGGTATTTGTGTCTTTCAAACCGGAGGGCACCCGAGAGATCCTAAACTTGAAGGCTTCTAGCGATGGCAAGGATAAGATAAATGTTGGTAACTTGACCCACTCTGCTTCAGGTTTGGCAAAAGGTAAGGGGGATGGAGCCCCGGCGAAAGAGGTATGGGTTTTTGTTTCGTGTTTTGATTTTAGAGAATCTTTTGTGGCAGAGAGGGCTTCTAGATTACATTTTGTCACACTCTTGGGTGAATTATGGGGTCCTCAAACTAATTTGTCTAAGTTGCATTCTAAATTGAGGAAACGTTGGTCTGCATTGGTTTATTTTCATTTATTATCTATGAATTCCTTTGTATTTGTCTTTGACTCCCCTCATTTTAGGGATGAAGTTCTTGCGAATCCGTTTCATTGGTTTGGCAATAATTTACTTATGTTATCTACTTGGAAGCCTTTTTTTTGTCCCATAATGGTCCAAACCTAAAAATATTTTGGTCCGGTTTGGGTTGCCTAAATTTCCCTTCGAATTCATGGACTCAAAAGTTTTGAAATCAATAGGAGATAATTTTGTGACGTTTTTTACATCTAAATCTAATTTTGTGGAAGGGAAGGTTCTCGTAAAAATCTATGTATTGGTTACCCCTACTTCTATGTGGCCTAATTCATGTAATATTAAGTCAAATGAGGGTATTTGGAAACAACCTATTGACAAGTTGGATAATCGCCTTATTCAAAATCTGATTGTTGTGGATGCCCCTTTGCTCTTGGATTTTCGTAGTAATTCCAAATCTGTTACACATATTAAGGGTGGTTTTGATGTTCCTTTGAAACTTGTTCTTGCTAAAACTCCTTCTCTCCATGTCTCTTTTGGCTCTGATTATCAGCCAAGGGAGGGCCCTGAAGGGAACTATGTGGGTCAGTTTATCCATAACGCTTCCTCTAATAAGGTGGAGGGTGTTTTGAACAATTTAAATCAGGCAGGTCCAGAGGGGGTTAATAGTTTTAAGCCTGCTTGTCAGGGACAAGGTGCTAATCCTTGGCAATTTGGTCATAAAAGACCTCCCTCCCCTCAAGGTCCCATTACTTGTAATTTTATCCAGGGGGTGGGCTAGATGGTAAAATGGGTGATAAGGCTTCTGTTTCTTTAGAAGGACCCGGTGTTCAGATGAACATTTGAGAGCATATTGGGGTTGAAGGGGATAATTCCCCTGTTAAGCCTATTCCTTAAAGTCAAGATGATGCTCTCTTAATTTAGAAGGTAAAAAATTAGCATAGAGTAAGCCTAATCTGGGGTATGGCAAGACTCAGGAGCTTCCAGTTATTTCTCTAGATGAACTTATTGTTCAACAAGTTGAGAATTTGCTCAATAGAAATAAGGATCAGTTAGATGAGGAGGTTTTGGATAGGGTTGTGTGTTCTATCGAATATTATTTGAATTCAATTCATAAGAGTTTTCCTCTTTCCCCTTTCTTTAATCCTTTTGAGGTTCTCAATAATGATGTTGCTCAGGATGTTTTAAATAAGGCGGAACCTTAGGTAATGGTGTCTTCTCCTAGGTTACCTTTAGGAAAAATGCCATCCTCTCCTACAGGTCCCCCTATTGCTCAAGTAGAGATGAAATTCCCAATCCCATTTGTGTCATCGGGTAGGGGTAGACCTCCAAAAAACCGTAAAACTCAATCAGAAATTGATGCAGGTATTCAACAAGTGTTGTCTACTTCTCCTGGGGTTAAGAAGGGTTCAACTTTGTCTTTGGATATGGGGAAAAACAATGGTCATCGCTCGAGTTCCATTAAGAAGAAAAAGAAATGCTTAAATAGTCCTCCGATCACTAGATCTGTGGCTGTTAAGAGGAGTTTACATAAAAGTTTTGGGGAGAATACTTCTTCCCCTAAAGATGGAAAGAGGGGAGTGTTGACCTCCCCTCGAGGGAAATGAGGATTATTTCCTAGAATGTTAGGGGCTTAAATGCCCCTAACAAGAGACGCTCGATCAAGTCTCAACTAGACTTGGTTAAGTGGGATATAGGTATGCTTCAAGAGACTAAGCTCTCTTTGGAGAATTCTGATTTTGTTTTTTCCTCTTGGAAGAGCTAGAAATTTCTTTCATGTTTGGATTTTGGGGCGTCGGGGGGTTTGGCCTTGTTATAGAATGATTTTGTGGTAAATGTAGAACTGGCTGCTTCTGCTCCTAACTGGACGCTATCATTAGTGTCTAACAAAACTTCTATGTTCAAATTCTGGCTTTTCAATATTTATGCCCCCTCGGGTGTTTTGGCTAAATGCAGCCTTTGGCAAGAACTTATAAGGGTTTCATCCCCCCTTAGGGATCATTCTTTTATTATTTTCGGGGGGGACTTCAATGCTATTTTGGATTCGAGTGAAAAGACATAGGGTATTTGCCCTAATAAGAAATCTATGGATGATTTTAATGCTTTTTCTCTGATATGTCTCTTTTTTACTGTAAGCCAAATAATGGTCTTTTTCCTTGGACAAATATGAGGAAGGATTTCTCTCAAATTGCGGAGAGATTGGATAGATTTTTACTTTCTAGCAATTGGTTTGACTCAGATATTGAGTTTTTTTCTTCTATCCTTCCATTCTCGGGGTCAGATCACTTTCCTATCTCCCTCTCTGTTTTAAAAGACAGATCTATTCATAAGTTGTCTTTTAAGTTTGAACCCATGTGGTTTAGGGATCCTTCTTTCCTACCCCTTCTTCGGAAATGGTGGGGTGAGGCTCCATTCATAAGAGGTTCTAGAATGTTTCAGATTGTTAAGAAGATTAGATTTTTAAAGAAAAATATTAGGGAGTGGAATTCTCTGCATTTTAAGAATATCTTTGAGGAAAAGCAAAGGATTTTGGATATGATTGAAGCATTGAATAGTCATGTGATCCAGCATGGAATGGGTCCTAGGGTGTTTGATGAAATTAAGTCTCTTAAGAGTGAGTTAGAAGAAATTTTGACGAGAGAGGAGGTATATTGGAGACAAAAATCTAAGGAGTTATGGTTATCTGATGGGAATAAAAATACTAATTTTTTCCGTCCTTCCACTAAATTGAAAAGGGCTAGGAGTAGGATTACTTGTATTCAGGACTGTCATGGGAATATTCTTTCTGATTCGGATGATATTACTAGTGAAGCAGTTAAGTTCTTTAAGAATTTACTTTCATCAAAAAGCAATGATGTTTCTAATAATATTACATCTCATATTCCCTCTTTAATCTCTTTTGATGACAATAGAATGTTAATGTCTCCTTTTTCATTAGAGGAGGTTAGGGGGGTTGTTTTTGCTATGAATCTGGACAAGGCACTTGGGCCTGATGGATTCACTCCATTATTCTTCTAGAAATGTTGGAAATTTGTGGGACCAGATGTTCTTTTAGCCCTTGAGGAAGCTAGACGAAATAGGTCAGTTCTTAAGGAAATGAATACTACTTGATAGTCATTATACCTAAGAAGGAGGACCCTAAAACTTTTGCAGATTTTTGTCCTATAGCTTTATGTAATACCCTCTACAAGATCTTTGCAAAAGTGATTTCTATGAGATTGGCTAAACTTTTGCCAAAAATTATTTCGTTAGAACAAGGAGGTTTTGTCCCAAAAAGGGAAATAGCGGAGGGAGCAATTGTTGCACATGAGGTTCTTCATTCAATATCAGTTCAGAAATGTCCTGCCATTATTCTAAAGTTAGATATGATGAAGGCATATGACAGGGTCGAATGGAATGTATTAAAAGTTGTGTTCTCTAGGCTGGGTTTCTTGTTGGCTTGGATAAAATGGATCATGTCATGCATTTCCTCGGCTAGATTCTTGATTCTTGTTAATGGGTCTCCTTGTGGGTTTTTTTATTCTTCTAGGGGTTTGAGGCAAGGGGATCCCCTATCCCATTTCTTGTTTATATTACTAGCCAAAACCTTGAGTTGGGCAATTAGAGCAGTTAGATTGAGTGGTTTATGGAGGGGTATTAAAATTCATAATTTTGATCAGAGGATTTCTCATTGCCTTTTTGCTGATGACACCCTTTTGTTTGGCAATGCATCTTTGAATGAGGCTAGAATTATTAATAAAGTGGTTAAGAATTATGCTTCATTTTCTGGTTAGAAGGTCAATAAGGATAAGTCTAAGATTTTCTTCTTAAATACTCACCCCTTGATTCAGGGTAGACTTCAGAATTTTTGGGGTTTCCAACTTGGAGATTTCCCTTGCATCTACCTTGGGATCCCCTTTTTTGTTAAAAAAGACAAGGTGGGTTTTTGGGATAAAGTAATTTCAAGGATATCAAAGAAAATCTTGTCCTGGAATCACAAATGGCTTACTATGGCAGGGAAAATTGTTCAGATTAAGTCTATGTTGAATGCGGTGCCAATTTACTTAATGTAAATTCTCAAAGCTCCAAAGTCTGTGCTTGTTAGTTTGAAGGATACTCTAAGATCCTTTCTTTGGAATAATAATAAGGATGGGAAAAGTAGGATCCCCTTGCTAGCCTGGGATAAAGTTTGTCTTCCAAAAGAGCTTGGTGGGTCAGGGATTAGAAGCTTGGAGAATCAAAATCTAGCCTTGGGGGCTAAGCTAGTTTGGAAATTATATGATAAGCCAGATTCCCTCTGGGATAAGATTATGTTTGCTAAGTATTTTAACAATGGGGCAAGAGAATGTGTTTTTCATGCTTCGAGTTTGCCCCATGGGTTGCCTATATGGAATTTTTTGGTTAAATGTAGAAGTGTCTTGTTGCCTCACCTTTCTTGGGTTGTGCATAATGGTAGCAAAGCTAGATTTTGGGATGATGCTTGGAATGGTCATTGTCCTTTGGACTCCATTAGGGATTGGTCCCTATTGAGCTCAATCCTTTCTGTCATATGGAGAATTTTTTTGTCTGAGTACTTTGATATTGTACAAAGTGGTCATGTGAAGTTGGCTAAATGGAAATCAATTGACTATCTGAATGTTGATTTAAATCTGAAAGTAGAATTTTGTAATGTCCTTAAGAATAGAGTTGTCATCTTTTCTGAGAGGGAAGATGAGCTTATTTGGACTAAGAGTGTCTCAGGCAAATACTCTGTGAAAGATGGGTATAATTCCCTTATGCCTGCTAAGGACTTGTCTTCCTAGCCCTATAAATTGTTCTGGCATTCGGCTTGCCTTCCTACGGCATGTACATTTGCTTGGATTGATGTACAAGATAGGGTTCTTATAGGAATGAGATTGGACAGGTTGGGATTGATTGTTGTTTTCCCTTGTGTTTTGTGCAATAAAAATTTGGAATCTTCCTCTCACCTATTTTTTCATTGTGATTTTGCTTTTGGATGTTTGCAATGGCTGTTTGGGAAACTAGGCTTGTACTTTGTTATTGGCTATGACCTTCTCTCTCACTTTAGAGCTTGGCCTATCTTGTTTTCCTCATCCTTTTATGCTTGTCTCTGGCTTATCTCTCCTTCGATTATCATTTGGAACATGGTTAGAGATAAATAATAGGATTTTTAGAAAGCAATCATCTTCGCTCTCTAACATTCTAACCAAGATTGAGGCTTCTATCTCGGAGGTGGCTTTTTCATATATACATAAAAATCTAGAGAATTTGACATCCTTCTCTCATTGGGATGGTAGGATTACAAGGACCTGGAAATCTCTCTCTACCATCCCTTCTCATGGGTCTGTCGCAAAAGGTCTTATAACTATTAATAAGAGACTTGCTGCTAGATGGGATCCTCCTCCTCTAGAACATTTCAAGCTCCATTTTGATGGAGCTTCTAGGGGTAATCTGGGGTTGGTTGGGGCTGGTATGGTTATTTTTTACCACAAGGCAGTCTTGATAGCAGCCCAGTGTCATGCCCTTGGTTCCCAGTCAAACAATTTTGTTGAGTGCCAAGCTTTGTCTCTAGGGATTGATTTGGCAATCTCTTTAGGGATTAAAAACTTGTTAATTCAGGGGGACTCGATGGTCATTATTCAGAGTGTTTTGTCCAGTATGAGCAATTGTTGGCATTTCAAGTACATATTGGAGCATATTTTGGAAAAGTTGTCATTTTTTGATACATTCTCGATATCACATTGTTATAAAAATCTTAATCGGCTTGCAGATTTTTTGGCTAATACTGCAATTGACTCTGGTGCTCAATTTAAGAATGTGGAGGTAAGTGACATTCCTCAATATATTCTCCTAGGGTATTTGATCTAATCTAAGGGTATTACAAGGTCACTAATCGCCCATCGCACTCCTAGCATCTAAAGTTTTGGTTCAACAAGAATAATTACTTAGCTTAAATTGTTCAAATCCTACTTTATGGTGCATTGTTACAGGGAAGCTAATAAGGTGACAAAAGCACGACCTTGTACCTTTCTTGGTGATTATATTCAGGCATGCAGCATATTGTTGTGTTGATGGCCTTTTGGCCTTCTCCACTTCATCATGTCTGCATTTTTCTGTGTAATCTCAGTCTGGGTATGGGTCTTTGCTTTTGTTGTTATTAGTTGGGACTTGCAGTGGGCGAGATCATCTTATAATTATGCTCTGCATCGTTTACACACTTCAAATCTACTTTGTGCTTAACTTTATTGTGATGTGGCTTTTTGTTTGTCTAATTTCATGATGGTTGTATGGGGTTTATTATTGTGTTGATTTCTTTATGATTGTACTTCGATCCGGGGTCCTGCTTATAGTTTTACTGATTCATTTAACCTCATCTCTGGTGGTGGCAGTTTATTGAGTTATTTCATTTTGTGTGAGGAATTTTGTTTGTGTGGCCATCTTGTTTATGGTTGTGGCATGCTTTTGTTGATTTATGGTTATGAGTTTCATGCAGAGGTGGTCATCATTTTGTATGAAGGTGGTGGCCTCTGATTGCTTTCTTTCTCGAATGTCGTGGGTTTGTTTGAGATGATATTTATTATTGTGTCCTTTGGTGGCTGAGCTTTTTCTCTCACAATGGCATTTGTTCTCCTTATATTCCTATGCTTTTTGTTGGTTTTGCATAATCATTTTATGGAGTTTGTGGGCTATCGCATTTTGATGCCTCGCTAGCAGTATGACTTCCAAGATTCTCATGTTTTTGATGAGGAAAATCTTGGGTGTCTGTTTCAAGTGTATTCTCTAGATTTCTCTCTTGCTTTTCGTAAGGTTTTGGGAAAGTGATGGCTGGTGGAGAATGCAGGTTGTTTTCTTGCTGAAATTGCATCTCGTTTTCTCACTATTTGTATGGATGTGCTTCTGGATTCTGCTATGGTCAGGGCACTTTTTGATGCATACTTCCTCTCCAATTTCTACACTGCTGATGATTTGGATAGTGCATTATCTTTTCATCATTTTAAATTCGATAATTTTGAGTATGCTAGTTTCCTATCTTGTTCTCAGTTATTATCTTCTGGCTGGTATGGGGAACTTCTTTCAATTATGAGAAATGGTTTGATCTCTAACCTATATGATGATACTTTGTTTTCTATGGTAGCTCTATTAGATCATGTATCACTAGATTTCTTGGCAGCAGTTGTAAACATATTTTCAGGTATCCACTTCCTCCTAGACTCGATGCACGTTGTACTGTCTTCGCCAACATCAGTTCTACCTATTCAGATGGTGCCTCATGTAGTTCTTGTTGATCTTGATACCCCACCTTCTTCTCCTCCGTTAGAAAGAACTAGTTCATGGTATATAACATTGTAACTTTCTCAGTCAGAGAAATATTTGTACTCATTACAAGGGGTTGGGTTTTTGTTAGCCAACATGGCAATTTTGTAATCTCGGGTGGGCTACTATCTATTTTCATGTATGAGCTAGACCGGAGATTTTTGTTTGCCTAGTTCCTTCCTACCGGTGCTCTTTGAACCAGGTTGTAAAAATTTATTATTAATAAAATTTAGTGGTTTACCACTTTTATCAAATATATATATATATATATCAAAAAAAACCTTAAAAAAGTCAATAAATATTTTTCTTATGCGGACTAAAAATGGAAAAATAGAAAATGAATTCATGAGCCAAATTCATGAATGAAGTATAAAGTAAAAAAAGATGACAGAGATATCAGATTGAATCTCATCACTACATTCTTTATATTTAGCATGGAAAACTGTCCACTTCTCCTCTTTTTGCATCAACTCTCTTATTTAGTCCTATTAGCCATTTTCATTCTTATGACTCTTTTTGTGATGCTTTTTATATTTGCCAAAAGTTATTTAGTTTGGAATAATTAGATCTTCTTTGGTACTCCTTAAATATTATGACAATATCCTCTTTTCATAGCTTTTGCCACAATATCTTGTTCATTTATCATAACGATTTTGTATGTTGTATTATTACACCAAGAAAATAATATACATTTATTTCTTTTATTTAAGACATAGAATCCTCCCATGACTCACCTCACAAGATGATGAGATCAAAACTCTAATACTACCATAATGGTCCTTGACTAAGATATTCTTATAAATTATTCCACATAAAATAAATAGATCTACATATATGAATTGGTTGGAATAGATTTCTTGATTTAAATAGTTCATATAATGAATTCAAGATTTAGTTTAAATTTTTTTGTTGATAGTAAAGTTAAAATAAATATAATTACAAAAAAAATTCAAACGTTGAATTCCCTAACATTAAAATCTACTAAGCTTGAAGTGTAGATGCAAAATCCATGTAAAGTTACCCTTAGGAATCCAAAGGGATTTAATCCTTTGAATCTAAGAAACCAATATGGATTTCATCTGTTGATTTTCATAACCTAAAGCTTTCATCCTTATATTCAATATGAAAACATACGTTCTTGACTCAACGATTTTGTTTTTGTTGATATGATATCTAGAAAGAAAATCCAAATTGATGACATTACCTACATTATATATATATATATATATATATATATATATATATATATATATATATATATATATATATATATATATATATATATATATATATATGTTAAGCCTAGCATGGTCCCATTCATGCTAAGAGTCATTTGAAAGTTTCCTACCATTCTACATTCAAGTTTGGGCTCATTAACAACATCCTTAGTCAAAACTAATGATCAATCAACTCATTGTTTGAATAATGAGTTTTCATGAAAGATAATGCCAAAAGATGGTGGTTTGAGGAAATGCTTTCCAATACATCAAGCAGATGATACTTCTGAATTCCAACATCAAGGGTTCAAGAATCCATGTGCATAAACAATGTGATATTATGAGGGTTCAATGATTCACATTAAAATTAGATGCAATGATTAGCAATACTAATTGCATGGGAAAGTAGAATTTCATAGATCGACAAAGAATGAGATAACAAGAGGCTAGGGGTCGAGATTTCAAGATATCTGATATCAATGGGGAAGTGAAGAATAAATAAAAAAGTCATAACAAAATGAGAATTTTTAAAATCTCACCCAAGGAAAAGTGATCCAAATACTCTCAAAATTTGAGTAAATTATAAAGTGGACATTACATACACCAACCCTTGAAGGCACTATTTGAACTCCTTGTTCTTTACCTCCATTCAAGTGTAGTCTCATGGCCTTAAAAGTGAGCTGAACTTTAGAATTAGAAATATGTATCTTTTGAGAAAGGACACTCAAGATGCTCCATACCATCCCTATATCTTTTCAAGCATCAAAGAAGTAGGCCACTATATAGAAACATCCTTGTTACACTAGTTTGTTGATGAATTCTCCCTTTGGAATTATTGGTGACACTCTAATGAACAATGACTGTGATGGTCTTGCACACTTAAGACCCAAATTGTTAGATCACAAAAAATATGATAACTATACAAATCATCCTTAACATGGAATATTCATAGAAGGGGGTGATGTAAGATGATAATTAGGTTTGTTAGATATAGAATTTATATGGATAAATTTTGAATTACCATCAAAAGATTAATCAAGAAATTGAATTCCTAAGTTTTTTAGTGTCCTAAATTGCGCCTAATGCATTTATGACACTTACGCATGGCACCTAGTGCATTTATAACGAATCTATGATCAAAATTATATTATTTTGGCATCTTGGGCTCAAAAGACAAAGTGCCTTGGGAACCCCCTTTGGACCTACTTTTGGATGGACGTAAGTGTGATGTGGGTAAATCTGTGTGTTGTGCTAATGTCCCTAAAAGCTGGCAGATTCTCAAATTTGGTAGAGAGTCAGACGTTGGCCGACACATGTCCTTTGTCTAGCATTTTGTCATAACGGCTCTTCGCACCTCTTTCGAGTTTAAGAACCCTTCCTAGCTCATTTTGAGGGGTTCCCATCTTGGTTTCTTAGCTCTTGGCTCTTATTATGCTCTTGATATCATACTTATTTCTTTGTGCTCTTGGACATACACTCTACCAATATTAAGCTACGACCATCTTATGACGGCTCCTACCAACAAACACTATTGCGTGCTTCGTCAGTCCCATATCTTTAACAAAGAGGGGTTTGGCTTCACGCCTCGTCTTCTCTTTTATCCATTTTTCATTACATGCAATGAGTCCTTTGCATTATTGATTGTATCTATCATCTAAGTGCATTCATTATTTATCAAATTTATAATATTTCCAATATTTAATACATGCAATAGGGGTTTTCTTTCCATTAAGTGTAACATAGTTTCTATTTGCATCTTTTCAATTTTCCAATATACCAAGTTTCCAATTTATCTTTCCAATCTATCTATCTGGTTGTCTCTGGTAGTGGAAACACATAAATGGGGGTCTGACTAAGGCAGGTCCCTATACAACCCCAACAATTTCTCGTCCTAGTGTGTGTAGGTGACGAACAGATTCCGCATCCAGGGAACCATGCGCAAGCCTATTTCTGGGACTTTCTTTGTCTATGGGTCATATGGATGACAATGCACCGCACTGGTGTCCACACCTCGTGCTGGTGTTCGAAACCCAAGAGCTCCTCGACTAGAATGTATAATCTGCCTTTGATACTATATTATTCTGTAAATCCAATTTCTGTATACTTATTGTTCCTGCATTACAATTCTATGCTTTAGTTAGTTTAGTTATTCATTATCCTCTAGCTCACCTTAGTGCTAGTTCAAAGAGGTAGCGGTGGATTGATTTGCCTTCTAAGATTCATCATCTTCGAGGGGGCAAATTTTCTCCCCTATATTTTGTTGAACCTGATGTGAATACCTAATGTCGGATCTCTTCCTTTTTGGAGTTTGATGCCTTTGATAACACATTCTCAAAGGATGATTTTTATATGTTGGATGAACTCTTGGATGACTTCCTTGAAGCACCTTGTCCTAAAAGAGATGTAAAGGGTGAGTTATCCTCCATGACGTCCTCATGCAAGGATGAAGAGTTCATGAATTTTATTGTTGTCTCCGCAACCCCACAAAGGCCTAAGAGACCATACATTCATGTAACAATGACAAATCCTTCTCCTAAGAAGGTTAAGACCATTAATGGAAAACCTTTCAAAGGAGATGTTTTTTATTTATATGCAAGATTCATGCAATCCAAACAATCATCTTATAATACTACCACTCACACGTATAACACTTGGAATAACAAACAAGTTCCTGAACCACCCCAAACTTATTTACCTCCTTCCCAACCTATTCTTCCTAAGGCACCTTTGCCAATGGATAAGCGACCAAATGATTATGATCTCGTCGAGCAACTTAAGGTTACTCCAGCTAAGATCTCACTTTGGGATTTGCTCCAAACCGCCCCAATGTATCAAGGTATGCTACAGGAAGCTTTGCAAAAGATTTTGCTACCTTCCTCTGTGAGACCGGCTGACGTGAATGCGTTGATGGATCATATTCATGCAGATTTGCTGAATATTACCTTCTATCCGCATGAACTCCCACCTCCCAAAGTGAGGAACTTAGTGGATCTATTGATGATTATTGTTCATGTGAATGGCATTGGTATTAGACAAATGCTTGTTGATACAGGTTCAACTCTAAATGTATGTGGTTTAGACTTGTTACCAAAGATCAAGGTGGACCCAAAATATTAGGCAACCTCCTCCTTGTTCATTCAAGGTTTTGATAATAGTGGTAAGATAACTATAGGGACTATCATACTATCCTTAAAGGTTGGGCCAGTCACCATCACAACCCTTGTGCATGTTATGCCAGGCCCTTTATCATATAATCTTATTTTAGGCAGACCATGGCTACATACTTTGGGAGTTATTTTATCTACACTTCATGGATTCGTGAAGTTTGTGGCTAATAATTAGGTTATCATAGTTAAGGTATCTTGAGGCTATGCAACTATGTCAAATAGTTGCAGTCAGTTAGGCTTCTGTTACACCTTCATTTCAAAACTATATACCCACTTTGTCTTCTTCGATTGCAACTTTTGCTTCTATCTCATCCCCTAAAAAGGAAGAGCGTAGGAAGGAAGAGGTCACTAAGGAAGTCATTAAAAGGAGAAATTACCTAAGAAACAGGATTCTTCGAAAGAAAAATGCCCACAGGTAGATACTCCTAAGGTGAAGATGCTAGAGTATAAACCTATAAAATCATCCCCAACTAAATCACCTTCTCTATCAAAATTCAATGCATGTTTGGGTGATGATTGGGGTTCTTTGGATTTTACCGACTCTCATGTTGGTGAGTACAAAGTAGACCCCATCCATCTAAGCTTTCCTAAGATTTCATTCACCTCGACTATGAAAGATGATTATGCATCTATAAAGCAAGGTGATGCTTATCATTTCGATCACCTCTTCTATACGAAACCACCATCGTTCAAAGAACTACAAAATATTTATGGTCCTAGATACAAGCTTGTGTCTCAGCTTGGATATGATGGAAAGGGTTGTGGACTTAATGAACAAGGTATTCGGACTCCTTTGGAGGTCGAACCTCGTTGCCACAACATTGGACTAGGATAACGTCATACGGGTCAAAAGGCGAAACCATGTTAACTGTTAACATGATTTTAGCCAATCCCCTTCCCTTAAAGTTTGTTCATCCAAAACTCATTGACACTAGTATATCGCCTAACAAAATTCTCTTGGATTTTTTCCCTTCAGAAGAATCCTTGAAAGAATATTTGGGCACATATGATGGGCTACTCTCTTACCATCATAAACACCGATTCCCATATTTCTTGAATACCCAGGCATACTTTGGGGAATCTTTTTGGCAGGGGGCACCTCTATGTCACAATAGAGAAAAATTGTATGTCCCTTATTTGGGAGAACTTAGTACGCTCCTTAGTGGAAAAACTACTAATATCATCATGAGCGATAAGACTCCTGACAAGGTCATAAAAGTGGGGGAATGCTTATCCCCCAAGTTGTTCAAAGAATATTCTGACTTGCTACATCAATTCCTTGACATGTTTGCTTGGTCTTACGAAGAGATGCCTGGCATTGATGAGTCCATTGTGGTACACAGCATCATGCTTATTCCTGATGCTAAGCCAGTGAAACAAAAGATTTGAAAGATGAATCCTAAGGTGTCTTTATTAGTCAAGGCCGAAATAGAGAAGCTCCTTAAAGCCGACTTTATTCACCCCATTGAATATTCACCTTGGATCTCAAACATTATCTCGGTAAGAAAAACCAATGGTCGAATCCACATTTGCAATTATTTTTGGGATGTGAACAAAGCCTCCCTCAAGGATGACTCCCCCCCCCCCCAAATATTGATATGATCATGGATTCAACCTTGGGGTATGCTTTTCTCTCATTCATGGATGACTTCTTGGGTTATAACCATATCCGTATTAACCTAGAAGATCAATATAAAAATGATTTCACAACCCTTTGGGGTACCTTTTTCTATGTCATCATGTCGTTTGGGTTGAAGAATGCAGGAGAGACCTATCAACGAGCCATGACTTTGATATTTCATGATTTCATCCATAAGGTCTTAGAAGACTATGCTGATGATATCTTGGTAAAGTCCTTAGCACGTGGAACACATATTAAAAATCTTCACCTGGTCTTTGAAAGACTTTGGTTGTATGAGATGAGACTAAATCCTCTTAAGTGTGTCTTCGGTGTTGACGCCAAGAAGCTCCTAGCATTCATTGTCTCCCATCAAGGAATCGAAATAGATACGGATAAAATCGATGATTTTCTAAACATGCCTCCTCCTAAAAATATTTCTTATCGTTGTAGCCTACAAGGGAATTTACAAGTCATTCATCATTTTGTGGCACAATTGGCTAATCATACCCTTCCTTTCACGCAATTGTTGAAGAAAGATGCTCTTTAAATGGAATGAAGAATGTCAAAGGGCATTTGACTCCATCAAGGATTACCTATCTAATCCTCCTATCATAATGTCAACTATGTCTGATGTACCTTTCTTCCTATATATCTTAGCTTCATCTCATGCTTTAGCGACATTATTGGCTCAATGCGATGATGAAGGTCAAGAAAGAGCAATCTATTACATCAGCCGCACTTTGATAGAATATGAAACTTGACATTCTATTGTAGAAAAATAGTTCTTGGCCCTTCTCTTCACGACTCAGAAGTTGAGACATTACATTATCCATGCAAAAACATGGGTTATTGCTAAAAACAATATTCTTAAGCACCTATTTGCAAAGTTTGATCTCTTGGGAAGGCTGGCCAAGTGGGTGATGTTGCTCTTTGATTTTGACTTGCAGTTCATAACTTAGAAGTCAATCAAAGGGTAGGTCATCACTTATCAGTTGGCTGATGCTCCCTCAAGAAAGTCTTTTCCAACCTTAGACCTCTTCCCCAATGAGGATGTTCTGATCATTGACTAGGACTCCATGTGGGATATGTATTTTGATGGTTCGAGGTGTCAAAATAGCTCAGGCACAAGTGTGGTTTTTGTTTCACCTGAAGGAAAGCCAGTTCCTCTCTCTTTCCATTTATAATTTCATTGTACCAAAAACATCACCAAGTACGAGGCCCCGATTGCATAACTCCATGCTGTGATTGCCATGGGTGTGAAGAACATCCACATCCATGAGGATTTTGAGCTTATTGTGAATGACAGGTGCCTATCGTGTTAAATAGTTGAAGTTGTCTCAATATAAGGACTTAGTATTGACCATCCTGAAGCAATTCTCTACTTACACGATCAATAGCATCTCACAGAGGGAAAATCATCATGTGGATGCAATGGCAAGTGTTTCTTCTCTTGTAGGCCCAAACTTTGGTCAAGACAAATACCTCTTTGTGGTACAAGTCCTCCGTTTTTTGGCCATATTTGATCAAACTCAATTTGATACACAAACTGATCCGCATGGGGTACTATTGGCAAACAATAAAACAAGATTCCTTTTCCTTTGTCAAAAAGTGCCCCAATGTCAGCAACATATCAACCTAATTCAAGCTCTTGCCTAGAAGCTCCATAGTCAGGATCCTTCATGGCCTTTTTAGACTTGGGGATTGGACATCATTGGAAAGATATCTCCCCCTTTGTCTAAGGGTCATGTCTTCAGTATCACTGCTACATATTACTTCATGAAGTGGGTCGAGGTAGTGCCACTTCGATCAACTATCGTTGATATGATATGTGGCTTCATCATGGATAATATCATTTCTCAATTTGTCATGTCTGCTACCCTTGTTTTTTATAATGGTACACTTTTTAAGAACAAGGAGGTTAAGCAGTTTCTTGACAAATTTCACATTTAGCACCGCTTCTCTACACCTTACTATCCACAATCTAATGATCAAGTGGAAGCATCTAACAAGACTATTGAACATATCTTGCACATTATTGTTACTAAATATGGTAAATATTGTCATGTACAGTTAGTATACGCATTAGGGCCTATCGCATGATTGTTCATACGGCTACCTGAATGACACCCTACAACCTCGTGTATGGTTCTAATGTTATTATGCCTCTTGAATTGGAGATTCCCTCTTTACGGGTATCCTTGAAAGGGGTTATTGATGATGATTCTTATTGAACTCTTCGTTTAAATCAGCTTGAGTTGTTGGACGAGCATCTTCAACTTATCAAAAATCTTTATCTAAACAGTATAACCAAAGGGTGTCACCCCAAACCTTTAAAATAGGTGACCTTGTTCTTTATGATAACAAGAGAAATGTTAACGTGCCTCCTGACCAAAGAGGGAAGTTTATCCCGAATTGGTTAGGTTCATACATTATCACCTCTATTTATGGTTCTGGTGCCTATGGTTTATCCTTTGTTGATGGCACTCCTCTCAAAGAACCTATTAATGTCGCTCACCTACGTTGATACTATGCGTAGAAAATTAGCAGTATGTGTCTTATGTGTGATACCTAGATACCTATGGGGGTCACATCCTTACACATATCCTTCATCGACATGACATTCATTTATGTGTTATAAAGTAACTATGCATTGTTACATCCATGTGTGTGTGCGTGCGCGCATGTACATGTATCATATCTCTATATAGACCATCATAATATTTAACCATGCATATGAACATATGTAAATTAAATCATTATAAGTATCTAAATCTAAATCATCCATCACATGAGCATATATAAAATAATAACAACATCGATCCATAAGAGCACAAGATAGAATCACAAATGTTGAGTCTCATATGTGTGTGTGTGCGCGCGCGCGCGCGTGTGTGTCCCTGAGGTCGTTGGTGCTAGAGGATCCTAGTCCCAACGAGAAGGTTGTCTAACTGAGGTCGACTGTGACCTTGCGACAGTAGTGCTCCATGATTGCAAGCCCCTCATCTCTCCTCATATCTCACCAACAGTCTCCTGCTATTTCACCAACTCCTGTTGTGCTGCCATCTCTTGCTAACACGATACCTCGAGGTCTGTCATCAGTTGATGCACTCGGGGGTGGTCTAGGTGACTTGTGACACCCTTTTGCACGACATCTACCTATCACCGGAGGTCATCAACCTATCTCTATAGAGAATCACATTCCCTCTCAACACTATTGGCCCGCGTCACTACCTAGTCTCTCTCTTTGAGGACAACGCAAACCTCCTATAAGGCCTGATATCGCTGCCCCGTCACAATGGCCAGCTATGTTGCTCCCTACACCATCTCCACTCGACCCTCCTCATATGTTATCTATAGTCATGCTACAAGCTTGAACAACTGCACATGTCTCCCTGCTAACTACATGGGTTGATAAGCGTCCAACACAAGACCTGGGGTCTGCACATTGGGATGATCTTTGCAAGTCCCTAGTGGATGACACTCATCCACTTGGCTACACCCTTTGCAAGCATAAAATGTTTCACGTTAGTATCCATTATATCCAAAAATATCTACAGCAATACATATGCAAAGAAAAGAATAAAGTACATCAACTGAAATCAGAAGTGCATACCAGGATTGCCCCTCTGCCAAACTGGATCTCACGGAGGCACCCTACTGGTGGTGTAGATGGTGGTGCAACTGGTGATGGTGGAAGAGCCCTAGCAGACGGTGTAGGTATATCTAGACTCGAGCTCCTCATTTTCCGCCTCCATATGGTCTCTTGCCCTCATCGCTTGAGGAGGCATGCTCGTCGCTATCACCTCCTAGGGCTCCGACGTCTCCTCCTACTGCACCAAGTGGGAAAATTAGTGTTGGGCTCACCCTACACAACCAACCTATGAATCCTGGCATGAATCTGACATCATCTATATCAAGCTGAGGTATGATGTCATCATCATCCTTGCAGACTATCTTGTACATCTTCGGGGGTGGGACAGAGTAGGTCCTATGGTCGTCGCACACTCCTGGCCGATCATGCATAGGTCAGTGCGATAGGTGGGATCATATGCAACTTTTTGAACTGCCACATGCATCACCACCACATGGTCCTGATGACCGAGTAGGAAATAGACCCTCTACATCCATGGGAGCTATCTACGGTCTATGGTTCAAACCCCCATGTCTCAATATGGATTCTAGACCACATCTCTAATCCCCAACTGGTCAATGGTGATCCTCCAGTAGGTGAGGTCTCTAGTCCGCAATCCACCGTGTTGTAATGGACATGCATGTGCTTGTGGCATGTCTAAAGGCATAGGCATTGGGAATCCAACTGGTCACGTGCAAGTGATGTGCTCAAATGCCTAGACTTGTAGAAAGGTGCATGTTGTCAGGCTCTCATACTCATGGTGTATGTACAAGGAGAGCTCGTAGTATAGATGGGCTAGCATGTTGTGAACCCATGCATACATTGTCTGTCTCTCCTCCATCTCTCAGATCAAGGGGACAAACCCTATAGTCATCTCTAAGCCATGATTGTTTGTCAGTACTAATCATGCAACAGTCGTGATCATGATGCTTCATACCAAGGGAATTGACACTGATCTCTGACCTAGTTCTCATAGGTATAAAAATCTTGTGGCATCTTTCCTCCACCCCAGGGCCCACTCCTGTTGTATGACCAACTCAACTGCAGATAGGATCATTGGAGACATCTGCTCCCCTTAGATAGTAAGTTGTAAATTGTGATAGACGTTGATATATGTAACGGTCATCTCTCTTGTGGGTAGTTGGAAGGAAATGGTGTTCGCATCCCACCTCTCCATCAATGCCCATAGCATCGGGGCATGAAATTGAAACTCAGACAAGGTAAACGTCCACCACAGACCTACTCTACGAAGAAGTCGTCTGTTGATAGCTGATAACTCCTCTGCTCGACTACACAACATCTACAATAGGTGCCCCAATTTATTCTCTTGAATCTCTGGCAATGTCTACACACAAACAAGTTTGTCATTAGTTTCGATTCCACTTTTCCAATCGACGCCTGCGCACCCAGAAGATGGCATCGTGTCTTCTAGACGGAAGTGCCCTTTTAGGATGACAATGCCTCATCTAAAGGAGCACACCAGTCAATGATGATGGTGCATAGCCTAGATGACAGCGCATCCCATGGATGCCTATGCAATTGTCCCGCCTAAAATGATCTAGAATGCATCAAAAAAACAACATGAAGCATGTTTCAAGTCGTACCTAGTCGAGCTCATTACCCTGCTCAATCGCGGTCCACAACTTCTTGATCCTACCCACCCTGGGCTCTTGTCTGTGTGGTATTTTCACTCAGAATATTCAAATCTCCGCTCGAATTCCCATAGTGAACAGTACAAATGACCCTTTTTGGGGCCCACTTTCGAGTATATAGCCTAGTTTTTTTGCCTAAAATGGCTTTTGCCCATTTTTGGACAATTTTGGCTCATTTTCCTTCCTGTTTTCCCCACCTTATTGGGGGAAAAATATGAGGGGGAATATACTTGCCTTCACCCAATTTTTCCCTTCTATCAGTACTATCTCTTAAGCATTCTTCTTGTCGAAGTAGCTTCCTCTATTTTTTCGTGCTGACATTTTTTCTAGTTTTGCAGTATGGAATTCGTCACATCAGATATTAGTTTTTTCTCGTGGATACTTGGGGGAACCACTTGTGATTGCTGACTCGACCTCTGTGGTTTCTACATTATCCTTTTTGGCTAAGTATTTATTCCATCTACTTCATTTATTGCACTGCATGGTCTTAATGAACATATCTTTCCAAACTACTTTAGTGCGACTGATCCCTGGAGCTGATCAATCCACTAAAGTGGGGGCAAAATGTGTTGGATTATTGGGGAGATTTTTGGATTTAGTTGATCATTATTGCTGCTAGGATATTTTGTTGTCATTGATGTCAACATATTCATGTGATCTATTCTAGTAAGTTTGGGAATATTTTATGATCCGATTTTATAGTTTGGTTTTGTTGATCACTGTTTTTGCAGAATCCGGTATTTCCTCCGGTATATTCTGGTATGATCAGATCTTGTCCTGAGACTTTGGGATATTGTCTTGCATGATCTTGTGAATCTTCATTTTATATGGTTCATGATTAGGTACTCTACAAGTTATCTTTCTCGTGACAGTTGTTGATTGCTTGTGTTCTTGAGCTTCTAGATGTTGATTGATGAAGATTTGAAAAGTGGTGTTGGTGCAACTATTTTGGATGATTCTAACATGTTTTCTAGTGTTTCTTAGTCATGTACTATTTGTTTTGGTGATCCACATTGATCGTTGTGTGATTTTTGGTGTTTTTAGTGAACCAGTGATGATTTTCATGTTATGCGATATTTCTAGTGGTGAAGTGTGTTGCGATTGGTCTTAGCGAGATTTTCGGTGGATGTGATCATTTGGGAATTTGAAATAGGTTCATGCTATATAATGTAAATCATAATATTGTTCTGGTGGTTGATCTTTGCATCGTGCAATGTAATTTTTATAATTGTAAGTTGAGGATTGAGGGTTTAGCCAACCTTGTTATCAAGGTTGATGATTTGTATATATAGGTGAGATGCTTATGTAATTTGTGTGTTGGTATTGTGTCTTGATTATCAAAGAGAGATGAATGTGTGAACAAGGATATATCATTCAGCGAGGTGTTGAGGTGAGTTTGGTGTTGTAGAGCAGACAATTATCCTTAACTAAAATTGTCATCAAGCATTTGTAGATGCTATCATTGCAGTTCATTCCTTCCGGATTATAGTCTGAATCAAATTGTAAGTCAGTGAGACTTCCCTGAGGATTGTAGCCTTTTGGGCAAATATCTTTTGAGCAGTGAGCTCTAGGTAGTGTGTCTGAATGCATGTGCATTCCCCATTGTAATATTTTCACATACTACTACAAAGTATCATCTTACTGTGGGTTGGTTCCCATCGTGGTTTTTCCCTTAACCCCTTGTTACAAGGTAGGGTTGTCGTCGCACCAAAAGATCGACTTGTCAATGCATGATACAACCACTAGACTAATAGAATACACAGGAGGTTGTTAAACCATGTCGTGAATCGCTACAAGGGACGTTGACCCACTGCCAACAATCCCCCTCCCAACGTCACTTATCATGGCCTACGTGATTTGAACTCATGACCAAGCTCTAATACCACTTGTTAGTAGCAATTGAGGAGGAAGGCTGAGAGGGGGGGTGAATCAATCTTTAACAGATCTAGATAATAAAATTTTAAAAGAAGAGCTAATAAACTGCAACAATACTCAGATAACCAAATTAATAACACAACACACAATACCAATATTTTAACATGGAAAACCTGGTTAAGGGAAAAACCACGGTGGGAACCTACCCATATTAAGATGATACTCTGCAGTAGTATGTGAAAATATTACAATGGGCAATGCACATGCATTCAGGTACACTACCTAGAGCTCACTGCTCAAAAGATATTTTCCCGGAAGGCTACAACCCTCAGGGAAGTCTCACTGACTTACAATTTGATTCACACTACAATCTGGAAGGAATGAACAGCAATGATAGCATCTACAAATGCCTGGTGACAGCACTAGTTAAGCACAATTGTTTGCTCTACAACACCAAACTCACCTCAATACCTCATTGAATGATATATCCTTGTTCGCACATTCATATCTCTCTAATAATGAAGACACAATACTGACACAAAAATTACATAAGCATCTCAGTTATATATAAAAATCATCAACCTTGATAACAAGGTCAGTTAAACCCTCAACCCTGAAATTACAATTACAAAAATTACATTGCACGATACAAAGATCGATCACCGGAGCAATATTATGATTTACATTACATATCATGGACCTAATTCAAATTCCCAAATGATCACATCCACGAGAAATCCCA
This sequence comes from Cryptomeria japonica, assembly GCF_030272615.1. NCBI lineage: Eukaryota > Viridiplantae > Streptophyta > Pinopsida > Cupressales > Cupressaceae > Cryptomeria > Cryptomeria japonica. The sequence continues at coordinate 391,615,618 of NC_081405.1, forward strand.
CTAAGACCAACCACAACATGCTTCACCACCAAAAATATCGCATAACACGAAAAATCATCACAGGTTCATAAAAATCACCAAAAATCGCACAGCGATCAATGTGGATCACCAAAAAAAATAGGAAATGACTAAGAAACACCAACAAACACGTTAGAATCATCTGGAACAGCTGAACCAACACCACTTTTCAAATCTTCACCAATCAACATCTAGAAGCTCAAGAACACAACCAATCAACAGCTGTCATGAGGAAAGATAACTTGCGGAGTACCTAATCATGAACCATCTGAAATGAATATTCACAAGATCATCCAAGATAATATACCAAAGTCTCAACATAATATTTGATCATACCAGAATATACCAGAGGAAATATCGGATTCTGCAAAACAGTGATAAGCAAAACCAAACTATAAAATCGGATCAGAAAATCCTCCCAAACTCACCAGAATAGATCATAGGAATATGTTGACATAAATAACAACAACATATCCTAGCAGCAACAATGATCAACTAAATCAAACAATCTCCCCCTTTGGCATTGGTGGCAACATATGAATGTGAAAAATAGTCAATGCAAAGAAAGAAGATATCATCAACAAACTCCCCCTAAGATCGAGATATATAAAGCAGTTTTTCACATAATCTCTCTCCCCCTTTGACAACAATGCCAAATATTTGACTCTCTCCAAAAACATGAATCTCTCTCCCACTTTGACATACAACCAAATCAATAGACTACTCCAGCAAAGGAGCAACACCAACTCATCAATCCAGATAAAAGTAAAAATATGAATTCCACCGGATCGATTTAACTCAATGCATCTAGTTCTCATCAAGAGGGGTGGATAACCCTAACTTGTCTCTCAAATAGACAAATTTATCTGTAGGCAAAGGCTTAGTAAAAATATCAGCAATTTTTTCCTTTGTAGATACATATTCCAGCTTCACCTTCTGTTAAGTGACTTGCTCTCTCAAGTAGTTATATTTGATTGATATATGCTTAGTCTTTGAATGTTGTATCAGATTATTTGACATGTTTATATCAATGGAATTATCACAGTAAATGGCAATAGGTTCATCATGAATAATTTTGATATCTTTCAACATTTGCTTCATCCAAACTATCTGAGTGAAACTACTAGCAGCAGCAATGTACTCAGCTTTAGCAGTAGATAGAGACAATGAATCTTGTTTCTTACTAGCCCATGAGACCAACTTCTTACCTAAAAAGAATGCTCCACTTGTAGTACTCTTTCGGTCATCTACATCACCAGCCCAATCTGCATCAATGTAGGCACACAACAATTAAATCATCATTCTTTGGATACCATAAACGATAATCCTCGGTTCCCTTTAGATATATGAATATCCTTTTAAAAATAGTGACATGACTTTCCTTCGGATTAGCTTGATATCTAGTAGCCATACATACAACATGCATAATGTCAAGCCTAGTCTGAGTGAGATATAACATTCCACCAACCATAGATCTATACAAGCTCTGATTAGATTTAGGAGATTCATCATTTTAAACAATTTACAACCAGTCACCATATGAGTTCCAACTGGTTTGGAGTCATCTAATCCAAAATTCTTCAGCAATTCCTTCACATACTTAGTTTGTGATATGAATATACCTTTCTCTATTTATGCAATCTGCAAACCTAAGAAAAATATCATCTCACCAATCATAGACATCTCAAATTCTTTTTGCATATCAACGATGAACTTCGTACTCATATTATCATCACCACCAAAAATAATTTCATCAACAAAGACTTCAACAATCAGAATGTTATCATTTTCAATTTTAAAGTACATATTACTATCAGCAACACCTTTAGAAAATCCCAATTTCAACAAAAAATTGTCTAATCTAGCATAGTAGGCTCTAGGAGCTTGTTTTAACCCATAAAGTGCTTTCATACCATGTCTCCATCATCCGATAGTGAAAATCCATCAGGTTGTTCAATGTAAACTTCTTCTTCTAGATCACCATTCAAAAATGCAGATTTGACATCCATCTGATGTACCTTGAAATCTTTATAAGCAACATAAGCAAGCAACAGTCTAACAACTTCAATTATGGCAACCAGAGAAAAAGTTTCCTCATAATCAATACCTTCTTGTTGTGAATATCCTTTGTAGACCAGTCTAGCTTTATTTCTGACTACTTCACCAGCTTCGTTCAATTTATTTCTGAATACCCATTTAGTACCAATAACATTTTTATCCTTAGGTCTAGGCACAAGTTCCCAAGTGTTGTTCTTTTCAATTTGATCTAACTCTTCTTCCATATCTCTCATCCAATTTTCATCTTTATAGGCTTCAACAACATCTTTAGGTTCAACTTTGGAAATTAAACATACTTCTTCTACAGCTAACCTTCTTCTAGTCATCACACCTTTATTCTTGTCACCAATAATCTTATTGTCAGAATGATTCAATCTTACATACCTTGGAGTCTTCTAGATTTTATGATCTTCGGGTTCTTGCAGATCATCACCAGTAGTAGCAAAATCCATATTAGGAGTCTCTACCAGATCATTTCGCTTAGGCTCTTTAGGCTGAATAGGAGCTAAAACAACATGTTGACTATCATCATAAGCTCTGATCTCCTTCCCAAGGTTCTCATCCACTCTCTGATGCAGATCCCTCCTTGTATCTTGTCAAACAATTCAGGATGTAGGACACTGACCCCTCAAACACCAATAGGATCCTACAAGGCAAGACTCTAGAATCTTAGTTTCAATTCCTCATCTCACTCCAAGATTCATACTACTTAAATTGGTTAATTTGCTCCAATGTGCATCATGAAGCCTCCTCAGGTTCTTGACCTTCACAACACCTATTTTGGAGCATACAACACTCACATGGACTAGACCAAACACTGGTTTCAAGGATTCAACCCAATTCCTCATGACCTCTTCATAATTAGGCCTATTTGCTTGTAGCCCTTGGAGACGGGTAATGGGACCTTAAGTCCAAACTTTTTCCAAACACCCTGGAAAATAAATTACAGATTCAGATACCCTTTATGGTCTTACACACTCCTCCAAAAGGAGAGGTCAAGATCTAGCAAGGAAAGGTTTGAACCCAGTGATGACCAACTATCCTAAAGGGTTAATTAGGCCTCCATTTGTGAAGCGGCTATATCAGAATGGACACACCTTACAATCACAACCCCATGGGCATGTGGGGAACCATAAACCATTATAGATTCCAGGGTTACACACCTGGAATCATTGCCAATTGACTTCTAGGGTTATTATTGCAGTCTAAGGGCTAGGTAGCCACATAGAGATGTCTACCTAGGGCATGATCAAACACAACCCACTGCCATGAAGTTTAGATGGATAAGTTGCAAGTTATGGCCATGGGAAGGCAAAACCCTAGTTTTTTGGGTACCTACAGAAAAACTTAGATATCTAGAGAAAAACAAAAGATCAAGACCTCAAATCAACACCAAAAAATTGCTAACTCACTGCACTAACAAAATCAAAACATTGGGGATTGGTCCCAATCCGTACCCCATGCCAAAACCTCACAATTTGCAAGAAAAACTCATAATTTCTCATTGTTTGCAATCATAGATAATTTCTCTATACAGCCTCTCCTTGGGAATTGTGTCCTCAAGGTGTTAATACCCCTCTACAACTACTCCCAACCGAAAACAAGAGGTTAGAGCCATTGGAGGAGTTAAACCAAAAAAAATTCAAAAAGTTGCACAAAAGTTGCTCATGACAACTTTTGACAAAGTTGTCAAAAATGTCATTTCTTGCACCCGAATGACTTGGGTCAAGACTAGCACCTCTAAACACCCTAGAAGCACATAAAACAACTAAAATCACTAGGACAAACCTATCCTAAGCATATTTATTCCCCTTTTGTCCAAATGTCCTAATTGGCTTATCAAGATGCCAAAATAGGAGTTTGGCTCACAAGATGGGGTCTTTTATTACAAACACAAAATGCATGATTGAAAACACAAGGAAAACATCCTAAGGCATGTTTAAGGTCTTATCCTTCCTCCTTTGAGCCTGAATGATCATGTTGAAGGGGTGGCCCTGTACCACTCTCACATTTACACTTTCAACTATCTTTCTCAATCTCTTATTATAACACCGGTAGGCTTTGCTCTTTGTAGAATATCCCAAAAAGATACCTTCATTACTTCTAGCATCAAATTTTCCAATATCTTCATCTCTCTTGATATAACATTTTCTACCAAAAACTTTGAAATATTTCACAGTAGGAACATGCCCAAACCAAAGCTCATAAGGGGTCTTACCAGTATCACCTTTGATATGAACTCTGTGAAATGTATAGACTGCAGTGCTAATAGCTTCTCTCCAGTATAACTTCGGAACATTTCCTTCAATCAACATGGTTCTTGTAGCATCCAAAATAGTACGGTTCTTCCTTTCAACAACTCCATTCTGTTGTGGGGTCCTAGGAGGAGATAAATGTCTTCTGATTCCATGCATCTCATAGAATAAGTTGAACTCACCGGAACATAATTCTCCACCTCTATCAGAGCCTAGACACTTTAGCTTCAATCCGGACTCAGTTTCAACTTTTTCTTTGAATATCTTGAATTTCTCAAATGCTTTTGATTTCTCCTTCAAAAAGACAGCCCACATCATCCTGGAATAATCATCAATTAGCAGCATAAAGTATCTATCACCTTGCACACTTCTAATATTTGCAAGTCCACACAGGTAAGTATGCACAAGATCTAGCAGTCTATCAGATGTATAATGTTTGTTCTTGAAAGAAATCCTTGTTTGCTTACCCAGCTGAAATTCCTTACATACCAGATTAACAGGTTTAACAATCTTAGGCAGATCTCTAACAACTTGCGTAGAACTGATCTTGATCAATGAATCAAAGTTTACATGACACATTCTCCTATGCCACAACCAACTCTCATATATCTTAGCAATCAAACAACTTTTCTCACCAACATTCAAATGAAAAATGTTAACTTCAGTCTTAGTCCCAGATGCAATCTATGTACCAGAGGCATTCAAGATGTTGTATTTACCCTTCTTGAATTGTAAATCGTAACCCTTATCAACCATCTATCCAACACTCAAAAGATTATGCTTCAAACCTTCAACATACAAGACATCATTAGTGTTATGCTTACCATCAGATGAAATAGAACCTCTCCCATGAATTACACTACTGCATTTATTGCACTGTGTGGGCTTAATGAACATATTTTTCCAAACTACTTTAGTGCAACTGATCCCTAGAGCCGATCAATTCACTAAAGTGGGGGCAAAATGTAGTGTCCTAAATTGTGCCTAGTGCATTTATGACACTTATGCATGGCACCTGGTGCATTTATGACACTTATGCATGGCGCCTAGTGCATTTATGAAAAATCTATGATCAAAATTATATTATTTTGGCATCTTGGGCTCGAAAGACAAAGTGCCTCGAAATGTCTAGAAACCCCTTTTGGGCCTACTTTTGGATGGACGTAAGCACTATGCAAGGACGCCTGCACGCCATGCTAATGTCCCAAAAAGCTAGTGGAATCTCAAATCTGGCAGAGAGTCGAATGACGGCTGACGCATGTCCTTTGGCTTGTGTTTCATCGTAACAGCTCTTCGCGCCTCTTCCAAGTTTAAGAACCCTTCCTAGCTCATTTTTAGGGGTTCCCATCTTGGGTTCTTGGCTCTTGGCTCTTATTACACTCTTGATATCATATTGCTTTCTTCATGCTCTTGGACATACACTCTACCAATATCAAGCTACGACCATCTTGTGGTGGATCCTACCAACAAACGCAATTGCGGGCTTCGTCATGCTCGCATCTTCAACAAAGAGGGATTTGGATTCACACCTCGTCTTCTGTTTTATCTATTTTTCATTACATGAAATGAGTCCTTTGCATTATTGATTGTATCTATCATCTAGGTGCATTCATTATTTCTCAAATTTCTAATATTTAATACATGCAATAGGGGTTTGCATCCATTAAGTGTAGCATAGTTTCTATTTGCATATTTCCAATTTTCCAATTTACCAAGTTTCCAATTTATCTTTCCAATCTATCTATCTGGTTGTTTGTGGTGGTGGAAACACCTAAATGGGGGTTTGATTGAGGCAGGTCCCTATACACCCCCAACAATTTTCCCCATTCTAGTGTGTGCAGGTGAGGAAGAAATTTTGTGCGCAGGGATCCACATGCAGGCCTGTTTCTGGGACTTTCTCTATCTACGGGTCATACGGACGACACCGCATCACGCTGGTGTTTGAAACCCAAGAGCTCCTCAACTGGAAGGTATAATCTGCCTTAGATATTGTATCATTTTGTAAATCCAGTTTTTGTATACTTATTGTTAGAGTTATCATGTATTAGCTAATAATTATTTATTTAATTATTAGTCTATTATCCTCTACACTTAAGCTAAACTTAGGCATTTAATAATAATGTAGGTATTTAATAATTATTCTAATTATTAAATACACATTATCCCTTTAGGGTTTCTTTAGGGTTGCATAATCTCTTTTTATAAGGATTGTATTGTATTTTCTTTTTCATTCCCTCTCTGAATGACAATCTTTTTCTTCAGAGCCATTATTGTTTTTTTGCCTCCATTTTTCTCTTGTGACAGGTATTTTGCTTGCAAGTGTTCTTGGGATCTCTGAAGCTATATTTCTCAACTTCTTCATGGTATCAGAGCATACATTTGCTGCTACTTGTTCCTGATTTTTCAAAAGATTTTTTGGAGGCTAGGGTTTCAAGATTTTCAAAGTTTTTATTTTAAATCTGGGGTGCTTCTTTGTTTCTGGGCATTTTGGACTCAAACGGACCTCACCATTAAGCTCATAACACTCAAAAACCCACATTTTCATATCTAATTTATCCAATTTGGACAACTTTGGCCTCTGAATTTTTTGGGGGGGTTTTACCCTTTTCTGGGCACAAATTTTTACAAATTTCAAAAAAAAAGAATTTTTTGGGCAGTTTTACGGCATACCCAGGCCGAAATGCAAAAAAGAATTTGTGAAAACTTAGTTTTCTTTAAAGCATAAAAGGGGGTTTGATGACCTTTGCAGGTTCGTATGACCTGCAATAGGTCGTGGACCCTACCCACCCTTGCCATAGACCTTGTAGATGGCGGGACCACTGCCGCCATCGGCGTCCCCTTCTCCGCCACTGTGGTTTTTTTTGGTAGGCCATGGCTTCTGGGCCACCGCCTCTCGGTTGTCACTGCCACGGGCATCAGCAGCCCCACTCCATCACCTCCCCGGTTGTCGCCGCCACCCAGGCCCCTGCCCTCCAGATTTTTTTTCCGGCCAGGGCCTTTACCGGTGCTTGCAATTTATTTTTTCTGGTGAGAGACATTTTTTTTCAGCATGTTTTTTCGACAGGGTATTTTTTTCGGTAGGCAGGGAATATTCTGCTAACATCAGCAGTTTGGGTTTTTTTTGTTTTGGCTATAACTTGGGCATACAATATTGTTTTTTGGTAAATGAGATATTGTTGGAAAGCTAGTTTTGTCTACTTTCCAAATTTGTGGGTTTCATCACCTAGTTTGTTGTTGGTACATTCTAAAACCATTTGAAGTTAGAGGTTTTGTTTTCAGTCAGGAGCTCGTATCTTTTCACCAGTTTCTCTATTTTTTGCAATTCCAGCGGCGTTGGGATGATGTTTCAGAGCTCTTCACAACCATCCATGCACTTTTTTCAGATTTCAGTCCAGGTATATTTTATTCATTTTTTTGTGTTTTCACGCTCTAGTGAATTACTTGGACATATGAGCTCATGAAAACTTCTCGTTTGGGTGGGATGACTTGTTCGTTGTTCTTCATGTATTTTTAGTCTTATGTCTTTTTTTGACATTCTGAACTTTCATTGCAAGAACTTTCCTTTTTGCAAACGTACTAAGATAAAGTGCCACTATGCCTTACATGGTTGGGATATTGCACATATTGTGCCTTATTGTACTCGCACTCCATTATAAAGTGTCATGGGGGGTTTGATGTTTGCCTTTATTTTCCATATACCTTTGTCACATGAGTGTTCCTTCCATGACATTATCCTCATGAAGTGTGTCAAGTGAGTGTTCCTTCCATGACACTAGCCTTTATATATGTTTGTACTTTTTATTGCACTCTCGATGTTTATGGTTCTTCATCATGCAGTTTTGCTTGGCATTCAGTTTCAATGTACTTATCACCTCTCCCTTGTCAGCATTATGGGGGAGTTTCTCCCATTGGTTGTTGGTTCTAATGCTTCCTTGGTTCATTGGAGTGAGCTATGTACTCAATATTTGTTCTTATGTACTAGGCGGATGCAGTGGCTGGTTAACTCTTCAAACTTTGGTGTTTTTGTCATTTATATCTTCGAGTTCAATTGTTTGCCTTTGTTTTCCATTTGATTCGAGTAGTGTTATTTAAGGGCACTCATGCAGATTACAGTCTTCTCTACCTGATCATCTTCTATTTCAGTGAAGGTTATTCAGATCGACAGTGTTTGCAGCTTCATGCTTCAGTGGTGTTCTTCATGTTCATCCTTTGTTCCTTTTTTCTGGGACTTTCTCTTGTTCGGAGGCTTCTTCAGTCCTTCACTTGTATTTCTCTCTTTAGGAGAGGATTTTTTCCCATGAGGTTTTCTCCTTTTCTCTAGTTGTGAGAGATCTTTTGTACTTGGGTACCTCATCAGGCCTAGTTGTCAGGACCTATTGTTACTTTCATTCATTTAGTTTTTAGCTACTCCCTAAGTTCATCTTAAAGGGGGTGTTAGAGTTATCATGTATTAGCTAATAATTATTTATTTAATTATTAGTCTATTATTCTCTACACTTAAGCTAAACTTGGGCATTTAATAATATTGTAGGTATTTAATAATTATTCTAATAATTAAATACACATTATCCCTTTAGGGTTTCTGATGTAGAGCCAGGCAACAAACTAGGTGATAGCCTTCTCCCACCCATAACTACTATGTCCAAATCAAGTGTTCTATTTGTTCAAGGTTTCAAACAACACACCTACCAAGTTCTCAACTCACACAACAATTTGTGTGACCGGATCCATAAAGGATTAGTATCTTCCACTTCCGGTGGGATGGAAACACTCTACCCTTGTGTGAATGGTAGACAATACCTCGGTACCAGTGAGAAGGAAAACTATTGGATTTTGTCTATTGGTGGTCCAACCAACACAAAAAATCCATAAGATCTTACTATCAAATGTGTTAGTGGGTACTTGTCTCACAACTGTCCTATTTGTCTAATAGCCCTATCAGTTGAGTTCTCCAAACACAGCTTAAAAAACTTTCAAAGGAAAGGACAAAATAAGGGCTGATTCAGATACCCTTTATCAATTTACACAATTCCCCAAAGGATTAGACTCTAACCCCAATTTTAGAGGTCTATACACTTACTGTCCTTCCAAACCTAATTAAGCCAAACATGTCAAATTTATAAAGTAAGAACCCCTTGTATTAGTCCTCCAACTAAACCAACACTTCTGAAAGGTGAGGTAAAGTGTCAAACCACCAAATCCAAGGTTTCGGGGCTTGATCCCATCTTCTTTGCCTACTGCAAATGATTTTCACTTCTACAGTTCAAGCGGTCACATAGAGATGCTCGCTTAGGGTCAATTAAATCTCTTCAGGATTGGACCCTCCCTGCAAACCAACACCAAAATATTATGGTATAATGGCCCCTCTAACATTTTCCCATAGGTTGTTTGGTCCTCTGGTGAAAATGTCAGATTAAGGGCATCTTTTCAGTGAAACCTTAGGTGTTGGCAGGGTTTGTGACGAGTCCAGATAGGTTTTGATGGATCTCTACAACTCGGTTGTTACAAGACCTCAAACTTGATTCAAATGAAAGGTAAGAGACTTCCCTAACTCATCCCATTAGTTTTGGGAATCCACCGATCCATACCGTTTATAAATGAACATCAAACATGCAAAATTTCAAGAAACTCCAAGTATATTGTATTGCTACAAAACTCCAAAACATCACCAATTTTAACAACTTCAACAAAAAAAACCATCGAAGCAATCCAAGTGGGCCTAATATATCCTCCCTAATGGTTTCCAACCACTTTTCAAACTTTGGAACTATTGGAGGATCAATTACCCATTTTTATAACATTTTGCAATGACAACAAAAGTTGTCAACTTGCACTTTCAAATTTGGCGACTCCAAGGTGTATTCAGCCTATTCCAAAGATTGGTATGATGTTTTTAAGACCAATATTTATTTCCTGGCTCATGCCTAGACTCCTACTGACCCACATGGTCATTTTTCCATGGTAGCTTATGAAATGCAACCATCACAATGCCTTACATCAATTAGGTCTTATTAACTTACAAACCTATCAACCTACTACATATGATCATTTTCACCTCATAGGTGATATCAGACTCTTTAGGCTTCATTTGTGTCTTTGGGTGCTCCTGCACCATACTCCCCGGGTGGTTGAATCTCAAGTCCACTTGAGATGAGTTCCTACAATGTAGTCCCATGTTTCTTCATCTGGTCTTCATCCATCCATACTGCATCTGCCTCAGGGAGTCCTTGCCACTTGACAAGGTATTATTTGTTGACCTTATTCCTAGTGTAGATAGGAATTTGGAATTCATCAATGCAAATAGATATTAGACTAACCACAAAGCCCAATTGCAATGATAAGAAATCCTAATTACACTCAATAGAGATATGAAGACAAGATAGTCAAACCAAATGCAAACCATTACAAACGCGAATATCTCCTCCATAATTCTCCATTGTTCTTCTTTCTCCTTCAAATTAATTTATTTGTGAATCTCACCTACAAGTGCAAAAGCATAATATGAAAGCAAGATTGACAAGATGAAATGGCAGCAAAAGGATACTAGAAGCGTGGTTTTCTCTCTTTTTTTTGAAGAAAATCATCCAATTTATAGACAAATTGGAGATATGACAAGATTAGCATGAAGAGATTTGAAAGGAAATTTCAAATCAAGGATGACAAATATGACAAATTATGACAAGATTGACATGCAAAATTGATTGATTGACAAATTATGACAAAATTGACAAGATTGCTATGCAAAATTGATTGATTGACAAATTATGACAAAATTGACAAGATTAAAATGCCATTCCCATGAAATTAGGGAAGAGAGAAAATAGCCTCCATGATTGCAACAAATGGAAGCATAAACATAGGAGAAAATTAGGGGATGAATTCAGAGGAAATATTAGAAAAAAATGAAGAAAATAGGAGAAAAAGAAATTAGGAATTAGGAGAAATTAGTAAATTGGAAAATTGAGGAAAAATATGAAATAGAAATTAGGTGAATTGATTAATAGGTTTTCATCCATTAATTAATTCATGAAAAGACCTAGGACTTAAATAAATAGATTTATTTAACCCACTAAGAAGAAGAAAAGAATTAAATGATCAAATCATAAAACCCTAGAAATAAGAGGACAAGGAATTAGGTCAAGACAACAAGAAATTAATGTCGATTCGATCATGATTTTGATTGACAAAGGACCAATGTTGATAAACGATTGAGATTGGTTGACAAATTGACCAAGATTGACAAAGAAATCAAATTGATAGGCACCAATTGATGATGAACAATGACTAATTGATCCAAATTGACACAATTGAAAAGGACAACGATCGATGACGAATCGATCACAAAATGACAAGATTGACAAGTTGATAAGGATCAATGACAAATCGATCGCAAAATGACAAGATTAACAAGAGGATAGGGATCGATGATGAATCGATCGTAAGATGACAAGATTGACAAGAGGACAAAACCCTAATTCCATCATCGATTAGGATTGACGATGTCCAAAATGATGATAAATGAGCACGCACATTGATGCGACAGGATAAGATCGACCAAAATCATAACTGAAGATTGTTATCGACAAGACCAAATTTGAAAGTGAGAAAAATGAGGAATGCAGAAGAAGGACTCGATGCTCGCAAATGATAAAGACCAAGTGTGCAACATAGAAGAAATGTTAATGCGATGCAAAAACCCTAAAATAAGGCAATGCGCAAATGTTAAAGTATGACTCCGCAAGCGTTGACCATTTTTAGATGTCTACATTTTGCCCCTCTTTGAGACAATGCGATTCTAAGCATTATTTCAAAGAACAATAATGAAAATGCCCCAGACAATAACAATGACATATGCATGCCGCCTCGAGGAATTAGCCGGAAATATCCAGAAAAGAGGCCAATTTGTCGATAAGAATAATAGAAAATGATAGGTTTGAACAGATCAAAAATCAGAGGTCGGATACACAAAGGACAAGCAGTGGAAGGTGCAAAAGACCGCGACCAGCATAAGATGGAGAGGATGCACGTCCATCTAGGTACTGATAAAGAGCTATAAATGAGACAAGGAGAAGGAAAAGAGCTCATTTGCACTGGCCAAAGTGGAGGAATTGTTGCTTTGGAAAATGACCCTTGCATAGAGATGGTGAACATTCCAATGGCAGATCACCTTGGGGAACGTGTACACACCTACAGACGATCGGATGATGCAGGAGCAGCGGTATGTATCTCAAAAACCCATATTGTCAATTTCATGAATTTTGCTTGATTGTGGGACATTGCGGGGCCCACAGGTAATGGAAAAATGGACATTTGCGCCTGTGTGGGCGCATTCTGCACCTGTGTGAGGATGTTTTGCGCCTGTGTAGGGTACACGGGCACAGCTTGATGCTGCATAGGTGCAGGACAGGGTACACAGGCGCAGTTGTGCACTGAAAACACCAATTTGACCGAAAACAGTGCGCGGATGATCCTGAAAAGAAGGATAAGGGTAGGATAGGTCAAAATAGATAAGAAAAACCCTGATTGGTGCATGAAACAAGGAAATGCAGCCCTTAGGAGAAAACCCTAAAACTAACAAAGTGTGCCCCAATTGTGATGCAGAGTCGACAACATCCATTGATTACACGGGAGAACAGACCCGACTGCTTCATGTTGCGACATAGACTCAGGAGCACGGACAGAGATACATTAGCGGGACTTGGATTATACTATATTACATTCATGCCCAAGATTAGGGCAAACACAGGACTACTGACGGCATTGGCAGAGCGATGGCATTCAGAGACTTCCTCTTTCCATCTGCTGACTGGAGAGGCGACTGTGACAGTAGAGGACATGTGGCGTATCCTCCGCATTCTGATTCATGGGGAAATGGTGGTGTACAACCCAGCGACAGGTAGAGATGCTTTGTGCAGATTATTCAAGTGTGACATGGATGATTTGGATATCGTAAAGAGGGAGATTGGTTGGGAGACCATGGCAACAGAGTATGATCAGCGTTATGTGGTGATAGCAGTGGTTATAGCATGCCTATTAGTAGGTGATAGAGGAGGACATGGATTCCCTATTGGATGGGGAAGAGTGCTAGAGTGGATGGCGACAGAGGGGACTGTGTACACATGGAGACCATGTGTGCTTGCTATGCTATATTTTTAGCTGCATTAGATAGATATCAGAGGGTGCAGACTTTGAGTTGTGGAGTCACACTGTTACAGGTATGGGCGTTTGAGCACATAGCCATATGTCGACCGATTGCAGAGAGATAGGTAGTACCACATCGACCATATGTGTACTGCTATGGGGGTACACTGAGACAGGGTCCATTTGGATACATACTATATTGGCGACATGAGCTAGACAGATTGAGAGATTTCACATGGAGGCCATATCTTGATTGCCCTGGATGGTCAGATGATAGTGATGAGCTACCGTATTGCAGACAGGAGAGATACCTGATTGGGCGACCAGTGAATCGCCAAAGAGTGATTGAGATGTATCTACCAGAGAGAGTCAGATGACAGTTTGGAGAGAGGCAGGATGTACCGATAGGGACTGCACACTTTGCCCGATCTCATAGAGAGACGAGTCAGTGGGGGAGGATGATTCAGCCACACATAGCATATACCGCCTTCACACAGCTATGGCAGAGAAAGTGGGATTGGAGATCAGATGTTGTAGATGTCAGGACAAAAGAGGAGTATGAGCGATGGTTTGCATGATGGTGACCTATGCCATTGACGGATCTTGATATTCCAGTACCTAGGAGACAGGAGGACTTTCCACTCGCTGGAGAGGAGGGAGATGATGAGGACAGAGATGAGGGCGAGGGAGATGATGAGGATGAGGGGGATGACGAGGATAGAGGGAATGATGAGGAGGAGGATGAGGACGGAGGGGATGATGAGGACAGAGGGGATGATGACGATGGAGATGATGAGCCAGATCCAGCCGATCAGGAGTCATTGCAGGATATACCCATAGAGTCGGAGACAACTAGCATAGAGGAGATGGAGATATGTAAGGCCACCATAGCGAGTCAGCATGATCACATTGCGACATTAGAGAGATAGAATGCTATCTTGAGGACAGAGCAGGAACAGTTCAGAGTAGAGATAGCTAGACTGACAGCGGCTCGAGATATAGCAATAGCCCAGGCACAGCAAGTAGAGCAGAGAGTGACCGAGTATATTGGGTCAATTAGGGATGCTAGTGCATGTGAGATTGCACAGATGTTGGTAGAGACTAGAGATGAGATACGCCATTGGAGGACATTATATGAGAGTGCAGTTCCACCAGAGTAGAGAGCAGCGTCATATCGGTCACGGTCAAGGATAGAGAGTAGGCCACGCTCTCGGAGGTCAGTGAGCAGCATGGGGGTGAGTGGACCTAGGAGACCACCATAGCCAGGACCCGGGGCAGGAGGGACATCATCCTTGAGACATGGCAGGGATGAGGAGGATAGAGGGAGCACCCAGTGACAGAGGCACATGCTCCTTATGACAGAGACATATGTAGTGTGACATTATGTATTCAGCCTGCGGGCCATACTGATGATAGACAGTCCAATTTTGTACTCTGATATTGTTTTGATATATGATATGATATGCAGCTATATGAGGGGATGCAATGTGTTATGGCTTATATTTACATTCCATGTATGGATGGCTTATGCACTATTTACGTACCATCTTTGGAACATGTATGAATGGTGTTTATGTTTTTGGATGCATTTATAAGATGAAATGAATAAAATGTTGTGTATGGACTCGATATAATGCAAATGTACTAATCAATGAATGCAGGATGCAGCTTATGTTTTTGGAGATCGGAGAACTAGACTGAACTGACTACCCAAACTGATGGAAGAAATGTTAGTAAGAAGAAATTAGACTGAGGACAGTTAGAGATGAAGAAAAACTTGCTTTCACCAATGCACAGAAGTAGGTGAGAACCTTTATTTAATGTAGCAAAGCGGATGCAGAGCATCATGACATTGAAGGCTAGAGCTGAAATGCAACCTCTATTACAAAAGACAAACACATCGCACACAAGGAATGAGTGAATCATCCTAGGGTGCATACATCAAGGGTCGAGGTATGTGCAGTGTTCACAGAGAGAACGTACTTATCACAGACACCCAATGATATAGTTGCCCCAGTTTGTGACAAACATTCCACAAACAGCAAACACCACAAAAAAAAAGAAAGAGACCATGAACCATCCCGGTCACTCTAAATCACTCAGTGACATCCTAGAGCAACATAGGAACATGATCAAAACCAAAGATAAATTAGTAAAAAGATAAGACGCACAAATTCGACCAAGTCAAACAAACAGTCTGATCGCCATTGTCAAAGGTGGAAAACAAGAATGATCATGTTGTCTAGTTTCAGGGAATGCGGTACCCCGTCTAAGACAGGACACAGTCTGGTTTCGAGTACACCACACCCTGTATAAGACCCATGATAATAGTGACAAGGACAAATGATATTGATGTTGATTGATTGATATGACAATTTTGATCAGTTTGAATGTCTGGTTTGATGGAAAAGTTCATCTGTTAATGCGTGATTTCATTAAAGCACAATGTTGTAACATGTTATCTGTTTGTTGTCTACACAAATGTTTGATCGATCATCATTGGATGTATGCTCAGCGATCTGTCTATGCACAGAGGGTACCATTTATTGACAAAATGCAAAATGCCAAAGGAATTGTTTTTGGATTTTGATGTTTTGAAACTTTTTTGTTCATTTTTTCAGGACTTTATTTGACTTTTTAGGGATTTTTTCAGGACATTTTTCAATTTTTTTGATTATTTCAGGACATTATTTGATTTTTAGGGATTTTTTTAAGGACATTTTTCAAATTTTTTAATTATTTCAGGATATTATTTGATTTTTTTATTATTATTTCAGGACATTATTTGATTTTTTTAAATTATTTCAGGACATTATTTGATTTTTAAGCTCCAGTAATTGATCATGACAAGGGGCGTGCACCCAATAAAATTTTGAAAGACATATACAGCGACCAGGACCAAAACATATGCACAAGGACTGGAAACCTGAGTATGCAAGACAATGATGTTGACCAATCACAGGCCTGGAACAGAACATTGGGTCAGGGCAAGGATAATCGTGATAAACATGTGGGGGGAAAGTATAGCTAGGGGTCATGATAGATGACGGAGCAATAATCTTTTACACATGGCGTCTGTTTGCCAAGTTTTCACCATGGTACTTGCCCAAAGCGCCTGTTTGCCAGGTTTTCACTAGAGGGCAAATTATTTTTCTTTACTTTTGTTCTTTTCAATTTTTCACTTCTATTTGATTTTTCAATTTTTCACTTTTTTTTATTTTTTTTTATTTTTTTGAGCTTTTTGATTTTTTTGTATTTTTTCAAGATCATATTAAAGAACTGCTAACAAAAGAACTATGCCCAGTACTTGCGAAGGTGCATGCTATTTACAGGATCTGACAAAGATTCACCTTCTAGGGTTGCAAGCTGATATGCCCCTGAGCCATAGGCTGCAGTAACTATGAAAGGCCCAACCCAATTAGGTTCAAACTTTCCTTTGATGATGTCAATAGATTGTGCATTCTTCGGGTTCGCCTTTAAGACCAAATCTCCCACTTCGAAGTGTCGCCCTTTGACCTTCTTATTATAAGAGCGACGGAGACAGTTTTGATATGCCTACAAATGTGTCAGGGTTGTCTGACGTTTCTCATCTAACATCTCAAGCTAATGCAACCGAGAGACTCTATGTGTCTCATCATCAATCAAATTTTGCAGGGAAACACGCAAAGAGGGAATTTCCACTTCCAAGGGTAAAATGGCTTCTGCACCATACACCAAGGAATAAGGTGTTGTGCCAGTAGGTGTGCAGATGAAAGTACGATAAGCCCATAGTGCTAGATTCAACTATGCATGCCAATCTCGACCAGCGTCATTGACCACCTTTTTCAGGATCTTAATGATGGTTTTATTTGATGCTTCGGCCTAACCATTACCTTGTGGATAGTAAGGACTGGAGAAACGGTGTTGGATGTGAAACTTTTCACAGAGTTCCTTGACATCTTTATTCTTGAATGGACGACCATTATCTGTGACTATTGCAAGAGGAACCCCATATCTACATATGATATAATTCAATAGAAACTTTGGAATTTGGACACCAGTGATATAGGTCATGGGGATATCCTCGATCCATTTTGTAAAGTATTATGTGGCCGTGATGATGAATTTGTGTCCGTTTGCAGATGTCGGGTGAATCTTGCCAATAAGATCCAATCTCCATTCAGAAAAGGGCCACAGAGATATGACAGAGTGAAGTTCTTGGGCTAGCGGATGAATGTAATTTCCATGTATTTGACATTTGTAGCATTTCTTGACAAAATCATGAACATCCTTTTCCATAGTGGGCCAATAATACCCAGCACGAATCAACTTTTTAGCTAGACTCAGACCATTGAAATGGCCCCCACATATACCATCATGAACCTTGTGTAAAGTTGTTTGTGCCTCATCAGAATCCAAACACCTAAGGAGGGTGTGGTAAAAGGAACAACGGTAAAGGGTGTCTACGATGATGACATATTTGGCTGTCTGGCAGATGAAGGCTCAGCGTTGGTTAGAGGAAAGGTTAGGTGGTAAGATTTGGGATTTCAAATATTGATAGATGTCATTGTACCATGGGGAATTAGGACCAACAAGAACACAGATCACATCTACTGTCGGAATTTCAAAAGAAGGGACAAGCGACTGTTCGACCAAAAATTCACATCTGTCCATATTGTGGGGCATATTTAACATGGAAGCAATAGTTGCTATAGCATTTGCTGACTTGTTTTGAATTCTTGGAACTTGACTGAAATGGATAGCCGTAAATTTTGTCTTGAAGAAATCCACCATATGCTTGTAGGGAATAAGCTTTTCATCTTTTGTTTCATAGTCATCATTCACTTGACGGATGACTAACTGGGAATCTCCATAGACTTACAAATGTGTGATGTTCCAGTGGATCGTTACTCGGAGTCATGTGACCAGAGCTTCGTATTCTACAATATTATTGGTGCAATGGAAAGTTATTCTGTAGGATTTGGGAATAGCATCACCTTGAGAGGTGACAAACAATATACATGCTCTGGACCCAAATTTGGTATGGGATCCATCAAAATATAATTTCCATTCATTAGAAGATGTGACAGTGAAGACTGATTCATCTGGAAAATCTGTCAACATTGGATGATCATCATGAATAGGTGCCTCTGCAAGTTGATCTACTATGATTTTTCCTTTTATTGCCTTCTCTCAATGTACGTCAGGTTCACCAGAAAATGTAGATAGGAATTTGGAATTCATCAATGCAAATAGATATTAGACTAACCACAAAGCCCAATTGCAATGATAAGAAATCCTAATTACACTCAATAGAGATATGAAGACAAGATAATCAAACCAAATGCAAACCATTACAAACGCGAATATCTCCTCCATAATTCTCCATTGTTCTTCTTTCTCCTTCAAATTACTTTGTTTGTGAATCTCACCTACAAGTGCAAAAGCATAATATGAAAGCAAGATTGACAAGATGAAATGGCAGCATAAGGATACTAGAAGCGTGGTTTTCTCTCAATGTACTCAATATCAAACTCACTGAGGATCATAACCCACTTTGTTGGGCGACCTGTCAAAGCTGTCCTGCTAAGCAAGTATTTCAAGGGATCAATTTTTGCAACTAACAATGTCTGATGATTTAACATATAGTGTCGAAGCAACATTTTTTGGTGAACCCGACGTGAACTAACCATTTAACCATGTTTTGAGTACCTTTTGAGTTGTTTGCAGGTGAAAAATTCAAGAAACAGGGCAACTCAGAGCTTTCTGGACACTTCTGCGCCTGTATAGAAGGGATCTGCGCCTATGTAGGAGAGAAAACCACGCTTCTAGTATCCTTATGCTGCCATTTCATCTTGTCAATCTTGCTTTCATATTATGCTTTTGCACTTGTAGGTGAGATTCACAAACAAAGCAATTTGAAGGAGAAAGAAGAACAATAGAGAATTATGGAGGAGATATTCGCGTTTGTAATGGTTTGCATTTGGTTTGATTATCTTGTCTTCATATCTCTATTGAGTGTAATTAGGATTTCTTATCATTGCAATTGGGCTTTGTGGTTAGTCTAATATCTATTTTCATTGATGAATTCCAAATTCCTATCTACATTTTTTGGTGAACCCGACATGAACTAACCATTTAACCATGTTTTGAGTACCTTTTGAGCTATTTGCAGGTGAAAAAATCAAGAAACAGGGCAACTCAGAGCTTTTTGGACACTTCTACGCCTGTGTAGAAGGGATCTGCACCTGTGTAGGAGAGAGTGCCTTACGGTTTTCACTCAAAGACCTATCCTTTTGATTTTTTACTTTTTCTTTTTCATTTTTATGACTAGAAGATGGAGTTGACTCCCCAAAATATGTTGTAGAATCTAAATCAATAGCAAACCCTGCCTTATGATCACCTTGTGGTATGCCTTCTCGTAGTCCAAGGAATTATGCAATTGCTTCGTCATTTTGAAAACAATCCAATTTGAGTGGTTCTTGTTGGTCCTGTTGGATAAGCTGTGGATAGACAAGGGGCATGTCATCATCCGATTCAGGGAGAGTTAGGGCCAAGATGGTAAGGATAATGATGTCCATGGTATCACTATCTGAACTGGTCATATCTGATTTGGAGCTTGGGTCCTAGAATGACTCTATCCAAGCGTTAGGACACATTTTGGGAGGGGGAGTTATTTCATGTTTGTCTTCCATGGCCAAATCATCGGGGTCAAGGAAAATATCTTCGAGAGCATAGGAGCTAGAAGAAAAGGAACTCCATTCCCATTCATTGGAATCAGTTTCAGGTTGGATATCCTCAGGTGTTGTTTCATCATCAGAGTGACACCCTTTTCTACATGTGGTCACTTTGGTAGACGAGGGTCCAATTCGCAATGGTACAAAACCTAATCCTAAAGTTGGATGTCGCATCTTGGGTATAATAGGTTCTAGTCTTCCTTTCTTGTCAAGGCCCAAACCACTACAGCTATCATATCCCTTTTTCTGCATCATAGTAAACCCTTTGCCATACCGCTCCACTGGTAACTTGACAGGTGGTGTATCAGTTGGATCCTTATAAAGCCAATCTATTACATCATCATCCAAAGTTTCTTTGTTAAGTTCACCCCATTATGTAAATGTAGTGGGGGGCTGATATTGAATGACTGTCTTAGGTTCCTTTTGCAACAAATGTGGTTTGCCATGTGATTTTGGAGATATTGGTAAGTTCCCAATGAGGAATGTTTGAGCCATTGAATACTCTCCGCATCCTTGGTCTTGTATCTTCAATTTTCCTTTGACAACATCTAACAATTCATTAGGATTCACATAATTATGTGAATGAGCCTCCCTATTGACTGGGACTTGTTGCTTCGAGGAATCCTTTAGATTAGCATAAAATTGAAATGGATTACGATCTCCTGGAATTCTTATCTCAGTCCCATTGTAAGGATATTTTAAACACTGATGATAAGTAGATGGAACTGCTTTCATTGCGTGTATCCACGGACGGCCAAGAATCATATTGTAAGGGAGATCAAGGTCTAGGACTTGCAGGAAAGTGTTTTCTGTCACTGGACCGACTCTGATAGGCAATGAAATTACCCCTTTAGATGGACACTCAACATCATCATATGCTTTGATTGTTATTCTTCTGGAAGAATCAATGTCATTTTCTGTATAACCAAGACCAATGACCACTCTCAAGGTACAGATGTTAAGACTTGCTTCGCCATCTATCAAGACATGTCGGATCTTGCAATTATGGACAAAGACTTCAAGATGTAAAGGATCATTATGAGGGAGCTTATCAAGAGAAATATCGTTATCAGAAAAGGCGACGTGTTGGGAAACAGCTAGATGTCCAATTCGGGCTTGAAACTGGTCAACATCAATGTCTGTCGGGACAGTGGACTCAGTTAAAGCTTTATCTAGGACTGTGCGATGCATAGGGGACATTTTCAACAACTCAAGAACTAATATTTGTGCAGGTGTCTTCCCCAGATGATCTAGGAGATTATACTGACTCATAGGAGTTGATTTGGGAGGAATTGCAGGAGCTCCTTTTAGGACTATTTTGGATCGACGAGTGGTGACTGCGCAAGAAGGATCTTGTCCCTTTATTCTTATGGTGGAAACATACTCATTTGACACTCAAAAACAATTGATGACATTGTTATAACCAGTATTTGCATAATTAAGATTTGTTGTTTGGGTAGAGTTTGAAGAAGATGCTTTACCCTTATCATGATCAAGCAAAGGAGTTTTAAAAAATGTATGATCAGCGTTAGAGGTCACGTTGGGCGGGTCTACCTCAATTACTCCTTGATCTAGCAAGTCTTGAATCATATGTTTCAATTGAAAACACGATGCGGTTTTATGTCCTTTTGACCGATAGTATTCACAATATGCATTATCATTCCACCAATGTGGCTTTACCAATGGTTCTTCCTTGATATCTGGTAACTTGATAAAATTTGCTTGTATTAATTGTTTCATTACTGACTCAATAGGCTCTCCCAATGGCGTAAACTGTCAAGGAGGCCCATCCCTTGATCGGAAAGGTTTTCGTTGCTGGTTTTGTTGCTGACCTTGTTGTTGATTATATTGTTGAGTATATTGTTGGTATTGTGGCTGTTGAGTAACATTGCTTGCTGGTGTTTGATTTTGTTCCATAGCCGACATATTAGGAGCACTCAATTTCTTTATTGTGAACATGGGTTGATTTGCATTCATCGCTCTTGCGTCGACAACTCCATCATTAGTGACATTCTTGTTTTTGTACCAAAATCTATTTTTCTCCCCAGAATTGTTTGTGTTATCACTATCTTTGTTGAGTTTAATGAGTCCCTTAGCTACAAGAGCAGTTTCAATGTTCATCCCTTTCTTAATGAGTTTCTCAATGGTACTGGGACTTTTCAATTTGAGTTCATACATCATTTCTGGGACCAAATTTTGAATAAATAAGTTCACTTGTTGTTCTTCAGGTATATCTAGGGAAGAACAACTATACAAGCTTCGCCATCTTTGCAAGAAAGTCACTAATGGTTCACCTTGCTTTGCTTGGTGTTGCATAAATCTGACATGGTCACTTCACTAGCAATGTTGAATGCGAAGTGGGATATAAACTTTTGAGCCAATTCCGACCATGTCTTTATGTTCCCTGGCAAATGCGAATACCAATCCATTGCTTGTCCTGTGAGACTTCATGTGAATAAGCGCATCAAATATGTTTCCTCATAACTTACTTCCGTACATGCTGCAAAAAATGCTCGAATATGGTCTTTTGGATTGTCATTCCCTTTATATTTCTCAAAATTAGATGCCTTAAAATGCTTAGGGAAGGGAGGCATGTACAAGCTCTTTTCAAATGGATTACGACATAAATCTTGATTTGTGTACAATTTCTTTGTTCCTTTGGTTTCCAATGCGTCGACTTGTCATTGCAACTTCTCAAGCTGTTGTGCAAATGTGTCAGGTATTGAAGATTTTGGAAGTTCATCATTCAATCTTGGGTGTACTCTTTGTTGATACATCTTGCTCTCCATTGGCTGTTGATGCTCTGAAATTGTTGTCTTTGGTGTCTCTAGCATATAAAGTTCTTGATACAGCTCTTGTTGTTGTGGTTGTGTCGTGCCTTGACATTGACCCTGTTGATGTGCTTCTTGTGGTGGAATCATGATTGGTAGCCTTGGTTGATATTGCAATTGAGGGTGTTGTTGATATTGTATGGACATCAATTATGGTTGTGAAATATGATAACTAGTTTGTCTTGGCACATATTGAGGCACGTATTGTTGTTGATGCTGATGAATCAGAATTTGCTGACTTTGTGCCAATTATTGTTGTCTCGATGTAAATCCCATCATTTGCAAAAAACTTTGTTTGGGAGGTTTTTGTTGTTTCTCCTTGAGATGGGGTATGGCACTCACATTTACTTGTTGTGTTGTTTATCCAATCCATTGTGGTGGTTGCAAGTTTGAATTGACTTGTAATGGTGCAGAAGGCACTGCCATTTGTTGTCGGATGTGATAATGTTGTTGTTGTGCATTGCTTGTTTGCGCATTCGATTGTGCCTTCTGTGTATTTCTCAATTATTGCAACACTTGTTGTTGGTGCACACCACTATTTGTGGCTCTTTGTGTTGCCACTATCAAAGGATCTATCACAATATTTTGCATAACGAACTTGAGTATTTGCCAAGCATATTGAACTTGATGGGACATATAAACTTTGTTGCATTGTAGGATTGTTTTGAACATTCGTAAGATCAAGCATTCTAGTCGTAAAGCTTTCTTGCATCTTAGATTTTGACCCACTTGTAATTATTCGAGGAATCATTTCTTGTTGAGGAAAAGTTGTCAACATTTGTGTGGCCATCATTTGATCTTGTGTTAAAGGTGTTGTATTAAATAACGGATTGTTTATTGTTTCGAATGGTGACTTTTGAGGAATAGTCACTGTCAACGTTTTTGAAGCACGTTTACTCATCAAGGTGTGTTGGGTTTCTTGTTGCTCATTTTCTTCATTTGGATGTGGGGAGAAACTTAACAGCTCACCGCCTTGTTTTTGCAAATTAATTTGCGCATTTGAGGAGGTCACATTACTCATCATATCAAGATATTTTTGTGGAAACATCCTAAAGACCTTGTTCAAGAATTTATCCTTCTTTTTTGTCAACTTCGGATCTTTAAGGAACATATCAACATCATCAAAAGCATCAAAATTTGATGAAGAATCTGGTAAAACATTTGGATTTATTTCTTGTCGAACGCCTTAATCTGAACCAAATCCTTGTGAAAGAGTTTGTTCCTCATGTAATGTTTGAATTTCATGTTGCAGGTTCGGCTGATTCCAGTCGAAAGGTGCATTTTCCCTTGGTGTTGGTGGAACACTCCCATATCCCCATTTCATGGGTACAAACAATGGCTCATATAATGGAGGTGGTCCAAGTTGAACCGTTCCATATGGTGGTAATGATGTGTTTGACGAACCTTCAATTTGTAATGATTGACTAGGTTGAGACTGTGAGTTTGATACATTGTCAATGGGTTGATATGTTGGTTCGCCCATCTTCTTAGATTTTGACCTTGTTTCAACAGGCATGTCACTATGCAAATGCAATATTTTTTTTTTTGAAATTTTTCAAGGATGATGTATGATATGCAACTAAATGCAAACTAAATAGACGAAAATGCAATCTATAGCAAGAATGCAACCTATGTTTTTGTTGTTTTTTCAAGATTTGGACAAACTTTTTGAAATGCAAACCTAAAGACTCAACCTTAGGGAGTTGAAATCAAGCCAAGACCTTAAAGGACAAAGGACCAAATGACAATAGGACAAATTGACAATGTCTCACCTATATGCTTGGATACTAAGCTAGGTTTTGACAAAAAAAATAATATTAATGAAAGGACAAATTTTTAGACCAGGTCAAGACTCCCTAACAACAACTTAGGGTATTATCCAAAGTTTTGATTTTCCAAGTTTGACAAATCAAATTTTGAGACTAAATGCAGGAAGGCAATGATTATGACAATGGCTTAGGACATGAAAATTATCTAAGGATATGATATGACAAGATGAAGCCAAGACAATATGACAATACAATGACAAGGATATGTGAAGACCAATGACTTGGAATATGCAAAATGCAACCTAGGCAAGACCTAATTTTAGCATGACAAGGATAATGCAGGAATGTCACCTAAATGGAAATCTAGCTTGGATATGACAATGAAATGCAAACTTAGGGAAAATGATCTTGGACCTAAGTGCAAAATGAGGACGCTTGCAATGAAAAGGACTAAAATGAAAGGAGATGACAATATGCCTTAGGACCTAAGTGGGACTATGCAAAACCTAGCCTAAAGTGACATGAATTTTGAAACAAAGACATTCAATGTTTTGACAAGCCATGTTCAAATGTTGGATGAATACTTGGACAAATTTGGACTTTTGTTTGGATTTTGTTTTTGAGTTGAATGTTGTTCATTTTGAAAATCCAAGTTGATTATGAACACTTTTGAAAGTTTGTTTTTTATTTAACCTTTGACAATCACGGAAGACAAAATGTTTGTTTGACTTTTGACTCAAGACAATCAAGCATATTTACAACAAATCCTATGGCTGGCAAGGGAAATATCTGTTGAATCCTCTAATCAAAATACAACACTCAGCCGGATAGCTAGACGCTTGATAGCACTGGCTCCCCCTTACAGTGCACTCACTTCTCGAGCATACCAAGCTTCGAGTTCAAGGGGCATCACTTCCCAAGAACTTGCTATCTCTAACTAAGGAGTACATGAGAGGTGTCTTCGGCATGCACGTATCACAACGCCTAAGCCAACAGATAGAAGGATTTTGGCATCTACACAAGAGATTCTAGTAAAGGCATCCGTTCGGGTGGGTATTGATCCGACGAATAAAGCATCACAATACCATTCTAGCACCCATTGTCTACAACTTTCGTTGCATCCATAGTTATTTAGAGTGGTTCGGAAGAGCTTGGCTTTAGCCCATCACCAATGCCTGTGCGAAGTGCCAGGCAAATCGGGAGGCAGGCCCAACTCTAAGGCTTAAAATATACAATCAAATTGAAAACAAAAAAAGCATGCATGGTGTTCATTATCCTTTAAGAAACGAAGTGTGCAACTACTTTAAAAATCACATGCAAGATGTTTTAATAAAAGTCTTTGACCGCGTCCTGCATAAGATTTGTTAGTAGTTTCATTTTTAGTCTTCGTCACACGTAACGCCAAGGTGCTGCACAGAGAATTAGTACCAAAGAAAAACCAAAATATAAGAACAGAATGAAAACAAAGTAATTTGCAAGTAAAAACATTGGTTTCACCTCTGTTTCTGGCCTTACAAAGGCGCAGAATCTCATCAACATAGGCGCAGATCTCCTTAACACAGGCGCAAATCTCTCCTACACAGGCGCAGATCTCCTTAACACAGGCGTAGATCTCTCCTACACAGGCGCAGATCCCTTCTACACAGGCGCAAAAGTGTCCAGAAAGCTCTGAGTTGCCCTATTTATTGAATTTTTCACCTGCAAACAGCTCAAAAGGTACTCAAAACATGGTTAAATGGTTAGTTCACGTCGGGTTCACCAGAAAATGTAGATAGGAATTTGGAATTCATCAATGCAAATAGATATTAGACTAACCACAAAGCCCAATTGCAATGATAAGAAATCCTAATTACACTCAATAGAGATATGAAGACAAGATAATCAAACCAAATGCAAACCATTACAAACGCGAATATCTCCTCCATAATTCTCCATTGTTCTTCTTTCTCCTTCAAATTACTTTGTTTGTGAATCTCACCTACAAGTGCAAAAGCATAATATGAAAGCAAGATTGACAAGATGAAATGGCAGCATAAGGATACTAGAAGCATGGTTTTCTCTCTTTTTTTTGAAGAAAATCATCCAATTTATAGACAAATTGGAGAGATGACAAGATTAGCATGAAGAGATTTGAAAGGAAATCTCAAATCAAGGATGACAAATATGACAAATTATGACAAGATTGACATGAAAAATTGATTGATTGACAAATTATGACAAAATTGACAAGATTCCTATGCAAAATTGATTTATTAACAAATTATGACAAAATTGACAAGATTAAAATGCCATTCCCATGAAATTAGGGAAGAGAGAAAATAGCCTCCTTGATTGCAACAAATGGAAGCATAAACATAGGAGAAAATTAGGGGATGAATTTAGAGGAAATATTAGAAAAAATGAAGAAAATAGGAGAAAAAGAAATTAGGAATTAGGAGAAATTAGTAAATTGGAAAATTGAGGAAAAATATGAAATAGAAATTAGGTGAATTAATTAATAGGTTTTCATCCATTAATTAATTCATGAAAAGACCTAGGACTTAAATAAATAGATTTATTTAACCCACTAGGAAGAAGAAAAGAATTAAATGATCAAATCATAAAACCCTAGAAATAAAAGGACAAGGAATTAGGTCAAGACAACAAGAAATTAATGTCGATTCGATCATGATTTTGATTGACAAAGGACCAATGCTGATAAACGATTGAGATTGGTTGACAAATTGACCAAGATTGACAAAGAAATCAAATTGATAGGCGCCAATTGACAAGGAACAATGACTAATTGATCCAAATTGACATGATTGAAAAGGACAACGATCGATGACGAATCGATCGCAAAATGACAAGATTGACAAGTTGATAAGGATCGATCACAAATCGATCGCAAAATGATGAGATTAACAAGAGGACAAGGATCGATGATGAATCGATCATAAGATGACAAGATTGACAAGAGGACAAAACCCTAATTCCATCATCGATTAGGATTGACGATGTCCAAAATGATGATAAATGAGCACACACATTGATGCGACAGGATAAGATTGACCAAAATCATAACTGAAGATTGTTATCGACAAGACCAAATTCGAAAGCAAGAAAAATGAGGAATGCAGAAGAAGGACTCGATGCTCGCAAATGATAAAGACCAAGTGCGCAACATAGAAGAAATGTTAATGCGATGCAAAAACCCTAAAATAAGGCAATGCGCAAATGTTAAAGTATGACTCCGCAAGCATTGACCATTTTTAGATGTCTACACCTCGTTTTCTTCACAATCTTGGTATCCAAGATCCTCTCAAGTTTGGGTGGCCCTTGACTTGGAAATTCTTTCAGTATGTCTGCAACAGCTTCCAATAGGAATGTATTGTGTGTGTGAAAAGTGGATAAGTATCTGCAAGTTGTAAGACACAACACTTATATTAAGTCATTGCATGCATGGTTAGACAGATATAATCATGAATATGAAAACCATAACAAATCGACCTATTGCCTTCTAAAAGATGTGAGTATAGACTTGCTCTCAGATTTGTCTAAGCAATCTAAGTGACTAGACTACACCAGGACGAAGGATTTAATCTATATGAGCACAAGAATAAACTAAATGGATGCAATATTAAGCTAGATATGCAAGATTAAGCTAGATGAATTCAAGCAATCATGATTAAAATAAATATGCAAAAAGCTAAACTAAGATGCAATAACCTCAAAGCACAATATATTCAATGACTCCAGAGAAAAACTGCACAATAACAATAAATCTCTAGGGTGTTTTGAATGAGAGATGAAGGCTGAATTTATAGAGACTCAAAAGAGAGACCAACGGTCAAGATCGATTAACAATGAGCAGTTGAGATTCCTCAAGAAATAGCACAATTTAGGATAACTGAAATAATTGAGAGATCAGATTAAGTTAATCTCGAGATAGATTCCAATTATAGCTTGATTGAATGCATTCAAACTATAAGTCTAAGTCTTCATTGGAGATAAAATTTAGTTGATTCCATGCACTTGAGATAAAAAGAGGTGATTCCATGCACTTTCCTTTAATTTGTTCAAGATTTCTATTTAAAAAATGTCTTTTCAATGTAACTGAACCTCTTTCCTCAAGAAAAGCTTTAAGTTTTATTTGTAGAGAAAATGATTAATTCAATTTAGAAAAAGAAATATCTTAAGTTTGATTTCTTCTCTCAATTTAATTCTTTTTTTTTGTTTTTCAATTTAACTCTTTATTTTGCAGATTAATTCCTCTTTTTATGATAAATCTCTTTTTGTAAATTAATTCCTTTTTTATGATTAAATGACAAATTTATTATTAATTAAATATGCTAATATATTTAATTAAATAAATAGGATAATTGATCAAAATGATTTACTTGGAATGATTTAATTAATTAAATAAATATTTAATTAATATAGAGTGATTTATTTGCCATGTGACATTAATGATTGAAGAATTAATTAAATAGGTGCTCAAGGTTGATTTCATTGCATTTAGTTAGGACCTTGGTGATGTTGTCGAGATTAGGGGCCCATGGTTTAGGTGACCATTTTTAGGGTATTACATGTACCATCTTCTTGCCTTGTACCTTTGAATGGTGTTAGATTTGCAACATTAAAGATTGGGGATATACCTATATCTTAAGGTAATTGGATTTTAGATGCATTGTTCCCAAACTTCTTGAGTATTTGACAAGGTCCAACCTTTCTCGTCATGAGATTTGTGTGTTTTCCTTTTGACAATCTCTCCTTTTTTAGATTTGCCCATACCATGTATCCAACTTGGAACTACACATCTCTCTTTCTTCTGTCAACCTACTCCTTGTACTTCTCTATACCTTTCTGCAATTGCATCCTGACTTGGTCATGAATCTCCTTTATCCCTTCAACAAATTATTTCTCAATTCCAGCACACCTCTTGGATTCAACCCATAGACAATTTGGAAAGGGCTTCTTCTTGTACTCCTATTAATAGAGTCATTATAGGCATATTATGCTTGGGAGATGATGGAATCCCACTTTTCACCATGCTGCTTGGTGAGTCACCTTAACAAGTTTCTGAGTGACCTATTGACCACTTATGTTTGGCCATTTGTTTGCGGATGATAAGTTGAACTAAAAGACAATTTTGTGCCTAACTTCCTCCATAAAGTCCTCCAAAAATACCCTACGAATTTCACATCTTTGTCTAACATAATGTTCAAGGGTAAACCATGTATTCTCACAACCTCATTAAATAAAATATTTGCAACATATGTAGCATCACTTGTGCTCTTGCATGGCAAGAAATGTGCCATCTTGCTAAACCTATCAACAACCACAAAACACTATCAAAACCTTTTTGAGTTCTTGGCAAACCCATCACAAAGTCCATGCTCACACTTTCCCAAGGTCTTGAAGGAATGGGCAATGACTGGTATAGTCTTGTGTTTGTTGTTGTCTCCTTGGCCTTTTGACACACCACACATGAATCCACAAAATTTATGCCATCTGTCTAAAATTTAGGCCGGTGATAAAATCTTCTCACCAACTCAAGAGTTTTGTCTAGTCCAAAGTGTCCTCCCATGCAACCACTATGCTTCTCTTTAATTATGTTATCCCTCATTGAACATTTTGGGATGCATAACTGGCATCCTTTGAAAAGAAGACCATCTTGAATCAAATAATCAGAATATTCTAAATGATACATGCTACCAAACTGATTGCATACCTTGTAGATGTCTTTGAAATCTTCATCTGCAGTATACATACCCTTGGGGGAATCAACTCCCACACTCTCCAACTGGATTTCTGAAACTGTTAGTGCCCTCCTGCTAAGAGCATCTACAACTTTTTTTGAGACACCTTTCTTGTGTTTGATTGTAAATGTGTAGGCCTGAATGGACTCAACCCACTTCATATGTTTATGGCTCAATTTCTCCTGACTATTTAGGAAGCTTAGTGCCTGATTATCTGTATACACAACAAACTCTTTGGGAAGAAAATAGTGCCTCCACTTCTTTAGTGCTTGAACTAATGTATACATCTCCAAATCATAGGAATAATATTTCTTTTTAGCACCATTCAACTTTTCACTAAAAAATGCAATTGGTCTACCTTCCTAGTTGAGTATTGCACCTATTGCCAAATGACTTGCATCACATTCAATCTAAAAGATTTTGTCAAAATTAGGTAAGGTAAGAACCGGTTGTTGGGATACCTTTTTCTTCAACATTTCAAATCTTCATCCGCCTCCTTGGTCCATGCAAATTTGCACTTTTGTCCACCCCTAATGGTCTCTAACATGGGAGCACAAATCTGGCTAAAATTCATGATAAACTTCTTATAAAAGGTAGTTAGGCCATGGAAACTCCTTACATCACCAATTTTTCTAGGAGTTGGCCATGTGAGAATGGCATTCACTTTATCAACATCCATTTTTAGATTTTCTCTAGAAATCACAAACCCAAGGTAAGTCAATTCTTCCTACAAAAACACACACTTTTCCATGTTTATCATTAGTTTCTCTTCATTCAACGTTCTCAAGACCATATCCAAATGTTTTAGGTGCTCCTCCTTTGTCTTGCTAAACACTAGGATGTCATCTAGATATACTATGACAAACTTACCAATGAATTTTGTCAACACCTCATTCATGAGTCTCGTGAAAGTGCTAGGGGAATTTGATAACCCAAATGACATCACCCTCCATTCATACAATCCTTTGTTTGTTTTAAAAGAAGTTTTTCACTCATCACCTACTCTAATCCTTATTTGGTGATAACCACTTTTTAAATCAATCTTCGAACAATATCTTACACCTCCTAAACAATCAAGCAAATCTTCTATTCTAGGCATAAGGAATCTATACCTAATGGTTATCTTGTTAATGGCTCGAGAATAAGTGCATAATTTCCATGTTCTCTCCTTCTTTGGTGCTAAGACAACCAGAACTACACAAGGGCTCTTCCCTATCAAACCTTTATCATGCAGCTCTTGGATCTGCCTTGCAACTTCCTCATTTTGTTGGGGAGTCATTTTTTAGGCTGGTTTGTTTGGTAAGGTGGCACCAGGAATG
Organism: Cryptomeria japonica; assembly: GCF_030272615.1. NCBI lineage: Eukaryota > Viridiplantae > Streptophyta > Pinopsida > Cupressales > Cupressaceae > Cryptomeria > Cryptomeria japonica. The sequence goes on from NC_081405.1 coordinate 391,647,466, forward strand.
AAGTCGATGCAATGGCCTATCTCCCTTATTGGTGGTAGGGTCCTTGGCAACTCTTCTGCAACTATGTCCTTGTATTTGCTCAACATTTCCTTCACCTCCTCAGGGACTGTCACCCTTTTCTTTTCTACCTTGCCATCTGCAGTGGGCTCTTCTTCTTGCCTTGGTACTGACATCATTGTAAAACAAGGTGTTCCTTCTTCCTTGATTGCCTTGAGGAACTCTTTTCCTTCCATGATCATAATCTTGGCCTCCTTCTCCTTCTGATCCTCACTGTTATCAGGCAGGGGTATCAATTCAATCACCTTTTCATCTTTGGTGATGGAGTAGGTATTCTTGTGTCCTTCATGATGGGCCTTGAGGTCATATTGCCATGGCCTCCCAAAAAGAAGATGAAATGCATTCATCTAAACAATATCAAACATAATTTTGTCTTTGTATGATCCTATCTAAAATTCAACCCATGATTTCTCAATTTAAGTTTCTCTACCATTTCTAAGGATACTAAATTTTCAGTTGAACCTGAATCTATTATAACCTTACATACCTTGCCTCCTGCTTTGCATGTGGTTCAGAAGAGTGTCTTCCTTTGTGGAGGTTCGGTATTGCTTGGTACCTTCAACAATGTTCTCCTCATCATGAAGGCTTCTCCTCTCTCTGGAAGTCCATAGGAATCGGGTGAATTGACAATCTGACAATTAGTGTCTCGAACCAAATGTGTTCTCCTCTCTCCTTGGGAGCTTGATCTGGTCTTCTCAGGGCACTTGGCTGTGGTATGACCTACTTGATTGCAGTTGTAGCATCTGAAAGGTTTCGAGCTTCTTCCACCAAATCTACCTCTATGATTGGGTCTTCTTCCTTTGAAACCCCCTCTTGTGTTACCATCTCCATGTTGGCTTTCTTGATTAGCCTCTCCTTATGGCCTAGGACTCTGTCCTCTACCATTCATATGGCCTCTGCCTATGAAGTTCCTGCTCCCTCTACCTCTATTATTCTGATCATTCTTCCTCTTTAACTTCTCCTCTTCTCTCAGTGCTAGTTGAAAGCACTTGTTTACTGTCTTTGTTGCTAGTATGTTGATCTCATCTTGGACTATATTTCAATCCACTAAGATATCTTGCCACTTTCTTTGGTTCCTCCTCATGGTGTTTCATCCTTAGACTCAACCCATGGAACTCCTCGGTATATGCACTCACATCAAGGTCTTTTTGTCTCAAACCTTTTAAATTCTTGTACACTTGGACTTCATAGTCTACAGGGATGAATTACGCCTTCATTTTTGCCAACATTGTATCCCATGAGGTTATCATACCTCTACCTTCCTTCACCCTCTCACCTCAGAGGTAATTCCACCAAGTGAGTGCTGCTCCTTTCATATTGGACTTAGCAAAGGTAACCTTCTTATTCTCAGGGGTCTCCTTGCATTCAAAATGGTTGTTCAATGCCTCAATCCAATCCATCACTTCTTCTGCATTCATTTTCCCACTAAACATAGGGATGCCATCTTTACTTGAGGATTCTCTGCCAATGGAATTTAGGACCTCAACAAATTCTCTTTGATTTGCAGGTAACTCAGCTTCCTGCCTTGGGGTTTCTTCTTCTCCCCCCTATTCTTCTTCTCCATCAGAGTCACATTCACCCTCCTTTCCTTTGCCCTTGGCCTTCTCTAACTCCCTCACTCTATTTTCAAACATCTCCTCAAACAACTTATTGATGGCATCTTGAGACATAATCTTAGGAGGCATGTTACTAGCCTCTCCCTTACTTCCTTCCATGGACATACACCAAAAATCACTTTCCCCAAGTGATCCAACTCGCTCTGATACCAATATGATGCAGAGCCAAGCAACAAACTAGGTGGTAACCTTAACTCACCCACAACTACTATGTCCAAATCAATTTGTTCTATTTGTTCAAGGCGTCAAACAACACATCTACTAAGTTCTCAACACACACAAAAATTTGTGTGACCTGATCCATAAAGGATTAGTATCTTCTGGTACCGATGGATGGAAACACTCTACCCTTATGTGAATAGTAGACAATCTTCCAGTACCGGTGAGAAGGAAAACTATTGGATTTTGTCTATTGGTGGTCCAACCAACACAAAACATCCATAAGATTTGACTATCAAATGTGTTAGGGGGTACTGTCTCACAACTATCCTATTTGTCTAGTAGCCCTACCGGTTGAGTTCTCCACACACAACTTAATAAATTTTCAAAGGACAAGACAAACTAAGGGCCGATTCAGATACCATTTATCAAGTTACACAATTCCCAAAAGGCTTAGACTCTAATCCCAAGTTTAGAGGTCTATACCCTTACTGTCCTTCCAGACCTAATTAAGCCAATTAGGCCTAATTTACAAATCAAGTACCCCTTGTATTAGTCCCCTGACTAAACTAACACTTCTGCAAGGTGGGGTAAAGTGTCAAACCACCAAATCCAAGGTTTTGGGACTTGATCTCATTTTCTTTGCCTACTGCAAGTGATTTTCACTTCTACAGTTCAGGCGATCACATAGAGATTCCCACCTAGGGTCAATTCAATCTCTTCGGGCTTAGAGCCTCCCTGCAAACCAGCACCAAAATCTTATGGTACAATTTCCCCTCTAACATTTTCCCATGGGTTGTTTGGTCCTCTTGTGAAAATGTCAGATTAAGGACATCTTTTCAGTGAAACCCTAGGTGTTGGCAGGGTTTGTGACCAGTCTGGATAGGTTTTGATGGATCTCTACAACTTGATTGTTACAAGACCTCAAACTTGATTCAAATGAAAGGTAAGATACTTACCTAACCAAAGGTAAGATACTTACCTAACTTATCCCATTGGTTTCAGGCATCCATTGATCCGTACCAGTCAGAAATGAACATCAAACACGCAGAATTTCAGGAAACTCCAAGTATATTGTATTGCTCCAAAACTCCAAAACATCACCAATTTAAATAACAACCCTAGAATCGATCCAAGTGGACCTAATATGGCCTCCCTAATGGTTTCCAACCACTTTTAAAACTTTGGAACCGTTGGAAGATTAGTTACCCCTTTTTACAACATTTTGCAATGACAACAAAAGTTGTCAACTTGCACTTTTTAAATTTGGCGACTCCAAGGTGTATTCAGCCTATTCCAAAGATTGGTCTGATGTTTCTAAGACCAATATTTATTGCCTAGACTCCTACTAACCCACATGGTCATTTGTCCATGGTGGCTTATGAAATGCAACCATGGCAATGCCTTACATCAATTGAGTCTTATTGATTCACAAACCTATCAACCTAGTACATATGATCATTTTCAACTCATGGGTGATATCAAACTCTTTAGGCTTCATTTATATATTTGGGTGCTCCTGCACCAGTTTCTTTAGGGTTGCATAATATCCTTTTATAAAGATTGTATTCTATTGTATTTTCTTTTTCATTCCCTCTCTGAATGATAATCTTTTTCTTCAGAGCCATTATTGTTTTTTTGTCTCCATTCTTCTCTTGTGACAAGTATTTTTCTTGCAGGTGTTCTTGGTATATCTGAAGTTGTATTTCTCAAATTCTTCACTTATTGTTCTTGCATTACAATTTGGTGCTTTAGTTAGTTTAGTTATTTGTTATCCCCTGGCTCACCTTAGCACTAGTTCGAAGAGGTAGCAGTGGACTGATTTTCCTTCTAAGATTCATCATCTTGGAGGGGGTAAATTTCCTCGCCTACAACTTCATACTATCCTTATGTGGACACAAATGGGTAAATAGAAAACGAATTCATGAGCCAAATTCATGAATGAATTATAAAGTAGACAAATGAATCAAAACACTAAAAATATCTACCTCTAAGATGGATTCTTAACTAAGTAATCAATAATATATCATCAATTTTATACAAATAGTTAGCAATAAAAATGAGTTAAACATAAATAAAACATTTGTGTTGCCATCAAAATTAGGGGAACTCAAGATTTTAAAAAAGTAGGTGGAATTAGGACTAAGCTAGGAACAACTTCAAGTGCAAAAATGGTGGAAATGTAGTGAGAATGAAAGATTTAACACATCAATAAAATATCAAGGTTTATACCTTCATCAACTAGGGTCTCTCCTTCTGCTACTAGGTGTCATTCTTTTTGCTAAGGCAAGCCACCTTGGCAACTGTGTAAATGCTCTGGAAACTTCACTATTTATAGGGTGACAATACAATTTTGAACAAGTAGAAGGGTACACACATAAGGAAGTAGAATATAGAAGATGAGATAAGATTAAGGGAGGGTCCAAAACACTTGGAATATATTTCCATCAAGTCTGAAAAGGCTAAGAGGGAGTTTTATTCATGCGACATGGGTCTAATTTGAATTGTCAGATCATGATTGGATTGGTATGTACATGCTTGTCAATTTTGGGAACTTATAATCTCATCACAAGAGCTATGTGTATCAAAAAATAAAACACAAGATGTAGAAGATTTCCCATCATACTTTATAAATTTTTAAAAGAAGACACAACATCTAAACAACACGACTTTATGGATGCAATATTATCATGAAATGTAGAATAAATGTCATCATAGGATGCAATAATGTCACATATAGGTAAAGAATCTATAATCACATCATCAATTCTCATCATACACATTGTATCACAATATATATATTTATTGAGTTCAAGTAGGTGTACCTAAAAGGAATGAATAAGCATTAACCAACCCAGTGAAGGAGGGGAAAGTTAATAAATGATAAAACAATACCTCCATAGGAAAAAAATTCTCATCCATAGCATAAAAAAGTTACAAGAGCATCGAGATTGGAAGGATGGTGTGTCACATAAGATAGGAACATGTCAAATAAAAAACACATGCATGCATATTTGGCAAGGGAATGACCTAGGAAGACATAATGATAAATTATCCAAGGTTGGGTGTATGAGACAAAAGAGATATAGAAGCATATATAAACAAAGGTAGATACCAATCTTAGAAAATTTGAAATGAATTGATATAATAAAAATAAACCTAGATATCAAAATGTTAACTAAAATTGAAGGCCAAACCCCAAGGTTAAACCCTATAGTGGTGTACGAGAGGATGGGATCACCAAAAATGCGAGGAAGAAAAATCCTTTTCACATAAATCTAGGCTTATTAAATAAATCTAGACAAATAAGCATACCAATAACCCATTTTTAAAATTAGAGTTGGGAATTGATAAATTGAAATGTTATTAATTTAGTTATTTAATACAAAGGGATAAGACACTTAGCTTTGGAAAAAATGATTGAGAATAAATGTTTATACCACTTGGGATTTCGTTGTCAAAGTAGAGAAAACAAAAGTAGTTTGATGTTCATGTCTTGGGTTCTACATAATCCTTAAATAAATATATGTTGAAGTTGAGTGCCATGGGAATTGTCGTGCTCAATGAAGTGTGATACCTGGAGCTACAACACAAAACACTCAATAGATCATTACAATCATGGTTAGCAAATCATAAGCAAAAGAAAGATAAGACCATGACAAAGTGATCTATCACCTCCTAAGAGATGCGAGTATGGATTTGCTCTCAGATCTGGATAAGCAATCCCAGTGACTTGACTACACCTAGATGGAGGATTTAAAATGATAATGATATGCAAGGATGAGATTGATTAGGATAGATTGATCCAAGAGACTAATTAAGCTAATACTATGCATGATTAAGCTATGATGATGATGCAATTAGGATAGAAAAGAGATCAAATTAAACTAAATCTAAGATGCAATTGCCTATAATAACAATGCTCAAATGATATGCTAGGATGGGAAATGTCTATAGTAACAATGCATAAGATAAAAATGAGATGGGATCCTTATTGCTCCAAAATGGGGGATATTTATAGGATTTCCAAGGCCAGGGGTGAGGTGGCAGGAATCAACGATCAAGATTGAGTATGAAGATATCAAGGGTGAAATTGGAGGAGGTTGGAGAAGAGGTTGGAGGAAGAGACACTTGTCATCTCTGTGGTGACAAGTGTCAAGGAGCTTCGCTCATAAAAGGGCAAGTGCCAAAGAAAGGAGACATGTGGCCAAAGTGCCATGTGTCTCAAGAAGAAAATATCCACACCATAGGAGGTTAGGATGTGCAAGATAGGATAGGGTTAGGCAAACCCAAGGTTAGGTGGAATGAGTTAGGTTAGAGGGATGGTTAGGTTAGGTGATTAGAAGTTAGGAGGCATGTGGGTAATTTGAATTTAAAATTTCAAATAATAGGAAAAGACTGATTAATTCTCAACAACTCATAAATTGATTTGTTTTAATTAATTAGGGGATTAGAAGAATTAATTGAAGTGGGGGGAGGATTAATTAATCAAAGGGGACTATTGAAATGAACCTATTAAATAAATCCTTAGATTTATTAATAAGTAGATGAAAGGGGGAATTTAATCAAATTGTTTAATGAATTCAATTAAATTAGGAAGGGGGATTAATTTAAATGATTGCTTATTTAATTAATTATCTTCAGACCATTTTTTAGGTGTATACATTTTGCCCCTCTTTGAAGCAAGGTGTGATGACACGTTGATTCAAAGAATAATCTCATTTTGATGATAATATTGTTTCGATAGGATGCCCCAACTATTGATTGATAAATTGCGATACGATGATGCCCCCTCGGGAGATCAATTAAGATAATTGATCTTTGGAGTTTTTGGATCTTTGCGAAATTGATATCCCGATTAGAAATGATTTGATGTCTGTAACTGTGGCTAATGAAAATGCGAGTTCTACGATCATGGTGATGTGGTTCTTGATTATTGATAAAGATTGATAGATTAGATTGATAATATCGAGATTCAGTCTAGTTTCACGAATGACACCTTCTGTATAAGACAAAGATGATCAAAGCGTCTGGTTACAGGAATGATATATCATGTATAAGACATGATCAGAATGTCTAGTTCAGGAAAGATACATCCTATGTAAGACATGAGAGAATCGATTCAGATGTGATTGATTAATAGAATTGATAAGGTTGATTGAGTAAAGAATTGACAATTTGTTGATATCAAGTTGCAGGAAGATTTAGATAAGCTGATGTTGGTTCTATTGAGGGCAGAGTAGTTTAAGATTTTCGCTGAGTCAATAATATCTGGATAGAGATGAGTCATCATTCTGATTACGTATACATTTATGGTGATACCTTGATGATTCTTGTGATAGATTTAACCTTAGATAAAAGGAGCATGCAGGATCCCATGCAAGAATGAAATGCAAGCTAAATGTAAATGCCAATGTAAATGAGATGCAACGCGATGATCAGATTAGTCACTGGGTTATTGTGTTTTGTCATCATTGAGCTTTTTAAATGCGGGAAGTAAGTGCAAACATCGATGGTATAATTAAACCAGGATGACTTGAGCACGACTTTTCTGGATTTTGATATGGCAAGTTAGCACAAGCATCGAGGCATAATTGAACTGAGATGACCTGAGTGTTGCTTGCGTAAAACATGCAGTATTAATCATTTCAATACACAAATCAGAAATGTCTTCGATGATACTCCGATGATCATGTCCTGAGACAAATTTGCACATATTAATGATTAATTTACAGACAACAGACAAGAAAAATATCATGTTCCTTCCTTGTTTCTCTAGTCAAAGACATCCTGGAGTCACTCAGAAATCATGATAGCAAAAATTAAGATAGAAAAATTGAACAATCATGTTAAAATTATTATCCAAAAGATATCATCCATGTGCTTAGACTGACTTTGTGATAGTTTGATGTTTGATAATTTGATCTCGTGTTCAATGTTGGATATGTCTCAGTTTTCACTTGATAAGAGTTGTCTAATTGTTTGTTCTACCTGTTTGATTAAGCTCAAAATGGTCAAAAAGTTTGCCCCCAGCTAGGTGTAGGATTTTGCCCCAAGCCTAGAAACAAATTCAGTATGATATACCCAATGATCCAAACCATGGCAAGAAGCCACCCGGGATGCCTGCATATGTACAAAGGCTTTATTATGCATATGAACAACACTGAATTAATGCAAGTGGAAGGATGCATGAACTTATAGATGGAAGAGCTAGCTGACAGATAGCGCTTGTTTGCCAGGTTTTCTCCATCTATTTTTATTGCACTTTTTCTCATATTTGATTTTTTTTTATTTTCTACTTTTTCACTGTTTTTTATTTTCTGCTTTTTCACTATTTTTTATTTTTCTGCTTTTTCACTTTTTTGAGGGATTTTTCTACTTTTTCAATTTTTTGGGATTTTTCTGCTTTTTTACTTTTTTTGGATTTTTCTGCTTTTTCAGACATAAAACTTCTTCAGATGCATGTTATTGATGGGTTCCTCGAGCTGATCTCCATCCTGTGTTGATAGCTGATATGCTCCTGACCCAAATACTGTTGTGACCATAAATGGACCTAACCAGTTTGGTTCAAACTTTCCTTTCTTTTCTCGATCTGCCTGGTTGCGTGAATTTTCTTATAGTACTAGTTCCCCAACTTGAAAGATTTGTGGTTTGACCATGTGATTATAACTTCAGCACATTCTTTGTTGATATACCTTTAAATTATCAAAGGCATTCTATCCTCATTCATGGATCAATTCTAGATACTCGTTGTTCTTCATCTGGGATAAGACCTTTTAATGATACTCGTAGAGAAGGTATCTCTACTTCTATTGGCAGTATTGCTTCTAATCCATAAACAAGAGAGAAAGGTGTGGCACTTATTGGCGTGTGGAAACTGGTATGGTAGGCCCATAGAGCAGGGTTTAATTGAATATGCCAATCTCTTCCAGCATCATTCACTATCTTTTTGAGGATTTTTAGAATAGTTTTGTTTGATGCTTCTGCTTGCCCATTCCCTTGTGGATAGTAGGGTGTGAAAAATCTATGTTGGACCTTGAATTTCTCACATAGCTCTTGTACATCCTGATTCTTGAATGGTCGCCCATTATCAGTGATAATGGTCATGGGTATTCTATAACGACATATGATGTAGCTCAAGATAAATACAACAATTTGTTTTCCTATAATATTTGTGAGTTGTACTGCTTCAATCCATTTTGTGAAATATTTTGTAGCTACCAGGATGAATTTGTGACCATTAGATGAAGACGGATTTATTTTTCCTACTAGCTCAAGACCCCATTGACAGAAAGGCCAAGATGTTGCCAAAGCATGGAGTTCTTGTGCCAGTGCATGAATCAAATTCTCGTGGATCTGACATTGTTTGCATGTTCTAGCTATCTAAAAAGAATATCATTCCATAGTTGGCCAATAGTAGCCCAAGCATATGAGTTTTTTCGAAAGGGTAAGACCACTTGAATGAGTGCCACAAATGTCATTATGGACTTCATGTAAGGCCTTCTCAGATTCTTCTTGTTTTAGACATCTTAAAAGAGTACCGTCTCAACCTCGTTTAAACAAGGTTTCCGCGACGAGAGTAAAATGGGAGGATTGGCGAATAAAATTTCTCTTTTGATTTTTCGATAAGTCAGGAGGGAGGATATTATCTTTCAGGTATGTGTAAGTTTGGCCGTAGCGGGAGGAATCATGCCCAACAAGGTGACTTATAGTTTGGGAATCAAGACAATTATGAGCTAGGTAAAACAACTTGTTGAGCATTGAATTTAAATAAATAGAATTTCGTGGTTTCAATTGAAGCTACAAAAGTTTTCTTAAAAAATAAATGAAATCAAGCATGCCCTTAAGAATTTCGATAGAATCCTTGGCATTTCCATCAATGTCAGAATCCTAAAGATTATCGCTCAAACCAAGGCCATCGGATATACATGCTAATCCTTCACCGAGATATCTAGTTTGACTGAAATGGTACACCTGTTGTATCGAAGAAACCTATCAGTGTTTCATCAACAAGATGACTTATCAAATAGACTTGGGCCTCGATAAGTTCCAAGAGTGGCTCATGGAAAACATTTTTTTTATCGATAGGTGGTATGTCGAGGAAACCACAGGAAGTTCTCATTGATATGAATTTTTGAGAAAATGAAGGTGACGAAGAGGTGCAAAAGTTATTGGCCGACGATCACAGTTTCACCAAAAAATGAGAAGTCGAAGGAGGATATTCTTCTTTCGTCAACATGAAAGATTTCATCAATGACCTGTGCAGAAGCCAGATAACGAGGGACCGTTATCGACATGCTAAAAAATGATAAGACAGCTACAAAACGCGATGGTGAAAGGATTCCCACCGAAAATGGGGTTTTGATAAGCCAACGGAGGATTACATTGACATTGACGCGTGAGGTAGAGCCTTTCAATGAGAGTGAAGAAATCGATGAAGCCACAAAGCTCTTTAACGATGACGGTAGTTTCACCGAAACTAAGGAGACATTGATGAAACATGACATTTCGAGGAAGGATAAAGTTAAGCGGCCGAAGTACATGATTCCATCGAAAAGGGGTGCAACCATAGAATTGACGAGCATCGATGGAGCGACTTTGCGATAAAAGGATTTTCATCGAAAAGGAAGATTTCGATGAATTGATAAAACATTACACCGATACAAACACTTATAGCGAGGCTTCGATGAAATAAAGATATCGATGAGACCAAGAGAAGTGTCAATGATGATGTCAATTCCACTGAAATAAGGAATGATGTCGATGGAATATGTTGTTTCGGGGAGACATAAGATAAAGCCATCGAGACATATGATTTCATCGAGATACAACACAGGTGTAAGGTTGAATAAACGTTGGTGAAAAATTCAAAGCACTGCTAGACAAATGATTACCTGTTGCCGCGAAGAACAAAACAAATCTCAGTGAAGTCACATTACCATAAATTCAAAAGAAATATCTGTGTGACCGTTGCTTAACTGGAATTATTAACTCATGCAAAATGAATTAATGATGAAGGGACATGACTTCTCATAGAATAGGTGTTGCTCGTTTATTTATATGAGCATATTTTATAAAATGAAGAGGATTAGAATATTAGAGACTAGATAGATACTATAGCCTCTGGCATACTATTGTACCATTTTGAAGTTTTAAAAGAATCAGTCATTTTTCTTTTGTATATGTGTTGTGGATTATCTCATTTTTTGTAGGCAGTTGTTTGTGATATTATCTAAGGGAGATAAGGTTATTTGTATTCTTACAGTGAAGTTTATGTTTCTATATTATAAATTTGGATTAAAAAGATCTACTCGTGGATTGTAATTGTTCCTTTTAGTTCTTCCTTGAATGGTCCCTTAAGGTTAGGGTTAAATTCATTCAGGCGGTTTATGATATAAATATTTAGCAGATCTCATAAGAAACAGTAACTGACAGATTTACCAAAGGGGGTAGGTTTAAAAATTATCTCACAAATCATACATTAAGTCCTAGAGAAATATAAGACTCTGTAGCCCAAACAACAAAGAAGGCACTGGTCATCCATAAGCCATAATTATCATTATATGAACACACCTTTACATTAAAGCAATAGGGATTAGTTGAGTAAGAAGTATAGAGTTAGTTAGTAATAGTGTACATATATAGGAATTTCAAGCACAAAGATCAAATAGCTTCCATATCAACAATCTTAAACTCGTCTAAAAGACATATATTCTAAAAACTTGTGCCATTCTAAGATAGGGGTCAGTTAGATCAAAATAATCAATCTGCTATAAAAACATTAGTTATCAAAAGCCACTAGTGAATAGGTATACCCGTCTAGGTTTTGCAGAGCCTAAAGTGAGAGAATTAGTAACCAAATAGGTTCACTCTATAAGTTGGCCAAGTCAAATTGGAGGGTTTGATCATAGGATTTGAGATCCAACATATTGGCGACTTTGCTGGAGAGAATATTCATTTAAAAAGACTCTGCTGGGGAAAGAACTCATATAAAAGAAACAAATTAGTTCTCTAGAGAGAGGTGGCGACTCTGAAATAAAGAGAAGAAGTTTTATGTATGGGAGGAAGTCAATAACACAAGGCCATCCAATAATACAATTGAACTTTGATTAGAAAAGAAACAAGAAAAAACCAAACAAAGAACCGACATACAATCCAATGGAACACATGAATGATTTCATAAATGAGAGATATAACCAATACTACTCTGAAAATAACTCACATCCAGCTTGGAATAGACAGGATCATACAATTCCTTCATGCCTAACAAATGAAGATTCCTCCAGAATGTTCATAAAAGAAGTCAATAAAGTATCTAAACCAATGAATAAAATGATTAATACCCAAGATAGGGACTCAAGGAAAATCAAAGAGAAAGAGGTTCAGATAACAAAACTGCAAAAGGGAGAGAGGGAGAATATGACAGCTACTTCCCCAATACCCATTGCCACATCGTTTGACATTGCCAATGCTTTGACACAAATGAAGGTCTATGTACCATTACTTGAGATGATGAAGTTCCCAGAATACAGAGAGAAGACTCCAAGGATGGTCACATATGTCTCGGGAGGTAAAGTGAAAGAACACAAGTAGGGTGGTCAGGATAATAATGGTGAACATGATCCAGCTCCAGCCATGTATTTGGGGTCAACAATAACAAAAAATCCTTCCCAAGTAGATCCCTTTTACCTAACTCTATTAATCAATAATAAGATGATAAAAAATTGCATGATTGATTCAGGAGCAACAATAAATGTTATGCCTGTGGGAGTTATGAAAGAGCTTGGAATAGGGGTGGATATGACGTTTGGCAAATGTTATGCTATGGATAACAAATCTGTTCCAGTTGTGAGTGTTATGAAAGATGTAGAGTTCAAGCTAGAAGCATGCCCCGAAGAATCCTACAAGACAAACATCATGGTGGTGGATGTCCCTCCAAATTATGGAATGTTATTATCCAAACAGTGGTCAAACCTGATAGGGGGACATGTCCAATTGGATTTGTCATATGCAACCATACCAGTGAACGGACATGAAGTGAGAATTGAAAGAGAGCCTCATTCCTCATATATCATTGAGGATGTGGAAACGCCTGAGCCAATATGTTTTATTGAGTCAGACATGGATAATTATAAAGTACAATTGATGAAGCCAAAGACTGAGGATTTGTCTCCAGTTGAGTCTTGCATCAAAGAAACAAATGATCGAGTGTGGCACATGTACTTTGATGGCTCGTGCAATAAGGAAGGAAGCGGGGCTGGGATTTTGTTCATTTCACCAAGTGGAGAAACATTTAAGTATTCTTTCAAGTTAATGTTTGAATGTACCAACAATATTGTTGAGTACGAGGCTTTAATCACAGGACTGAACCTAGCAGTTAAGCATGGAATTAAAATCCTTAGTGTATTTGGGGACTCAGAATTGATAGTGTCCCAAATTAAAGAAAAATATGCCTCTAAACATATATGATTGAAGCAATACAGGAATACAGTCTGGGACACCATTGAATTGTTTGATGCCTTTTAGAAAAATTGGATTGATAGGTCAAAGAACATAATGGCTGACTTTCTGGCAAATGTTGCACTAAAAGAAAGTGATGTGACATTGAATGGGATATCAGAAGTGGAGATAAAAGTCAGACCTTCTATCCCTAATAACCTATACAACTGGCAAATTTTTCAAGATGATGTTGACTTGCTAAACTTCTTGCAGTGTGTGGATCATTATCAGGCATGGGCTATTAACTTTAATGACTTTGTGGAAGAGACTGATGGGAAAGAAACCTTGTTTGGACAGGAGATCATACAGTTGAAATCGAACAAACTACCAAGAGGTTTGGTTGCATTAGAAAGAACCTTCAATGCATAAGACATAATAGAAACTAAAGTGACTCTAGCTAGAGAAAGTGGCGTTGAACAAGTTAACTTGGGAAATGAGGAGTCACCAAGGCATGTGTTTTTTGGAAAGAAATTAACTCCTGAAATGAAGCAACAACTGATAAATTTACTCAGAAAGTATAGGCACATTTTTGCATGGTCATATGATGACCTCAAAGCCTATATAGAAAAGATCTTTTCCAGCATGAAATACCCCTTAAACCTGATGCCAAGACATTTAGACAAAAAAAGAGACCTATAAATCCAACCTTGCTACCTAAGATGAAATAAGAAATAATAAAAATGAAATATGCAGGGATAATCAAACCCTGTAGGTATTCCACTTGGGTTTCAAACCTAGTGCCTATCAAAAAAAAGAATGGAGATATAAGACTCTGTGTAGACTTCGAGAACTTGAATATATCATCTTTGAAAGATAACTACCCATTACCAAATATGGATATCATGTTGCAAAAGGTAACTAGATGTGAACTATTATCTATGATGGATGGATTCTCAAGTTACAACCAAGTAAAAGTGAGGGAGGCTGAGCAATACAAGACAACCTTTACAACACCATGGGGTACGCATGTGTATGCAAGGATGCCATTCGGCCTAACTAATGCTGGAGCAACTTTCCAAAGAGAAATGGATGTAGCATTTGTAGAGCTAATAGATGTGATAATGGTAGTATATCAGGATGATCTAACTGCTTACTCAAAAAGGGTTGAAGACCACTGCAATCACCTTGAAAGGATATTCAAAAAAGCTTTAGAATATGGAATCTCTATTAATCCAAAGAAATGTCATTTTGGAGTTGAGGAGGGAAAACTCTTAGGACACATAGTATCTAAGGAGGGAGTAAAAATTGATCATGAAAGGGTGGTTGCAATCAATGAAGTCCCCATTCCAAAAACTGTTAAATCCATTCAGTCATTTATGGGACAAATCAACTTTGTCAAGAGATTCATCTTAAACTTTACAAATATTGTAAAACCTATAATGCAGATGTTGAAGAAATGAGCCAAAATAGATTGGGATGCAGAAGCATTGGAGTCCTTTGTAGTAATCAAGAGGGCAATATCCGAGGCACCGGTACTGATATCACCAGATTTTAGCAAACCATTTCTAATCTTTACTTTTTCCTCTTGTCACACAGTAGCAACAGTATTATTACAGAAGAACCAAAGTGGTTGTGAGCAACCCATTGCATATTTTAGCAAATCGTTGAGCCCATCTGAGATCAAGTATGATATAAATGAGAAATAGGCCTATGCTCTGGTAAAAGCAATAAAACACTTCAGACCATACCTGGTAGGGGCAGAAATCACAACTTATGTTCCTAGTGCAATAGTGAGATATTTTCAGGCAAACAAAAGTAATAGGAAAAAGGTGCAAATGGATCAATCAAATCTAGGAGTTTAACATTGAGCTCAAGATTTCACAAGTCGTTAAGGGTCAGGGATTAGCTAAACTCATGGTAGGAGCAGATTCTAAAGGATTTCAAATAAATGAAGTGGGGCTTGAGGAAGCCAGTTTCAGTATCGAGCACACAGTATGGTACACATATGTTATGTATTATCTTAAACATATGAAGTGTCCAGACAATATGATTGATAGTCAAAAGAGGACCTTGAAGTTGAAATCATTAAAGTATGTGATCATTAATGGTGACTTGTATTGGAAAAATAGAGATGGAATATTACTACTGTGTTTGGATGAATGTCAGGCAGACAAAATCTTGCAAGAAATGCATGGTGGAGTGTGTGGTGGTCATTTTTCTACTAGAACTACAGCTCACAAGATATTAAGGGCAGGGTATTATTGGCCACATGTGTTTAATGATTCCTATCAGTATGTTAGAAAGTGTGAAGCATGCCAAAGATTCTCAGGAAAAATGAAATACCAAGTGGCACTCCCATTGAGACCAAAGCAAGTTGAAGAACCATTTCAACAATGGGGATTGGATTTCATAGGGGAAATATGGGATAAATCTAGTGGAGGACATAGATGGATCTTGGTAGCCACTGACTATCTAACTAAATGGGTGGAAGCAATCCCTACCAAATAGGCTACTAGTAAAGTAGTGATTAAATTCTTGATGGAAAATATCATTGTCAGATTTGGTGTCCCTACAAGAATCATTAGAGAAAATGGTATGTGTTATAGATTTGAAGAATTCAACACCATTTGTGGAGAATATGGCATTGAGATATCTCATTCATCTCCCTATCATCCCTAAGGCAATGGACAGGCCGAGTCTAGTAAAAAAAATATTCTCAAGATTATTAAGAGGATGTTAGGACAGAATAAGAAAGCATAGGATTCTAAATTGAGTCTGGCAATCTGGGCAGATAAGATAACAATGAAGAAATCTATAGGAAGATCTCCATTTGAGTTAGTTTATGACAAGAAAGCTATACTTCCTCTGGATAACCTCTTACCTGTTCACAAATTCATAGTACAGGAAGAGATTGATATCATTGATCCTATGCAAGAAAGACTTGTGCAATTAATAGAGTTGGATGAAATCAGGACAGAGGCCCAGAGGCAAAATGTTAAGGCACAAGAATCAAATGAAAAGGTTATATGACAAAAAGGCAACAAATAAGAAGTTTGAGATAGGTGATTGGGTCCTGATGGATGCCAAAAACTAGGACAAAGGTAGGCATGGAAAGTTTGAGGCCCTTTGGCTTGGGACATATGTGATTATAGAGAAAGCAAGGGAGGATACTTATTACATACAAAGTGCAATAGGAGACAATCAAGAATTGCCAGTACATGGACGGTTCCTGAAGAGATTTTTCTCTTAAAATATTATTCCATGTACAGTAGGTTAGGGTTCATTTTCCATTGTATATACCATTAGTAGGTCCCTATTCACTAGAGATTCTAGATTCTTGAAGGCATCCATAACATACCTCCATCCCCAGTCAGAGCCACTGTTGAGCATTGAATTTAAATAAATAGAATTATGTGGTTTCAATTGAAGCTACAAAAGTTTTCTTAAAAAAATAAAGAAATCGGGCATGCCCTTAAGAATTTCGATAGAACCCTTAGCATTTCCATAGATGTCAGAATCCTAAAGATTATCGCTCAAACCAAGGCCATCAAATATACATGTTAATCCTTCACTGAGATATCTAGTTTGACCGAAATTGTACACTTGTTGTATGGAAGAAACCTATCAGTGTTTCATCAACAAGATGACTTATCGAACAAACTTGGGCCTCGATAAGTTCCAAGAGTGGCTCATCGAAAACATTATTTTCATCGATAGGTGGTATGTCGAGGAAACCGCTGGAAGTTCTCATCAATAAGACTTTTTGAGAAAAGGAAGGTGTCGAAGAGGTGCAAAAGTTATTGGCCGACGATCACAATTTCACTGAAAAATGAGAAGTTGAGGAGGATATTCTTCTTTCGCCGACATGAAAGATTTCATCTATGACCCATGTAGAAGCCGGATAACGAGGGACTGTTATCGGTATACTCAAAAATGATAAGACGGTTGCAAAATGTGGCAGTGAAAGGATTCCCGCCGAAAACAGGGTTTCGATAAGCCAACAGAGGATTACATCGATATAACCACGTGAGGTAGCCTTTTGATGAGAGTGAATAAATCGATGAAGCCACAAAGCTCTTTAATGATGACAATAGTTTCACCGAAACTAAGGAGACATCGATGAAACATGACATTTCAAGGAAGGATAAAGTTAAGCCACCGAAGTACACGATTCCATCGAAAAGGGGTGCAGCCATAGAATTGATGAGCATCGATGGAGGGACTTAGCAATAAAAGGATTTTCATTGAAAAGGAAGATTTCGATGAATTTATAAAACATTACACCGATACAAACACTTATAGCGAGGCTTTGATGAATTAAAGATATCAATGAGACCAAGAGAAGTGTCGGCGATGATGTCAATTCCACCGAAATAAAGAATGATGTCGATGAAATATGATGTTTCGGGGAGACATAAGATAAAGCCATCGAGACATATGATTTCATCGAGATACAACACAAGTGTAAGGTTGAATAAACGTTGGTGAAAAATTCAAAGCACTGCTAGACAAATGATTACCTGTTGCCGCGAAGAACAAAACAAATCTTAGTGAAGTCACATTACCATAAATTCAAATGAATATCTGTGTGACCGTTGCTTAACTGGAATTATTAACTCATGCAAAATGAATTAATGATGAAGGGACATGACTTCTCATAGAATAGGTGTTGCTCGTTTATTTATATGAGCATATTTTATAAAATGAAGAGGATTAGAATATTAGAGACTGGACAGATACTATAGCCTCTAGCATACTATTGTGCCATTTTGAAGTTTTAATAGAATCAGTCATTTTTCTTTTGTATATGTGTTGTGGATTATCTCATTTTCTATAGGCAGTTGTTTGTAAGGGAGATAAGGTTATTCGTATTTTATAGTGAAGTTTATGTTTCTATATTATAAATTTGGATTAAAAAGATCTACTCGTGGATTGTAATTGTTCCTTTTAGTTCTTCCTTGATTGGTTCCTTAAGGTTAGGGTTAAATTCATTCAGGCGGTTTATGATATAAACATTTAGCAGATCTCATAAGAAACAGTAACTGATAGATTTACCAAAGGGGGTAGGTTTAAAAATTGTCTCACAAATCATACATTAAGTCTTAGAGAAATATAAGACTCTATAGCTTAAACAACAAAGAAGGCAATGATCATCCATAAACCATAATTATCATTATATGGACACACCTTTACATTAAAGCAATAGGGATTAGTTGAGTAAGAAGTATAGAGTTAGTTAGTAATAGTGTACATTTATAGGAATTTCAAGCACAAAGATTGAATAGCTTCCATAACAACAATCTTAAACTCGTCTAAAAGACATCTATTCCAAGCACCTTTGCCATTCTGAGATAAGGGTCAGTTAGATCAAAATAATCAATCTGCTATAAAAAGCATCAGTTATCAAAAGCCACTAGTGAATAGGTATACCCGCCTAGGTCTTGCAGAGCCTAAAGTGAGAGAGTTAGTAACCAAATAGGTTCACTCTATAAGTTGGCCGAGTCAAATTGGAGGATTTGATCATAGGAGTTGGCATTTCCTTAGAACCTATCCAATCTATTGATTTGAGATCCAACACAACTCTTCTACCAGGAATTCATAATGTTGTTGATTTTCTTGTGTTTGAAGGAGAGAAGCGAGTGTAGCCATGGCGTCTTCTAATTTACTGTCATTTCTTGGAATCTGTTGGAAAGTTATTTCTACAAAGTATTTCTTGATATCATCAACCATCTTTTTATAAGGCATCAATTTTTTGTCCTTTGTTTGATAATCATTATTGATTGATTGATGATGAGCTGAGAGTCTCCCAAGACTTGAAGTTGTGTAATGTTCCATTCTATAGCCATTTTGATACCTCTAACCAAAGCTTCATACTCTGTTGTGTTGTTGGTGCATGGAAAGCTTAATTTGTATGCTTTTGGGATTGTATGACCTTGTGGTGTGATAAATAGAATACCTGCTCCTGATCCATGTTGTGTATATGAACCATCAAAGTATAATTACCATGTTTTTGTTGTGACTGTTAGGATATCAACATTAGGAAATTCAATTCGCAAAGGACGATCATCTTGAAGTGGTGCCTCGGCTAGTTGATCTGCAATGACTTGTCCTTTTATAGTTTTTCTGTCAACATACTCAATATCAAACTCACTCAGGATCATGATCCATTTTGCTAATCATCCTATCAATGTTACCCTGCTAAGTAAATACTTCAGAGGATCGATTTTAGCTATCAACTTGACGGAGTGAGATAGTAGATAGTGTCTTAATTTTTGAGAAGCAAAAACTACCGCCAAGCATGCTTTTTCTGTTGGAGAATAGTTGATCTTGCATCCCACTAATGTTCTCCTGATGTAGTAGATGGCTCGTTCCTTTTCTTCATTATCTTGTTGTGCAAGCAAAACTCCTAATGATGCTTTGGTGGTCGATACATAGAGTAATAATGACTTTCCTGGAATTGGTGACATTAGGACGGGTGGTTGCATGAGATATGTCTTGATCTTGTTGAATGCGTCTTCACATTGATGGTCCGATTTGAAATGAACATTTTTGTGTAATAGATGAGTAAATGGTTGACATTTATCTGCCAATTGAGCAACAAATCTTCTGATTGACTGGAGTCTTCCTTGGAGTGATCTGAGTTGACTTATATTATTGGGAGATGTCATCTCCATGATTGCTTTTACCTTAGCTGGATCTACTTTGATACCTCTAGCTAAAACAATGTATCCCAATAGCTTTCCTGAAGTGACACCAAAGGCACATTTCTTAGGATTGAGTCGTAGCTTATATTGTTCTAACCTGTCAAAGATCTTTTCTAGTATTCCTATATGGTCTTCTCTATTGTATGATTTTGACAAGATGTCATCCACATAGTCTTCGATGAATGTATGCATCATGTCATGGAATATTGTTGTCATAGCTCTTTGATATGTAGCACTTGCGTTCTTTAGTCCAAAAGGCATGATGTTCCAGCAGAAATTACCCCACGGGCATGTGAAAGCTATCTTTTCTTGATCTTCAGGTGCTATTTTAATCTAATTGTATCCGAAGAAACCATCCATTTGAGAGAACATGGAGTGTCCAACAGTTAAATCTACAATGATGTCAATGTTAGGCAAAAGAAAGTCATCCTTTGGACATGCGTTATTAATATTTCTGAAGTTTGTGCATATTCTGATGCTTTTATCTGGTTTTGAAACAAGAACGATGTTAGATACCCATTGAGGATATGCTAAAAGTCTGATGAATCCTACATCCAATAATTTCTTTAGTTCTACTTTGACTAGGAGAGCGATATGTGGATGCATTCTCCTTAACTTCTATTTGACTCGTTTAGCTCCGGGACTAACATTCAAGTGATGCATAATAAGCTCTGGATCCAACCCTGGCATGTCTGCATATGACCAGGCGAAATTGATTTGTCGTCATTTGAACAATTTTATATATTATTGCATTTCTTCTTCTGATAGAGAAGTGGCTGGATGTCGGATCTTTGGTTGCTCTGTTGTTCCAATGTTAATTGCCTCTGTTGGTTCGATCAAAATTGATGACCTTTCTTGATAGTGTGCAGGTAAAGTGTCAAACCTCCCATCTTCCGATGCCTTGAGGAGGTTTTCACCGTTAGATGCATCCTTTCTTTTTACTTTTTTCTGATCTAATGTTGCAAAGCAATGGTTTTCAGCATTAGACTTGATATTGTTTTCTTTATTTTTCTTTTTGCGACTAGGAGGTTTGGCAACCCACTTGACTGGAAGATGCGTTACTGAAATTCCTGATGAGAGTTGTTGCGGGTTCGATTGCATTAAGATATACAGATATGGCATGATCATTTGGAAAGGTATCAATGGCAGTATGCCCTTCATTTTCCCAATCAATAAGTTTGGGGTGGATTAGAGGTAGCGGGTCATCGGGTTGAGATGTTTCAAAAGTATCAAGAGTCATGATGGATGTATCGAAGTTTTCAATATGTATGTCAATATCTAGAACGATATTCTCATCAGAATGACCTCGCACAAGAAGTTATTACTCGTCCTCAATTAAGTTCAAGTCAGCTGAATGTGATTCTAATTCAAGTGAACTAGTTCCTAATGTTTTCCCTACATACGTGCGAGCTACATCGACTCCTACATCTCCTTCAAAGTAATTTTCTTCAGCTGATTCTTCAGAGTGATAGGAATCCCATTCCCATTTATTAGAATCTGTATCACTTGCAACCTGCAATCTAGAGATTTGTTCATATAGTATTTGATTTGTTTCTTCAACTTTTCTTGTTATATCTTTTCTTCTTTCATATTCAACTTCTTCGGGACTGAGATTGAGTTCTGTTAACTTTGCTATGAGCTCTCCTTGACTTATATTAGCTTCTTTCTTGTTTTGATTGAGATTTAATGTTGCTTGGGAGGTATCATTGGTTTGTTTCTCTTGTTGATTTGAAGTTTGCTTCTTTTCCCATTTCATATTTGCTTGTGTTTGTTGCTTAGTTGATGTCTCTTCTCTTTCAATTGCCAATTGTTCTTGTTTGTTTTCATATTCCTCTTGTTGTTGGCTAAAAGATGTGTCTTCTAGTAAAGTAACTTGTCCATACCCTAAGCTTGTTTTGTCTGTAGCTTGTTGAGTGTAAGGTTGGATAGGTTCTGATATACCTTCTTTTCTTTTCCCTATAGGACCTGTTCCAATGTATCCCATTTTTCTGAGAATGTTAAATCCTTTTCCATACTTTTTTGTAGGTATCCAGACATTGTTGATTTTTTGTTGAACTTCTTCATCCTTATATAGCCACTGTAGCACATCTTTGTCTTTTGTTTCCTCTGATAAGGTTCCAGCACTAACAAATGCTCCATCAAATATTGGAAGATGTTTTACAATTGGTTGTTGTTTAGAGTTTGATGGTTTTCCAAAGGATTTAGGAGAAAGTGGTAATTGTGATATTGAATATTCTCCATTCCCTCGATCTCTTAGCTGTATTTGTTTTTCCATACTTGACAAAATTGAGGCAAATGATTTTTCTTTAGATTGTGTTTTGGAAGATGATGACTCCCTATTATGAGGAGCAATTACTTCTTGAGCTAGTTTGAGATTACTACAGTACTGAAATGGATTTGAATCTACTGAGATTGTGATTTCCTACCCATTGTAGGGAAAATTTAAGCATTGATGATATGTTGATAGCACAACTTGTATTTCATGTATCCAGGGTCTCCCCAAGAGTATGTTATATGATAAATCTAAGTCTAGAACTTGGCATGCTGTGTCTTTTTGCAAATGTCCCACTCTGATGGGTAGCATCACAATTCCTTTAGAGGAACGCTCTTCTTCATCATAGGCTTTTATGGTGATCTTTTTTCAGTGATCAACTGCATCTTCTGAATAACCCAAAGCACGAACTAGACTCAAAGAGCAAATATTTAAACCAACTCCTCCATCTATTAGGACGCGTTTAACTCGCGTCTTATGAATGATGACTCCGATGTGCAAGGGAGCGTTATGGCAATGTTGCAGGGAGATGTCATCATCTTCAGTGAATGATAAGCAGTGAAGGGTTGTGAGGTGTCCCACCATGGTTTGGAATTGATCTATATCCAGATCTTTAGACACTGTGGTATCTATTAATGCTCGTTCAAGAATTTCTTTGTGTGCAGGTGAAAGATTTAAAAGTTCCAAGATGGATATTTGGGCTGGAGTTTTCTGTAATTGATCCACTAGATTGTATTGTTTGGTAGTGGATGATGTGTTTGTCATTGGACCTGATAAAACAACTTTAGCTTTGCTTCTTGTGATAGCATGAGCAGGTTCTTGATTTTGCTTTTCTTTAACTACAATCATATTTACCACATTATCATATGTATGAGCGTAGTTTACCTTCACTTTACCCTTACCATTATTTGTTGTTGATGATTCACCCTTCTCATAGTTTGGAAGCAAAGTTTTAAAAGCTATATGAGATTCATTTGTTGTATGTCCATCCACAGTTATTACTCCATTATCAATTAAATATTGGATGACATGTTTCAATCGCTGACAATTATCTGTGTGATGTCCCTTGTTTCGATGGAAATCGCAATAATGGTTATCATTCCACCAAAGTGGTTTTGCTTGAGGTTCGTAGTTCCTTTCTTCTGGTAAAGTGATCAATTTGTTTGCGAGAAGTGTCTTTAGTGCTGACCCAAGGGGTTCACCAATGTTTGTAAATTGCCTTCGAAAGAAATTTGTGATAGTTTCTTTTTGGTGATGATTGTTTTGCTCAACCGCTACTGAGTGATGGGATAAATTAAAAATCGGTTGCTTTGGTTTCACATTGTTGTTATCCACTATTCCATCGTTGACGACGTTACGATTTCTATTCCAAAACTTTGGCTTATCATTGTGATTGTTGTTATTAGTGTTGTTAGGAGAATGAACTCCATCTTTGTATATTTTAAACTCACCTTTCTTTATCATGGCTTCCTCCATTTTGATTCCATTATCAATCATCTTTCTGAAAATTTGATTTCCTTGCATTTTTAGATGATAACTCATTTGATCATTTAGGTTGTCGATGAATATGTCCATTTTTTCATACTCTGGCATTTTACGAGGATATCGTGAAGCTAACCATCTCCATCGTTGTAAAAATGTCATGAAAGGTTCTCCACTCTTTTGTTTGGTGTTACATAGGTCTAGCATTGTTACTCCATGTTGTATGTTTTAAAGAGTATTGTGAAACAAACTTACCTCCCAATTCTGAGAATGATCTGATTCCAGGTGGAAGTTTGGAGAACCATTCCATAGCTAGTCCAGTTAAGCTTTTCGGAAATAATCTCATTAAGTAGGTATCCTCATGTGCAAACTCCATACTCATTGTGCAAAATTCTTGTATATCATCTTGAGAGTCAGTGCTTCCATCATATGTTTTTGTATCTAGGAGTTTTAAAACCTATAGGAAATGGTTTCATGTTTAGATTTTTGTCGAATGGATAAGGACAAATTTCTTGAAGTGAGTATCTTCTAACATTTCCTCTCTGCATATCTTGAATTTGTGTTTGCAGTGTTTGTAGTTGTTGCGTGAGAGTTGTGATAGGATTATCAACATGATTTGTTCTTGCATAACCATGATTTTGTATTCTAGGAGGATTTGGATCTCTTCTTGTGTCATCTCTAGTCCTTCTTGTATCTTCATTGGGTTGAATGGTATTCAAAATTTCCACTTCATCTCTTTTGGGAATGTAAGTTTCTTCATTGGTTCTAGTGTTACTAGGAATTGATGTGTCATTCATTTTAAGACCAAAAACATCCTCATATTGTTGATTGCTAGGAGGAGGGTCACTTTTCTTTTGTGTCAATTTGTTCACATAAAAATCTTGGGGAAGTGTAGCACCAATTCTTGCTAACATTAGGAAGTATTTTTCTTTGTCTCCCTCCAATATTTTCTCCATAAATTTATCGAATTGGGGATCTTTTTTGATGTCTCAACATGTTGTTCTATTATTTCTTCTTCAACTTGTATTTCATCTTCGTGTTCCATGGTTCTATGCTCTTTAGTTATTTCCAATGTTTCGGTTTCCGTATGCGATTTTTTCATCTCTGAGCTCTGGTTAAAACAGGCATACACGTGTCTTAGATATTGTGCTAGGATTCGAATGTCTAAAAGTTGTTTTTGATAAGTGGTCAACTATTAATGTAAATGTGATAGAGTGATATGACACGAAAAGATGGTTCAAGTGTTAAAAGTTTGCAAGTTTTTCGATCTTCAATTTTTTGAGTGCAATGACGATGATTTGATAAGAACCAAGTCCAATAGGAATGATATATCCTACGATGTGGGACAAGATTATCCTGACCAAACATTGTAGTTTCATGATAAAGGATGATAGATCCTGATGAGAAACTATGTTTTGAGTGACCAGTTTATCAAAGGGGGTGATGATGCACTTTGAGATGTTTAGACCTTGAACTTGTTGAGGGTGAGTACTTGAAAATATTGAGGTGTTTATTTCTAAAGTCTGATTTGACAGATGATAACTCGACCAAGCTAACCAAGAAGACAATCCAAGCATAAAATGACAGATAACAAGTGCTTATGATCACTGCAAATTGACCGAGCAAATATGACAGACTTGAAAAAGATGTGCAAGAAGACAACTCTGGACAATTAGAGACAAAAATTCGTACGACAGGCTACACAGCCTCGAACAACAATTTATATAGGCTCATACGACAAACCAAAAATCTCGCATGACAAAAGACATAAACTCGTATGAGCTTTCTCACAGAACTAGACGACAAATGATGGCATAAAATCCTCTGATAAGATGACTCGTATGACAATTATCACTGGACCGGACGATGAAAGATAACATAAAATTTTCTGCTAAACATGCTCGTACGACAATTTCCACCCGACCATACGACAAAGTAGATACCTCGTACGACAAAATAACAAACTTGTACAATAGAGGACATAACAGATATAAAAATGTTTGTTTGGATAGATTTTTGATCATTAAAGTTTGATGTTTTGCTTTATGTTTTCCAGTTTTAAATGTCTGATTTTCTTGTTTAAGGGATGAATTCACAACAAACACACGATATGATAAGTGACCTCAAGCATTATGTTACCTAAGGAAGTTGGCTGAGAGAGAAAACCTTTGCTTGCAAGCTTAGGTACACACCCAATAGCTAATCAGAATATGACCATTGAGTCTCACGCAATGGATTCTCAACGCCGTATTATCCGACTCCAAACACTAATGGGGGCACGATATGGCAAGTGTCTTGAGAGAGTTACTATCTCTCTTGCACAAAGATTATCACCCTTTCAGAGGTGAATTGGGTAGCTTCTAATTTAATCGGAACTAGTAAGGGATCTGTTTGGCACGTCGGGGTATAAACTCAATTAAGAGGTCTCCCAGCCTTGAAAACCAAGGTTTGATATACCCGAAGGTACGAAGGAGAGCTATTCCCGAGCACTTCCGTTGACTTGATTTTCATCAAATCACATTTATTTTATAGTGGGTTAGATTACTTAGCGTTAGTCGTTCCCACTTAGGTCGTTCCCCTCTCACCGACCTTAATGGCTAAGAGTTATTAGCTCCTCGGGAGGGCAGGCCCGCTAAAGAAATGCACTAATGAAAGCAAAGGATGAGTCTAGCTTTCTGATCACCTAAGAAAGGTGAGAGCATACTCGCCTATCATCAAAACACATAAAACATGATTGTTCATTTCCATTAGCAAAAACAAGTGTGCCTAGAAAACTTAAAGAAGACATAGAGTTTACTTGAATCCTCCTAGGCAACCTGCAAAATAGATGTATTAGTAGTCATGATGTGTTGTTGAAATGAAGCTTTTGACAAGCATAATCTTCGATAATCTTCCTGCAAAAACCAGTTAGGCTACCAAAAAACTCACAAAAAGACCAGGGTTAGCATTAGTAATAACCAAATTGAAGCATGAAACCCTTAAAATGCAAACTGCTTTGAAAAGACAGAAACATAATTTTGTACGACACAATTTACCTGACCGTATGAGTACCCTTCTGGGATCGTACAAGTGTAGAATAGAGTTCGTACGACACTTCAGTCTCCTTAAAGCTTGTACGAGTCAAGATGAATTATCGTATCACTGCATAAAGGAACTCGTACAAGACTAAAAAGGAGCTCGTACAAAAATTTAATTCCAACCCGACCAAAAATGAAGATTTGATGATGCTTGAGAGGCCAAAAATGAGATTTCCAGCCCTATGGTGGGTGCCAAAATGTCGTGCTCTGTGAAGTGTGATACTTGCAGCTGCAACACAAAACACTCAATAGATCATTACAAGCATGGTTAGAAATATAAGACCATGACAAAGCGATCTATCGCCTCCTAAGAGATGCGAGTATGGATTTGCTCTCAAATCTGGATAAGCAATCCTAGTGACTTGGCTACACCTAGATGGAGGATTTAAAATGATAATGATATGCAAGGATGAGATTGATTATGATAGATTGATCCAAGAGACTAATTAAGCTAATGATATGCATGATTAAGCTATGATGATGATGCAATTAGGATAGAAAAGAGATCAAATTAAACTAAATCTAAGATGCAATTGCCTATAATAACAATGCTCAAATGATATGCTAGGATGGGAAATGTCTATAGTAACAATGCATAAGATAAAAATGAGATGGGATCCTTATTGCTCCAAAATGGGGGATATTTATAGGATTTCCAAGGCTAGGGGTGAGGTGGCAGGAATCAACGATCAAGATTGAGTATGAAGATATCAAGGGTGAAATTGGAGGAGGTTGGAGGAAGAGACACTTGTCATCTCTGTGGTGACAAGTGTCAAGGAGCTTTGCTCATAAAAGGGCAAGTGTCAAAGAGAGGAGACATGTGGCCAAAGTGCCATGTGTCTCAAGAAGAAAATATCCACACCATAGGAGGTTAGGATGTGCAAGATAGGATAGGGTTAGGCAAACCCAAGGTTAGGTGGAATGAGTTAGGTTAGAGGGATGGTTAGGTTAGGTGGTTAGAAGTTAGGAGGCATGTGGGTAATTTGAATTTAAAAATTCAAATAATAGGAAAAGACTAATTAATTCTCAACAACTCATAAATTGATTTGTTTTAATTAATTAGGGGATTAGAAGAATTAATTGAAGTGGGGGGAGGATTAATTAATCAAAGGGGACTATTGAAATGAACCTATTAAATAAATCCTTAGATTTATTAATAAGTAGATGAAAGGGGGAATTTAATCAAATTGCTTAATGAATTCAATTAAATTAGGAAGGGGGATTAATTAAATAATTGCTTATTTAATTAATTATCTTCGGACCATTTTTAGGTGTATACAGGAATGATCTAAAGTGTGGAATTGATCCATAACTTGTGGATCATCTTGGTAAAATGTAATTTTTTGTAACCTTTGATATTTGAATGTACATAAGAACACCAATATTTAAAATGTCTTCAAGGAAGAAGTTGGATTGCTATGGTTGAATTCTTGATGGGCCAACTTGACGACCTAGGGTGAATATTTGAAAATAACATACACGAGTCTACAAATAGCCTACATGTGGACTATGATGCAATTGATTTCTTTTGAGTTCCAAACCAAAATGTTCTTGTAATGACCCGCTTCTTGTAGTTCCTTATGAATTAATTGTACATTGAATGTCTCTAAATACCAAACATAACATGTCTTATAAATGCACACCAAGTTGACTCCCAATATAGTGATAAATACAAAACTTAAGAATTTAAATTTTTTAGAGTCAATCTTGAAGCTCTTGATTTAATGTAGGGAAATGAAATGAAGATCTCAAAATAGAAATCAAATAAACATATATTTGTATGAGTACTAGCATACCTATATTTTAAAAAATTAATGTAAAATACGCCAAGCAATACCAATTTAAAGATCATTGTTAAATTATATTAAATTTATTTAAAAAATTATAGAATTGTATTGCATTAAAATAAAATTAAGAGTTTAAAATTTTAGTTGAATAGATAATTTGAATAGTTGTAAAAACAAAAAAATCTAATAGAAATCACCATTGGTGATAGTTGAAGCATTTATCTAAACTTTGTGATACAACTATTTGTTCAACATCAATTAAGAAGACAACTAAGGACTTATGTCCACATTACTTATTAAAATAGGGACCTTTAAAAAACTCCGGAGATGCATTTTTAACAAAGATTCACCATTTAATATATAAAACCATTTAAGGCATATTTGTAATGTTCTTCTTGAAGATGATCTCAAAGACTTCATTTTTGGCATCCTAAAACAAACAGGCTTAGGAGAATAGTACAAAAAAATGCAAACATAACGTTTACAACTTTGATAAGAATCTATTTCAAGAAGAAACTAAAATCTCGAGACTGTGAAGCCGCATGACAATCTGGAGGTCATTGTGGTTCAACAACAAATGCTAAGATTTCCCTCCACATGTCTGAAGTCTAGCAATGATATTCTTGTGACTTTCTAATGTGAAGGGGGGTTTAAAATGAAAATGCGAGAAAACTATTTTAAATAAACATGCAAGAAGAGAAGAGCATGTGTAGATTATAATGGTGGTCTCTATGACTTGCACTTGCACAATTTTAAGCATAGATTTACGAAAGTTGAAAGGTTTTACCACACCTATAAGAAATGCTCACATAAGGATGTTTCAAATGCTCATCACTATCATGTTACAAAATTGACTGTTACGAAAAGTGACAAAATAACAAATGTCAAATTTTCACAAACTTCAAAACGTTCACACAAAATATTTCAGTAGGTCTCTCAACATAATAAATTCAACAAATAAATAGTAATAACAATACAATATATGAATATTTCTAAATTTTACAATTCTAATTTTTTCCCACAACATTTAACATTGTACTTCATAATCGACCACGAATATATATATATAGAAAAAAAATAAAAAAATAAAAATTAGACTCCTCTTCCCATGTTAAATCAGTCCATTCCGAGAAGTAAACAAGAATCAAAATTGAGCTTTGCCCCGCAGTGATTAAAATATCTTTTTTCATTTCATTTCAGCGATACAGCAAAAGAACTGCTGCCAGTTGCCCCACCACGCCTTTATTCCAAAGTAGCTTTCCATTCTCCCAACACAAAACCTGGCCCACCGAAAATATTTCTGTACGGCACGATGCCTATGTACCCCAACTTGTTTGGAATGAATCGCCACCTCACATTAGACGGTTATGTGAGCCTCTTTATTGAAACGCCTTAGAAAATATGCATCAGAGTGTAGTGCCACGTACATTTGGTTGTCGCTTCTAGACGATTTATAAACCTCGGCTGACAGCACGGAAGAAAGCGAAATTTCCTTTTTGCTCCATAGCGGAATACGGTTTCCATGGGACCACTGGCCCGTAAATTAAAACAATGGCAGACTACCTACATATGTACATATACAGGAAGACAGAAAAATGCGATACACGACTGTCTCCTTCCTTTCAAAGTATAGTTAGGTGTATGTAGGGCTCAAAGAAAATCATGTATTCTTGTTCTGGTTGCTTGCATTTTCCTCCGGCATCGAGCAGCAGTGCGTCACACAATTAAATAGTCTACATATTTTAGTGGGCGGCCCCCCGGAGAAAAGCGAGTGTGCGTAAAATGGAGGAGACCTGGCACAGGCATTGATTGAAGTCGCAGGTCGCGACCTTCCCACACATTCTTTATCATTACAACGGTAATAATGGCGCCACCACTACCATTAACGCCAGCAGAGTAAAAGACGGCGTGTGCGGCGATGGAGTAAAACTGATTATCTCGTGTTGAAGTTTTGGTAAAGCGAAAATGGAGAAATGCAGGGCGTGTGGGAGTGGCGAGAGTGAGAATGTATCAAGTTGTTCTGGGGAAAGGCAGAGCTCTACTTTCAGTGCGGACGTGAGTGGTGATGGCGATGGGGATGGCTTCAGCTCTGAGACGCCGAGCTTCAGGCGGGGAGACGATGAGCTGGAGGTCGGGATGGGCACGGGCACCACTTCTGAGGGATCATCGCCCTTGGGATGGCCTCTGGGAAGGTCGGATACATCTAATTCCGGCTCCTCCACGGCTCCTTTGCCGCTCACCGGGGGCCGAGACACGGTCATATGGGAGGAAAGAAGTGACAAGCTATACAATGATTTATCAGGTGCCTTCGCTGTGTTTTAACATTTATAACTGTCAGATGTAAATATTCCATTATTTTGGCTTTATTATATTCTTTTAATGCCATAAAATTGTAGATGTTTTAGTTTTCCGCTGTATGTTTGATCTGCTGGCTGTGTATTTTAACATTTCATTTCTTCGACCAAGCGAAAACGGGTTTACAAATTATATAAGCTTAGTGTAATTAGCTAGATATTTCACAGCATTTTGACTTTACATGCATGTTTACTGCCTGGAAATTGCAGTTGTAAACATTTGCGTTTCCAAGTCCTTTTCTTTTTTCTCTTTGTGCGCCGTGACATTAATTTTCAGCATTTTTCTTTGTTTTGTTTCAATTCCTGAAAAATTTATGTGATCTTAACATTTCTTGTGTTTAGAGGAACATAAGCGTGTACGTTCTGGTGCCTTTTTCCCTACTTAATCGTATTTCCAATTTTTCATGCCAGAAATCTGCATTCGATTTGTCATCGGCGCGCCGTAATTTTAGCAATCCGCATTTTTTGGACTGAAAGCAAAGATTATACATTTTTCGTTTGGCTCCCCTTAATAGTCCAAAATTTTGAGCGTTTTGCCTTCTTTGTCCTGTTATAGTCAGGAAATTGTGGAGGTCTTTATTGCAATTTTTGTTTCTTTGTGCTGTGAATATTAACATAGCTTCCTCCTGTCAGTGTAAATGGACATAAATTCTTCAGCATTTTGCTTTACTATGCGCTTGTATTGAGACAAAATCTTGTATATTTGGTTGCACTTGTGAGTGTTCCTTGTACGCTACGATCCTTAAAATTTTTATCACCCGCATAAATCATCACAAGATTTATTATATTTTGATCTTTATGGCGCAGTAAGTCGCGAAGGCATATTACTGGACTCAAAAAATTAAAAGGGTCGAATGATTCTACCTCAATTTCTCTTGTTAAATTGCAAAAAAATTGTATAGTTTCTGCAATAGCGCCAAAATCTCTTTCCCTAGGTAGCAGACTTATTGGGGGAGTCACCACAA
The DNA here is from genome assembly GCF_030272615.1 of Cryptomeria japonica. NCBI lineage: Eukaryota > Viridiplantae > Streptophyta > Pinopsida > Cupressales > Cupressaceae > Cryptomeria > Cryptomeria japonica. Next base: position 391,679,378 of record NC_081405.1, read on the forward strand.
GGACTAGAATCTATTGCTCAACAATAAGTAAGCTATTGTCTGCTCACAGAAGAACTTCAGACCTCAAGCTTTGTTTTGCTACTTCTACCGCGATGTAAAGTTAGGCGGAATTTATTCCCGTATTGCCTTTATGGTAGAAATTGTATGCACCTAAAATTATTCCTCAACATTTGTCGGTTTTATAGTCTATCTTTCATATTGTCATTTAGTAACCGGCGGGCCTGGCTAACGTTCTGATTTCATCTAAATAATGTTTCATGAAATATTTTACCCATACGTTTGGATCGCTTTTTCTTCGAGGGACGTTCTGATTTCTTGTAATCAGGTTTAATCTAATATTTTAACAGCACTCCTACTTGGCTGTTCTTGATATCAGATAAGGAAATAAATTATAAAATTCTTGTTAATATTAATTGATGTTTGAATATGGGAGAATTCTACTTTTCTCCGTAAGAAAAATTCAATATAAATAAAAAAGGTGGGATTCGCTTTCTTTTTGTTTAATATAATAATGTTGAATCATTAGCTTTTCAACTCTTCATCGTCGACTGGAATTCTTTTCTTTTGTGTTATTGTTGTTTATATTGTGCGGTGAGAACTAGAAGCATATCGTACCTGAAAAAGCAGAGCTTGTATTTACTATTTTTTACTCGATTGGATCATTTGCTTCATTATAATTGATATGAGTCAGTAACTACTAAGAAACTTACGAAGTTTCTTTTATATGCTGGTCTATTTCGTTGAATAATGGTATGTCCACATTCTTTTCTTACCTTTTTCTCTTTTTCATTTCACGCATTTGAAACTCTGGTACATCTTTCCTCAAAATTTAGCTTTATTTTATGATATTGTTCCGAGAAAAAGAGATGAGGGTTCTTAGAATTAATTTGTTTTGTTTTTTTCTTGAGTTGACAATTGTCTTACTGACAAAAAAGTGATTCTTAAGTTGAAGCGCCAGGAAGAGCTTTAGTGTCTGGTTAGTAGTATTATTTATTGTTTCCGAATTTCTTTACAGGAATAGGATGTTTGGTTTTCTAAAATCTTGTATGAAAATAAAGAAAACTAGTTGCTCACTATTTTTTTTCCCCACCTTTGTTTATGGCTACAAACTTTCTTCAGATATGTAAAATAATAAGTTTTACATTTTTGCCTCTATGATGAGTTTTCCTTTTTTTTTTCTGTAATATGTGAGAGGGTAAGGTTTAGATCATTAACTTTAGTAACTCTTGTTTACTTTTATATGTTGCAGAAGTTGAACTGATGAAAGAAAGGTTCGCTAAACTGCTGCTGGGTGAAGACATGTCTGGTGGTGGAAAAGGGGTCTGCACTGCACTTGCTATCTCTAATGCGATTACAAATCTTTCAGGTATATTTGTTCTTGATGCTCTTAATATTATAGATTATATTCTCCAGTAGGGTAAGCCATTGTTGCTTGTTGGCAATTGTTCCAGAAATACAAGTTCTTGGGTATGAATTTGCTGAAATTTAAAAGAATGTGCAAGCTACAGCAATTATATAAAATTTCGGTTACCTATAACTAAAAACTTTTCCGATCAAAATGTAAGGTAAGCAAAATCTTTGGTATTGACAGATTTTTTAACAGATGTTATTTTGTAAGGCAAGCTGAAGCCAATGAATACTTTTCCAATCAACATGTAAGATAAGCAAAATCTTCAGTTGACTAATTTTTTACAGATATTATGTTGTAAGGCAAGCTGAGGCCAATGGATATACTGGAGACTATTTTTCCTGGTGATCATTTATAGGATAGAAAGGAGGTATCTATCCATCATCTTACGATGTTGATGCTCAAGCTGAATGCAGTCATGGCCTCACTTCCTGTCAGTTGAACTATAGAGATATATTAGGAGGTTTATTTTCCTAAAAATAAAACTACTTGTAACTGTCCTGTTTTGGGGGAAGAGAGCACATGACTGTTGCAGAATAGCTTAAAAATAATCTGCTAGTTTTGGTAATAAATGTATTAATTGATAGCAGATGATTCTGCGTGTATTGCATCTCCTTCTATGTATAAGGGATTTATTAGAGATTTGAGCAGTATTAGTGCCACGTTGACAGATTACACCAAGGGGAGCCATTTGTCTAAAGCAGTTGAAAGGAGTTTTAAACAAATTAAAGGAAGGTGACGGAAACTCCAATCCATCCAATGTTTGACAAAATCTTTATCATTGAGTGTGATGCTTCAGTGGTGGCAACTAGAGGGGGATGTTGAGTCAAAGGCAAGCCAATATGCTATTATGATAAAGAATTATATGCTGTAATGAAAAAACTTGCACAAGAGAAGAATACAACAGCAAATACTTGGAAATATAATAGAAATTACAAAAAAACTTGCAAAAAAAACCAAGGGACATCCCAAAAACTTGGAGATGCCCTTGAAAATTAAAGGGTTCAGCTGACCGCTCCCCATAAAAAGTAATATTTTACCAAAAAAATCTTTAGTGCATGAAAAGAATAATTTTTTATTGTTTGTTGGCAGGGCCCCTCACCCCAGCTTGCCCTTCTTGAGGAAAAACAACCTTGTTTCTCTTCTAACTTCATTTTTGCATGTTCAAAAATATTGCAGCGAAAAAGGAGGAAATATATTTTTTTTTGTAATATTTGAAGGAGCAGTTGGAAGAGAAGTTGAACCTAGGGCATAATTTATAGTGAGACAACAAAGTAGTGAAAAATGTAAGTCATTCTATCATTTTATTTATCTTTTTCAAAGTTTAAAACAAGAAAATTCTGATTTTTTAATTTATGTTTTTAGTTTATAAGTTTAAACTTGTATCATATTTCATAAAAGAACATGAGCAGCATTAGCAATGTGAGTAGGGGCAATGAAGTGGAAGAAGTGAAATCAATATAAGAGTTTCAGCTGAAGTGTTGGGGGTGGAGGAGAACAGCCACCAAATCCATTTGAGTGGCCTTTCCTTGTCTTGAAAACAAAACTTATGCAAAGGGCCCTTTTAACTCAAAGCAGCATCATCTCCAACTTGTGACAACTGACAACCATAGATGCCAAAAAGAAAATTCAGGGGGGAGTAGGGTGTGGTTGTGTCACATTCGCAAGAAAGATTTTGGAGGGAGCTTCACAAGGGTATAGTCTCATTAGCAATGTGAGTAGTGATAATGAAGTGGAAGAAAATGAAATAAATATAGGAGTTTCAGCCAAAGTGTTGGGGGGGGGGGAGGAGAGCAGCCACCAAATCTATTTGAGTGCCCTTTCTTTGTCCTGAAAATAAAAGTTATGTGAAGGGCCCTGCTAACTCAAAACAACATCTCCAACTTATGACAGCCATAGATGCCAAAAAGAAAATTCAGTGGGGAGTAGGGTGTGGTTGTGTCACATTCACAAGAAAGATTTTGGAGGGAGCTTCACAAAGGTATAGTCTCATTTCTTGGGTGTTACAAGCTGTGGAGTCAAACATAAAGAAGGATGAGAAGATAGAGTCTCATAGATTTCATATAGGCAGAAAAAAGGTCTTCTTAAGGTGTGACAATGCCAATACATTCTTTTGGACAATCATCTATGCCTATGTCATCCATGGTTGGTAGTGGTACTAATGATATTGCCATAAGAGGAAAGAGGAAGATTAGTGGTAGGAGAGGCTAGGGACAATTGCAATTGTGTTCAATGTGTAGGCATGAGATTGATAGTCTTCCATTGCCAAATTGTTTTATGAACATGTCATCCCATTTCATGTGGCCCGTTCCTCTTCAAATAAATGACCAAAGATGTAGCCTCTATTGGTCTCTCATTTGACCCCCTTAGAGATTATAAACTATGCACTACCCTCCTAGACAAAGAATATTTTAAGGTTACCCTCCTAGACAGAGAATATTTTAAGGTTAGTTTGCTAATGTAGGATATAAGGCAAACTTGGATTAGGACGAGTTGTTTTATTGTGATGGATGGGTGGATCGATATTAGACATCAATCACACATCAATATCATAGTTACATACACAATTGACTCATTTTCTTAGAGGCATTTGTTTAGGAAAATGTAATGATGTAGACTTCTAGTTTAACATTCTGAAATAGGCCATAGAGGAGTTTAGGGCCTCAAATGTCACGTGTGCAAATTGGTTGTTACAATAGTGGAGGGTGTTTACAAGTACATCTTTTGGGCCCCATGTGTTCATACATTGAACAATGCATTGAAAGACATAGGGAAAATAGACTGAGTGGCAAGCAGTGATATAAGCTAGAGATATTAAAATGTTTTTTTTGCAACCACCACTCTTCATTTTCTTTCTTTAGGACTTTTTCAAATAAGGAATTCTTCAAACTTCATTTTGTTAGAGAGGATGCTTGAGGTGCGTGAAGGTGCTTGGGGATAGTTGATATGGTGAATTCAGAGTGGAGTAGATGGCTTAATTCAAGCTTTTTTGAAAGAAAAGCCATTAAACAAAGAATTCTTGATGATGATTGGTGGTCCATTGTGAGGTAAGACATTGCTGATTTCATTAAATATAAATATAAGAATGTTGATTTTATTATTAATTTTTTTATTTTAATAATTTAATTTTATTGTTCAATGTTTCTAACTCATCAATTATTTTTTTTTGAAAATTTTGCTTGCATTTTGCAAATATGTTTGCTCCTTTATCTCACCTATTATAGATGTCATTAGATATGTTGAGACAATTTCTCCTAGTCTTGGAGAGATATATGAGACATTTGATAACATGCCTGGAAAGATAAAGCAAACAATTTTAGCTAAGGATCCTAGTTTGGAATTGATGCTCTGCAAAAAGGATTAGAAAATCTGTTTGATGGCAACACACACAAGAGCACAAGAAACAAACATTAGTGTTAGCAACAAAAGATTATCCTAAACAGGCATATCAAAAGAGATATTAAGCATGAAATAGAAAGCATATAAACATAGAATAAAATAGCTAATCAAGATGCTCATAGTTGCTCCTCCCTTGTTCCTCTCCTCTCCTCTCCAAGTCGCAAATGAGTGTAGCTCTCAGCTTTTAGCACTAGCCATGGATGCCATATGGAGATTCAAGATAGTTGAATATGATAAGCAAATGCTATGCAAGTGTAGATAGTGATGCTATGAGAAAGCTCTATGCTAATGTCAGTATAACAACAATACTCTAATGCTTCTCTCTTTTGCTTGAGGAGAAGGGTTCTATTTATAGAAGAAATGGGGAAATGAAGGGTTAAGATTGAATGGTTTAATCAAGGGCCAAGTTTGAAAGTTGGGGATCCATGTGCACAATTGGCACCAATAAAATGGTGACAAGTGTCAACATAGGATTGGGTTGAGAGAAGAGGTTGGAGGCATTAAAGGCCTGAGAAGACCTCATGGTTATCTAGAGGCTAAGGGTCAAGTCCAAATTAAGATTACCCACTGGATTAAGAGTTAATCCAAGGATAAACCTTTGTGCAAATGTTTAAGAGAGAATCATGGTCAAAGCATTAATGGCCTGATGAGACCTTTGGGTTGGGTAGAGGTTGAGTCAAAACAAATGTTTTAACCATGTGGGAGGGTTTGAGGTAACCATTAATGGTTATTGGAGACTTTGGGGATTAAGTGGTTGAAGGTTGAAAGCCTTCAATGGTTATCAAAGACTTTGAGCCATTTAGTGGTTGAAGGTTGAAAGTCTTTAATGGTTATCAAAGACTTTGAGGGTTTGAGAAGTGACTTCCCTTTTGCTTAGGAATGCGACAGAGTTTAGAGAAGGGGTTAGGTTATTTAGAAGTGATTAGAAAATTCTAGAAGGGGTTTAGGCATGCAAGTGGATTTTGTAGGAAAATGCAAGTGGGAGAAATTTTGGTATTTTCAATTAAAATAAAATTATTTATTTCAATTAAATGGTGTAATTTGCATTTGGATAAATATTCAAATAAATATTAATTTATTTAAATGAGAAAAATGAAGATAAAGCATTAAAATGCTTGAAGACTTTGAGGGAAACCATTAAAGGCTTGAAGACTTTAAGGAAAACCATTAAAGTCTTAAGAAGACTATAGAAGGAAGCCATCAACTTTGAAGACTTTAAAGCCATCAAGTTTGAATACTTTAAGGGAAACCATTAAAGGTTTCAAGTGGGTGAGGATAAATAGGATTTTAAATAAATAATTTATTTAAAATAGTTGTGCAACTTGCTTTTGTAGGAAAATACAAGTGGGTGGAGGATAAAGGTGATTTAAATAAATTATTTATTTAAAATAATTGTGCAACTTGCTTTTGTAGGAAAATACAAGTGGGTAGAGGATAAAGGTGATTTAAATAAATGTTAATTTATTTAAATGTGAGAGGTGGGATTTTGGGGGATTTAAATAAATATTAATTTATTTAAATGTGAGAGAAGATTTAATTAAACAAATATGATTTATTTATTTAATTAATGGTCTGAATTTGGTTAAGTGAATTAAATCAAATAAATTGAATAATTTATTTAATTAATAGGAGAAGAGGGTTAAGATGAATTAATTAAATATTAATTTAATTAATTATTAATTGATGGTTAAATAATTAAATAAATACTAAGTATTCATTTAATTAAGTGGACAGATTTATGTGACTATAGGAATTATATGAGCAACATATATTAAGTCCATTGTGATGTGGAAATAGAACACCATGAATGCTCCATTTCATATGACAACCTTTGCTCAAAATTCCAAAAGATATGCACTAAAGGTTGGAAGGTTGCCTCCTTGTGATGACAAAGAGGTGAAAGAAGGGTTAATCCTTTCAAAAGCTGTATTTAGTTGAGGAGTCTAAAATACTTTGCTCACAATGGCTTTCCTTCACAAATCTTAGTGATCCAAGATTTATTAAACTAGAGGCAAAGATAGATAAAGTTACATTAGCTCAAACTGACCCTATTGGATGGTGGACATCGAATGAGAATGATACATCCGAGTTGAGAATGCTTGCCATTTGTCTCCTTTCATTGGTTGCCAGTTCCTTTGTTGGAGAGAGGAATTGGTCCACATATGGTTTTATCCACTCCCTCAAGATGGATAGGCTTATCTCTAGACGACTGGAGAAGCTATTGGTTGTGCATAGTGCTCCTCGACTTTACTATCGTAAAATTCCAAAGTATCAATAGACTCTAGCTTTACGATGGGACGTTGATTCTGAAGACGCCACTCAAGTTGATGGGGAGGAGGCATATGAGGGGTTGGTTGGGATTCCATTGGATGAGGCAGACCCTCATACTGGTAGTGACTTAGATGCAAATTAGGGGCAGTGCTGTACTTCCTCTGCTTTTGTATTTTCATATTATAGTTGAAAGTGAAACTTGCAGCCTTTGGGCATTTTGTTGTAACTTGTATACTTCTTTTAAAATTGCATGCATATTGACAACGAATTATGTAAGTAATTGAGTTATGACAATCTATCAAAGACACACTTGGAAGACAAAAGTTTTCCAAGTTTTAGTTGATTTTCCTTTTGTGGTGCAATGTTAGAGGACGACAATGCCATCCTTTTTGGGGAGCATACCTCATACCTTTTGGTCTCCATAGATTTTGGGGACCAAAATGTTTTGCATTGGGGAGGTGTGATATGCAAAATGTGGTTTGATTTCATGGCAGCAAGGAAGAGTTTTATAATCAAGTTAGGAGCCATCTTGCCATCTTTGGGACCTTGGGACACCTTGGCGATGGCATGATGCCTCCTAGGGTTGTTGAAAAAAATTTAAAAATTGACTTCAAAAAAAATTGAAGAACAAAAAGTGGTCAAAACTCTAAACCAAACCTAATTTGGCCCATGCTCTTTTGCATTCTCTAAAGTAGTCAAAACTCTAATAATAAACACAATTTAAAGTTCAAACTAAATGAAAATTGTTCATGAACTTGTTTTCTTAATATCATCAAGTAGTAACTATTAAAAATGGTAAATGTGGTTCTCCACTAATAGTTTAGAATCTAGTTAATCATAAAAACAAAATGAAAATCTCTATTTATGTATGACTAGTGATTGTTCAAATTTTTTAGTTGCAATGTGCTAATCAAACATTTGTCTTAAGATTCTATATAACTCAAAGGATTGCAACTTTTGTGCATCCTCTACTTTTGCACTTAATGTGACCTAAATAAGGTAAGCAGGAGGAAAACACTTGTCATAGTGTTTAATTGCAATGGCTAATCAAATAATGTTCTAAGATTCCTAGATAACTTATAGAAAGCTTGTAACTTCTGTGTATACTGTACTTTTGTGCATCATATGACCTAAATTAAGAAAAACAAAAGGAAAACATAAATCAAGAAAAGCAAAAGAGAGATTTGTTTTTTTACAACCAATGATTGTTTTTAATTTTTGGTTGATGGGAACAATCAAACAATAGCATAGGCGTCTTAAATAACTCGAAGGATAGTGACTTTCACGTATCCTTTGTTTCTTTTGTCTAAGTGCAATTTGAAGTTAGAAGAATAGAAGGAAAATCTTGGGTTTGACATGTGTATGACTAGTGATTGTTTTTAATTTTTAGTTGTAATGGGTCAATCAAATTTTGTCTTAGGAGTCTTTAGATAACTTAAAGGATTGGAATTTTTGTGTCTACTTTGCTTCTACACCTTTGTGTGTTTTGAAGTACGAAAAACAATAAGTAAACATTGTGTCTTGGGGCCTTATTATATGTAATATTTCCTTTAGCTTAAGTGACAATGATTAAGAGTTTACTATGATGGAAAAACCAAAAATTGGTAGTGGAAGTGGGAGACGGGAAGGAAACACTAAGATTAAATTCCAACAAAACTAATAATTTAAGTGGGAATCGTATATGAAAATGCTATTTTTATGACATTGAATACCATGACATCATTACACGAGTGATGCACACCTCCCTATATCTTGCTAGCAAGGGGGGGTTGGGGTACATAGTCAACTCTCACTTCAATAGAGGGCTGAGATAACGAGGTTGTTAAATGGTGACATCTCCACACCTTAGTTACCTTGACATTGACACCCATTTTTATGATCACTAGTGCTCAAGATGTTCAAGTCTCTTTTTTTGCATTGAGTGCAACAAAGCATAAGTTGAAATGCAAGGCCGTATATTTAGCTTCAACATAGTGGTAGATGAGTTAGATGATGGTATTGATGACCTACTTTTATTGGCAATGGCATCACATTCCATGTTACTTGTTTTTTAAAAGTTTTGGAGGCCATGTCCAAGGTTGCACAAGTAGGGCCTTTATATGTGGCACTAGGGGAGACAAAACCAAGGACCACTATTTTGGGTAAAAACCATATTTTTAAAACTCATGATTATGCAAAACTTGGTAGATTCAATTTTAACTTGAACTTGACAAAATTTTCAAACATTAAAAACCCACAAATTTGTAAAAACAATCTTTAATGCATACATAAAACCGATTTTACATAAGTCACAAGTAGTTTTTCTTTCAATGCACATCATAGTGTCATGTGATTATAAATTACAAATTTGTGTTATTACTTTTACAAGATTCATTTGTGGAAAATGTGGGCCCAAATCAAATTTAATTTTTTGCTTTTTAAAACTAGACTAGGGGCTTAGGGGTGGTTGCCCCTAGTAGTGCAGGGTCGAGGAGTGCCACTCCTTTGCAAGTGTCAAGGGGCAGAGCCCTTCGTAGGGTTGAGGGGCATTATACCTCATGGGGCTTTGTGAACAGATCCCCCCATCCAAGAACATCCCTCAATGTGATATAGTGTAGGATTGAGCCTTCTTCACCAAGCCCAAATTAAGGCCTTCAAGATCACATGGACTTTCAAACTCACTAGTTTTTGATGATTTTGTCATTGCATTGAAGAAATCAAAGCTGGAGGAAATACTATGAAAAATGATTGCCGTGATTATGATGGTTTTTCCCATTGATTTACAAATTCTGGCAAGTAAATAATTGACAATTTCCAAGAATTCACCTGGGAGTGACATGTCAAAGTGTTTTTGCCTTGTGAGTTTTGTAACTGTAGACTAAGAACCATTCCAAGATGAATTTATTAATGGAGGAAATGAATGTGATCTGTCTCTCATGGGTACAATATTGTCATGAATGATTGAACAAACATTAGAAGCTATTGTCTAATCATGGTCACATGTATGGAGGAGCCTTACTCTCTTATGGCAATTGATTGTTTGAGGAACCTCAAGGATGTAGAGTTTCCATTAGAGATTCTTAGGTATGCCATTGAAGAGATTAACCTTGACAATCTGGTGTAGGTTGTGACAATGTAACATGTCTAAAGGCCATCTGGGAAGTTGGCTGATACTGCCCACAAGCATATCTATTGGATCTCTTTTTGTGTATGCCATGCATAAATAATTGATGCACATTGGCAAAATTTAGTTAATAAAATAGGTAGTAGCTAATGCTAGAGATGTGTATTTGTTTATTTGCAATTGCATACGTAAATCAGCCTCTAAGGGCAGTTATGTACATTGATTTCATGCACCAAGAAAAAATCTTGCTACCAATAGACATTTTAAACAAGTCAATGGCATAATCGAATTTATCAGCCTTATTGAACACCTTTTTGTTCTCAACCATTTCTCAAACAAAATGATACTATACATCAGAATGCTTTGTCCAAGCTTGATAAGTAGGTCTTTTTGCCAAATAAATTGTATTTTGACTGTCACTATCCTTACAACTTTCTGTGTAAAACCAACTTTTGAACACAACCTCTATAGCTATTTAACTTCCTTGGCTGCCATGCATTTGATTTTTGTAGTTCAAAGTGCAACAATTTCTTGCCTCTTGCTTATCTGTTCCACCAAACAAATTAAAAACATAGCCATTTATAGACCTTTGACAATCAATGTCTTTTGCCTAATCAACATCATCAAAACCTTGTAATCTACTAATTTGTTCTTCTCAGATTTTGCTTGGTAACAGATTACATAATTTGAAGTACCATGTAAATCTGAAGATCCCCTTTACAATTGTGCAATGTTCATTTCTTGGGTTTGACTTTAACTTTGACATACATTTGCTTGACACTCCCACTACATGACTGATGTCTGGTTTGACACATACCATGGCACACATTAGATTTCTAATATCACTTTCGTAAGTAAGATGATACATGTTCTTTATATCTTATGTCTTGGGACACTGCTCTATAGATAATTGTAAACTAATAGCAATAGGAATATTAACAGGTTTGCATTCATGCATTTTAAACTTTCCCAATTTAGTCTCAACTTATTTCCTGTAATTCAACCAGAATTTAATGTTTAAATGGTCTCTTTTAATTTCAGTGCACCCACAAAAGTTTGAAATACCAAGATCATCTATATTAATCAAAGAAGACAATTGAAATTTGACATCCTTGAACATTTTTCTATTTGTTTCCAATTAGCAACATATCACCAACATACACCACTATGAAAACAAAATGGTCAACAATCTGTTTGAAACAAAGTTGCATGGCCTCGGATACGGATACATATATGGATACGTCCATTTTTTAAGACCCCCAATATGGATACATCTGGATACATCATTCATAAAACACATAATTGCTACATAAATGAGATAAGTTGATTTAACATTTTACAATATGCAAAAATAGTAGAGTTGCATTGGAAAATAACCCAAAAAATGGGTCACTGAAATAGAAGAACATTTCATCTGTTTTTCTTATTTGGTGTAGGTTTTGTTTATACCATTTTAAAAACAAAATGCATGAATAAAGTTTTTAATTATTCAATTTATAGGAAGATTTATGTCAAATTTTAAAAAAATCAGATCACATAGTATCCGACGTGGTTGGAAATTCAAGGTTTTTTGGGCACACGTGGTTACAGTATTTGATGTGCATCTGGGATGTATCAGATATGTATCCATTTTGGATGCGGCGATACGTGTGCCCAGGGAGGGACAAAGGAGTTTCCGGCTACTCTGGTTTGAAATATACAGTGATCAACTTTGTTTCATACAAATCAAATTGTCAAATTTTTGGCACCACATCCTTGGTGATGTTTTAGGCTATAAAGGGATCTTTGTAACGTGAAAACTAGATCCTTCTTTCTATTAATTATAAAATTTTCATTCTGTGACAAATATTTCTTCTTCAAGATCTCCACATGATTGTCTTCACATCCGTCTATTTTACATCAAGATCAAAAGTAACAGCAATAGCCAACATAAAATCAGAATGCAAGATAGACAAACACAAAATCAACACATGACACACAAATACCTTGGGAAAACCTCCCTCTTGGAGGTGAAAAACCCAGCAACAGTTCCTAATCTTTATTAGCAATAATCTGTAGGTATCTTTACACTCAGAACAACAATATATATTCACAGATGAAACCAAGCTAGGGCACAACAGTGTGATGAACTTATCTGGTGATCACGAAGGATATAAATATAGTTCGCTGATACTGGAGTACCTGCTGCCCCTGAGTAAATTCGCTATCTCTTGAACTGGTTTGCTGTCCTTGGAATATGTTTGTTGTGCCTCTTATGGTGTTCGCTGTGCTGCTAATGATGTTCGCTGAAGTGCAAGGTATATTCGCCAGTGATTGCTGATGTTAGGCTGCGGATAACAAGTTTGTTATGTTCACCAAGAAAAGTCACAAATTCGCTGATGGCAGATCGCATATATGCAGAGATCATTCGGTGATTATAATTGTGTTGTAATGCATCAATGTGCCTTTGTTATATACAAGACACAAGTCTTCTTATCTCCCAAGTCTGCCTTGTATCTTGCCGCCAAAAACAATTCAAATACACGTGTTTTACCGCCCAGATTGGGCCTACCCTATTTACAAGTTACATGAGTTTGGGCCCAGCCCAATTACATAAATGATCTCTCAATTACATATTTGTTTAACTGCCCAAATTGGGCCTACCCTATTTACAAGTTACAATAAAACAATTTTGGGCCCAACCCAATGTAGATACATTTGTTAATATTTATTTGCTCATATAATCTGATATAGCTATCGGTTTTCAACACTCCCTCTTAGCTAGGGAGGATTCTAGCAAATATCAACATCCTTAATGGTTACAAGTTACATAATGCATTTGGGTCCAGCGCAATACAAGTAATACTTATATTTGATCTGAACTAGCTATTATTTCAACACTCCCTCTTAGCTAGGGAGGATATCTGCCACTTGACATGATCCATTCATGACTTTCATCTTGCATTGCCCGCAAGAATGAATGTATAAGCTTCATAGAGTATACCTGCAATAAAAACACATAAATATGATGAACTCATTTCATGATGTCCATCTTGCATTGTCCGCAGAGGATGGATCCACCTTGCATTGCCCGCAGAGGGTGGAAGAGGTCTTACACCTCAGCCTTCTCCCAGAGAAGGATACATTGTCACCTTGCATTGCCCGCAAAGGGTGACTCCACCGTGCATTGCCCGCAGAGGGTGGAAGAGGTCTTACACCTCAACTTTCTCCCAGAGAAGAATACAATGTCACCTTGCATTGCCCGCAGAGGTTGACTCCACCTTGCATTGCCCGCAGAGGGTGGAAGATGCAGTTAAATTGCATCACTAAGATTGAGACTCCCTCTCAATCAATGCTGTGTTCTCCACGATTCCAAGCTTCTCTCTGAAGTACTCAAACTTCACTCGAGCTAGAGGCTTGGTTAGAACATCTGAAACCAGTTCAACAGTGCTGATATATTTCAGCTGGATGGCACCTCTTTGTGCCATATCACGAACATAGTGATAATGAGTTCCCACGTGTTTTGACTTGTCATAAAACACGAGATTATTAGACATTTTTAATACAACTTTGATTATCACAATAAATAACAGTGGATTCCCAAGGTTGTCCAAACAACCCAACAAGAAGTTTGCGAAGCCAAACTGCTTCTCTACTTGTCACACTTGAAGCAATGTATTCAGCTTCTGTAGTACTCAATGCAACTGAGGACTGTTTTCTACAGGCCCAAGAGATCATAGCGGAACCCAAGCTGAAACAAATTCCAGAAATTCTTTTCCTGTCAATAACACTTCCAGCCCAATCAAAATCAGAGTAGCCTTCCAAATTGATCACTGTGTTGATTGGACACTTCAGCCCATAGCCAATTGTTCCACGCAAGTATCTTAGGATGTGCTTGGCTGCCACCAAGTGAACATGCTTTGGCTGGTTCATGAATTGGCTAAGTGCACTCACTGCAAAGCAAATATCTAGTCTAGTGTTAACTAGATACATCAAGGATCCAATCAATTTCCTGTACTCTGAGGGATCTGCAAAATCAGAATTAGCTGTGGAAATACTCAACTTATTTAAGTTAGTTTCCGTAGGAGTAGACATAGATTTACAATCCATCATATCAATGACATATTTTCTTGACTAAGGATAAGATCTTTGCCATACTTCTAGTCCTAGACAATAATGCATTAGGCCTAGATCCTTCATTTCAAATTCAGTGGCTAATTATTTCTTACATCTAATGATGAGACTATCTCCAACAGTTAGAAATAAATCATCTACATATATATAAGAAACAAAATTGGCAGTTCACCATTGAATACTTTTAAAGTAAAGGTTAGAATCAACATCATTCTTGCAAAATCCTAATTTAATCAAATTCTTGACAATATTCTCATACCAAGCTCAAAAAGCTTGCTTAAGGCCGTAAAGAGCTTTTCTTTAATCTGCACACATGAGATTCTCTATCTTGATTCTCATAACCTTCTAGTTATTCAATATAGACAACATTAAGAGAACAATCTTTATATCTAACTTCCAGCCTGCAACATTAGCTATAGTGGCTCTAATATTAGTATATCTAGCAGCAAGAGCAAATGTTTCCTTCTAACTATGAGCTACACATCTAACTTCATATTTTCAAAAACTTCCATATGGAACTCCCTCTTGATTCTTAATATAAAATTGTGGTAATCAAGTCTCATGAAGATTGCATAATATAAGAATCAATAAAGGAAGGCAGCCATAAATCAAGGATGAGAAATGCCAATCTTTTCCTTACTTCATTTTTACGAAATGGACCCATAGCACAATCATTATGATCAAGGCATACCTTCAAGTGAAGAAACCAAGCTCCCTCTTAAGCTTGTAGGTAGATAATTCAAGAAGCATCAACATGAGTAAACTTATCTCCTTATTGACTAGACTTCCACCATTGACAACATATGCCAAGATTGCTCAAAAGGATATTGCCAGTTTATGATCAACTTCAACCATAGTGTAAACCTACACAACATTCTAAAAATTGTTTTCCATATTTGAATAACAGAGAGTTAGCTATATCAGAAAACTAAGGCAAGTGTATGACTTCAGAAAACATCTTACAAAATCCATAAGCAAGGTATATAAGCCAAATTGTCTTTCCAGCCAATGGCTAAAATCAAATGTGAGTATCAACCACTCAAAAAAGGATACACATTGTAGTTGAGCACAAGCGTATGATCGAAAGGCATCTTCAATAAGTTAGATACCTCATTCATCTTAGGTTTCATCATCAAGAGAATACTTACTTCAAAGAATGTAATAGGCAGTATGCTTAAATTGAAGAGATAATGTCACAATGAATAAAGGCAATCCTCTACACAAAGAACATGAGAGCCTATTATGAAGGGCTGAAGAGAACCAAGTGTTACATAGTCACAACCTTACATGACAACCTTATCCAAACATAAAACAAAACAGAAAATGCAGTCCATATGATGTTAAGAGGTTTGATGCAAATCAAGAGACACACCATAAGAGTATATAATTCCAGAGCAGCAAGACTATTGAGCAGTTCAAGACTTAGATAGAATACAGTGCATCAAAACTATGTAGCAAGTATCATAAAGGATCATATCATAATATGAAGATAGTAAGGTCAACATTGGGCATAGATACTAAGTAGGATGTCTATCACACCAATGACTGAGGTTCCATGTTTCTAAATCTCCTATAAATTTATTCATCTTCCTATTTGTGCTTGCTGTTATTTCCATCATAATACTCCTAGATTTATATCTGAATACACATGCTGAAGTCTTAAGTGCCAAGGATGTATTTAGATCAATGCATCAATTTGGATCATTACATATTCATACCAAACCACATCAAATAGGTTGAGAGATAAACATACTTAAAATAGAGAGTAGGGCATAAATAACTTCAATAATTCAAACTGGATTAGAACAAATTCTTAACACAAGAACAAGGCTCGAACTAGGGTGATTGTTCCAAACCTTAGGAAGAAAGCTAGGCAATACTAAGATCTGAAAACAAGTGCACAAACCGACATATGAAAGCACCCTCAGATGAAGTAGTTAACAAGCAAGAAAACCTTGTGCAAACTAAGACGCTAATAACAATAAGGTAATCAGATGCAAATCTCCAACCAGGTGGACCCTACAATTGAGAATAGAGGAATGAGAGCACCTGAAATCTTATTCTTGCTATCGTCCCATCAATGCCTTCAATTTGTCTAGCAGACATTGCTGTTGAACTTACTGATTCACAGTAGACTTCTTGAATTGGTTTAGCTCATCCAGATCCGAAGGCTCAGTCAGATCCTTATCTTTCACAAACTGTAACGGACCTTCCATGATGTAAAATTTAGGGCACCTTCAAGTCTGTCTTTTACTTTCAGACCTGTAACCATCTTGCAAAACTAACAACAAACTGAAAGTGAAGGACAACTAATAATCTGATTATTTAGAATGAACCTAAAACTCTGATACCATGTTAATTTTAGTAATCAGATAAGCATTAAGAGACAGAAAATCAGAATGCAAGATAGACAAACACAAATCAACACATGACACACAAATACCCTAGGAAAACCTCCCTCTTGGAGGTGAAAAACCCAACAACACTTCCTAATCTTTATTAGCAATAATCTGTAGGTATCTTTACACTCAGAACAACAATATATATGCATAGATGAAACCAAGCTAGGGCACAGCAGTGTGATGAACTTATCGGCTGATCACGAAGGATATAAACACAGTTCGCTGATACTGGAGTACCTGCTGTCCCTGAGTAAATTCGCTCTCTCTTGAACTGGTTTGCTGTCCTTGGAATATGTTTGTTGTGCCTCTTATGGCGTTCGCTGTGCTGCTAATGATGTTCGCTGAAGTGCAAGGTATATTCGCCAGTTATCACTGATGTTAGGCTGCGGATAACAAGTTTGTTATGTTCACCAAGCAAAGTCACAAATTCGCTGATGGCAGATCGCATATATGCAGAGATCATTCGGTGATTATAATTGTGTTGTTATGCATCAATGTGCCTTTGTTATATACAAGACACAAGTCTTCTTATCTACCAAGTCGGCCTTGTATCTTGCCGCCAAAAAAATTCAAATACATGTGTTTTACCGCCCAGATTGGGCCTACCCTATTTACAAGTTACATGAGTTTGGGCCCAGCCCAATTACATAAATGATCTCTCAATTACATATTTGTTTTACCGCCCGAATTGGGCCTACCCTATTTACAAGTTACAATAAAACAATTTTGGGCCCAGCCCAATGTCGATACATTTGTTCATATTTATTTGCTCATATAATCCGATCTAGCTATCGGTTTTCAACAATTTGTCTATTTGCCTTATTTCTATAACTAGTCTCGTTGAGATTGGATTATGAGGTTTGTCCTTTTCTAGTTGACCTTTCTCTATTGATTCATATTCAGATACAGTTTCTTCCCTTAGTGGTTGTTTTTTTCTGTTTTGGATGCTTTTAAAATTTAAACCTATTGAAAGATTACATTGTGACTGTAAATAATTTTCCTTGTTTCTGGATTTCAAAGCTTATTATTTTATATACCGTGGCTATACACTTCTCTGCTTTATAATCCATGATCTCATTTCCTTTAGAACATGAATACAAGCATCACAACCACAAACTCTCAGATGTCAAAGAGAGTGTTTTTAACTATTCCACACCTGCAAAGTTTTATCAACAAATGCTGATGTAGATGATCAGTTGATTAGAAGACATGTGGTCTTTTAAATTTTTTTTAAGACTAGATGTTCTAAACTTGCACCATTAAGCATACAAAATTTTTCCACCAGCATCTTGTTCTTCCTCTCTTCAATTCTGTTTTTTGTGGTATGTATGGTGTTGTCTTTTAACTTGCTATTCCATGTTACTTAAAAATCTACTCGATCTCATTTAAGCAAATCCTTCCACCATTATCTATCTTCAACACTTATATCTTTTTCCCTGCTTGGTATTCTACAAGAGCTTTAACTCTTTGAATTTATTGAAAACCTCATATTTGTATTTGAAGAAATATGCCCTTGTTTTCTTGTTAGAATCATTTATAAATGAAATGTAAAACAATGTTTTTCCAAGTGATAGAATAGGGACAAGTCCAAACATATATGATAGTTGCAAAACCTCATTTGCTATTGGGGAATTTTATTTGATTGTGCTAAACATACATCCAATGTTCGCATATATGAAAACATGAGGAGCAACCAAAATTTCCTTCAGCCCTATCTTTAGTGTGCAAAACTAAAAAGTTTTTATCTTCAATGTGCCCCAAAGCATTACTTTTTGTTAGAGGCAACATATAGGTTCCTATCTCAGGGACAATAGAGCTATTACGTCTATCACTCATAGTGCTTTCCTCACATTAATAGTGTTCTATTGCAAACTTCTCTTGCCAACATCATTGCTTCTTGAACTTTTTTGCAATCATCTTTGTTGAATATTATCTGCACGCTTGCATCACTCATTTTACTTATAAGATTTCAAGACAACTAAGGGATATTCAGAACCGTAGGGAGGGGTTCCATCTTTAATCATCAGCTTGGCTCTCCCATTCATTAGGACTTGAGTTCTCTCATAAGAAGACATCATCACCTCCATTACGCCTCATGACTTTATATGAGTTGTCTCATTGCTTCATTATAATTTTAGTAATCACAAAACCACTCCTTGTTAGGAGCCATATGAAAGGAAGTGCTTGTGTCCAACCATGTATCATGACAGTAGTGTGTACTCGAAGATTGCTTCTCTAGTGGAGGCTTTAGTTTTTGTCAACCTTTTTAAATCTTATTAAAATGCCCATTTTTTATGGTAGTTCCGACATTTCTTGATCTCCTTGGAGGTATAGTTTTACCTTTAGACTTTGATTGCTTGTCTCATAGCATGTTTATATTTTTCTCTTAGGAATAACAATTCACAAACAAGCCATCCTTTGTTAAATTCGCCATGGAATTCTCAGTGCATTTCTTCTGATTGCAAGGATGTGACTAACTTATTTGAGATTTACATGGTGTACTACTTGATGAATTTGGTAAAGAACATAACAAAATAAAACATTTATCTTTATCCATTTCAACATCATAGGTGAATTTACCCAGCATAATGTTAAAATCATTCATCCTAAGAGAATACAACTTCTTTTGAAACAAAAGTTTGTTTACTAAGGACTTGGGACTAAATGGGAGTGAGTACAGGAAGGCTAGGGCATGACTCTGCTGCTCGGATGTACCTACAAGGTACCTAGGGCCTAGGGCTGCAAGGGTGTGCCTTGGCTGTCCCATGACGTGCTTGGGTGCTCCCAACCATAGACCTTGGTGCATAAAAAAAGAAGTGTTCTTAACTTTTAAAAATACATTATTATATATATTATATATTTAAATATATTATCATATATATTATATATATAAATATATTATTGGTGATCTAATTTATGAAAACCAGATTACAATACCTAGTGTGATACTTGCGGTATTGTAGATTTCAACAAAAAGAAATTGACAACAAGAAGATTGCAAACCAAAAACTGTCTCCATTCTATTCAAAATTGGAGTTTATACAAGTCGAATGTATCCCAAGGGTCACACAAATCCCTTGGAATTTGAAATGAAGAGTCATCATAATGTTTATTACAATTAAACTATTAAAACTATCAAAATTATCAAAAAACTAAATATAAAATTTCAGTCCACTTTGAGAAGGCATAACTTTCTCATCCTAGCTCCGAATTACAAACCGTTTGATGCGTTGGAAAGGTACTCAAATAATCTAGAACCAAATTTCGGAAACATCAATGATGTCTCATCGTGTTTCCGGGCACCATATTTGTCCAAAAATGCACCGAAGACCCTCAAAATTGCAATTTACTAAAACATATAAAATTTTGGAAAAATTAGATTTCAATATTTTCCCAATTTAATCCTGATCATTCCTCCCCCCTTAAGAGGCAATGGGCCCCATTGCACTAATCTGCTGCAACAGATGAGGAAATTGTTCTTCAATTTGTTCCTTAGTAAGCCACTTGCCTTGATGAGAATGCTGACCAGCTCGAACCACCCGATACAAAGGGATTTTCTGATTTCTCAAAGTCTTGAAAATGGCTTCAGTAACATGGTCACACTGGACTGGAGCAGTAGTAGAGGGGTTTAACTCTGCAGCTTGAATGTATTCAGTAGCTTGAGAGATATCCAATAAAGGAGGAAAATAAGGTCTCAACAACTCCACATTGAAAACTGGATGCAGTCCCAAAAAGGATGGCAAATTAAGTTTAAAAGCATTCTCACCAACTTGTTTCACAATAGTGTATGGTCCATAACGAAGAGGTCGAAGCTTCCTATTTGGTCCATGCAGGCGCTCTTTCTGAAGATGTAACCATACCTTGTCACCAACCTGAAACTGATGGGGAGTTCTATGTTTATCATGTCTTTCCTTATACTTCTGATTACTCTGCTCCAATATCTCATAAACTTGTTGTTGTAGGTGTCTAATGTTATCAATGAATTTTTCTGCTTTATCTACCTCCTTGTCACCATTCAATGGACTACTAGACTGTAGAGATGGTATTGCTACATCCATAGGTGCCAATGGCTGGTACCCAAGAGAAACCTCAAATGGACTGTGCCCTGTAGTACTATGGAGTG
Organism: Cryptomeria japonica; assembly: GCF_030272615.1. Classification (NCBI taxonomy): domain Eukaryota; kingdom Viridiplantae; phylum Streptophyta; class Pinopsida; order Cupressales; family Cupressaceae; genus Cryptomeria; species Cryptomeria japonica. Next base: position 391,700,197 of record NC_081405.1, read on the forward strand.
CACGGTTGTAGCTGTGTTGCACATAGGGTAAGCTTTCATCCCACGTGCGAGGATGTTTTGAATGATACATCCGTAAAATATGAATAATCATTCGATTCACCACTTTTGTCTGCCCATCTGTTTGGGGATGGAATGCTGTGGACTTTGTCAGTTTCGTGTCCATTTTAGCCCATAGTGCAGACCAAAATTTTCTGATGAACCTGCTATCCCTATCAGAAATAATGGTTTTTGGCAAACCAAAATGAACCCACACATGTTCAAAAAATAGCTTGGCAGTATCTTCTGCAGAAATCATCTTTTTACATGCCATCATGATAGCCATTTTAGAAAACCTATCTACCACAACATATACACAATCATGCCCCCGCCTGGTAGTTGGAAGCCCAGACATAAAATCCATTGAAATAGACTGCCATGGCTTATCAGGAATAGGTAATGGTAAGTATAGACCCAACTTACGGTTTGCTGGTTTTGCAATCGCACAGGCTGCACAAGCTTGTATATGTGAAATGACATCTTGCTTCATTTTTGGCCAATAGAAATACTTTTGAAGGATAGCAGTGGTCTTACCAATACCAAAATGTCCTGCAACACGACTGTAGTGAGCTTCCCATATCATTTTCTTCCGTTCTTCGGTGGGTACACATATGTGACCATTATGGCAAAGAAACCCATCCTGCAAGTGAAAATCAGAGACAGATTTTCCTTCTACCAAATTACTATAGATGTTAGCAAAATCAGGGTCAGTACTATATAGTTGTTCCCAAGTGGATGATTGATGACCGCATGAATCCAACACTATTGTCAAACCTGCAATTGGAGGCCTACTCAAACAATCTGCCACCTTGTTACTGCTTCCTTTTTTATGACGAATGTTGAGGTGAAATTGTTGTAAATAGACTGACCACCGTTGATGTCTATCATTCTGTAGCTTTCCTTGTGTTTGCAAGAATTGGAGTGGTTTATGGTCTGTATGTATAACAGTTTCTTTTCCCAATATATAGTGTTTCCATTGTTTGCAAGCCTGAACAATGGCATACAACTCCTTATCATAGGTGGGATACTTACGTACTGTATCAGAAAAAGTTTCACTGTGATAGGCAACAGGATGCCCATTTTGTGTGAGTACCGCACCAAGAGCATAATCTGATGCATCTGTTTCTATCTCAAATGCTTGGTGTAGATCTGGAAGGACCAATACTGGTGCTGAACATAGTCTTTTCTTTAACTCCTCAAATGCTTGTTGTTGTGCCTCTGTCCACTGAAATTTTGCTTGTGCTCCACCCCTGAGTGATTGATTAAGAGGCCATGATATGTGTGAGAAACCAAACACAAATCTACGATAGAAGTTGGCTAAGCCCAAGAAGTTGCGAAGCTCTGTGAAATTTTTAGGGGATGGCCAATCTTGAATTATTTGAATCTTTGCTGGATCAACATGAACACCCTCATCGTCAATGATATACCCTAAGTATTGAATACTCTGCATACCAAAAGAACACTTCTCAATGTTGGCATAAAGTTTGTGTTTTTGCAGAGTTGAAAGAACTTGTTCAACATGCTGCAAATGCTCAGACCAAGTTCTGCTAAAGATGAGTATGTCATCCAAATAAACAACTACAAAGGAATCAATGAATGGTCTAAGCACATCATTCATCAATCTCATAAATGTGGCTGGGGCATTTGTTAGGCCAAAAGGCATGACCAACCATTCAAACAAACCTTCCTTAGATTTAAATGCAGTCTTCCACACATCTGCTAGATCAATTGGTACTTGGTGGTATCCAGACTTCAAGTCAACTTTTGTAAAGAATTTAGCCCCCCTAAGTTGGTCCAACAAATCATCAATTCGAGGGATTGGATATCTATTTTTAACAGAGATTTTGTTTAATGCTCTATAATCAATACAAAGCCTCCATGTCCCATCTTTCTTTTTAGCAAGGACAATTGGACTTCCACAAGGTGAAGCACTTGGACGAATGTGTCCTTTCTGAATCAACTCCTGAATTATTTTCCAAAACTGACCTCCTATATATTGGCTCATGTGGTAGCGGTGTGCCTGGAATTAAATCAATAGAGTGCTTGACTTGACAGTGTGTTGGTACTCCCACTGGTGGTGTAAACACACTGTGATATTCTTTCAAAATTTTATCTATTTGATTTTGTTGATTCTCTGTTACCTTAGCATGTGTATTAAGAACAACTGACTTTGTTTGTTCAGGGCGAATCATGAGTACAATAAAAGCTCCAGTTTGAGCAATCAAGCGTTTACATTGTTTAGCACTAATTAAAGATGTAGTTTGTGTTGGACATACCTCTGGTATTCGGTACCTCTTCTCACCAAGCTTGATTGTAACACTACGTGGCCTTGACTCATACACCCCATGCCTCTGATACATGTATGGCTGCCCCAGCAAGACATCGCATACATCCAATGGTGCTACATCACATATCACTTCATCCTTGAAAGGCTTGATTGAATATGGCAAACGACATTGTTGATTGATTTGAATATCTTGTCCCTCATTCACCCATCCCATAGAGTATGGTTGTGGGTGTCTTGTCACTTTCAAATTTAATCTTTTGACTGCCTCCCTAGAGATCAAATTCTTTTGACTCCCACTGTCAACAATAAAATGTAGAGGCTTTCCATCAACCCACATCTGTGAATGAAAAAGTCTCTCTTCATCTTCACGGGGAAATACTTTAGCAGTTCCAACTACGGCATATGGGTTTGCTTCTATGATGGAATCATTCTCCTCTTTCTTAGAATTATCTATTGGTGACGATTCAGGTTCAGCTTCCTCCCCTCGTATTTCTGTCATCAAATTTTTAATACTTCGAAAGTCCTTTGTATTATGGGTTGGGGACCTATGCATCTCGCACCACATGCCTGTGTCTGTCTTTTTAGTAGACCACCATGTGTTCTTGGGTGAATTTGAATGAGGTTCCTTGGTCACCTGTTTCCCTGCAAATTTATTGCCACCTTCAGCCCTTGGCTTGTTGTTTGCAAAGTAGTCCCTCTTCCCTCTTTGCTTGGATTTTTCTTCAATTTTTGTAGCATATTTATAGGCAGTTGCCAATGTCTCAATATTTAAAAAATCCATCTCTGTTTGAATATACTTGTGAAGTCCACTCCGATATTTCAAAATTCTATGCTTCTCTGAATCATTAATACCGAGTTTTGCTGAAAGTGAATGGAATGTATTGGTGTAATCTTGCACAGACTGATCCCTCCTTTGGCGAAGAAGCTGCCATTCTATGTATTTTTGTTCATATACATCCTCCGGGAGGTAGGCTTCTTTGATATATTCCACAAATTCTCCCCATGTGGGCTTCTTATCAAGAGATAGTATAAAACCATCTTCAGCAACTGATTCTTGTTCTTTATTTGCTACTTTGGTTTTCCATGCTAATTTCACATGGGTTTCAGCTTTGAGGAGAGCAAATGTTATCTTTTCAGCATCTGAGAAATTATTTACAGAAAAGTACCTATCCAACTTTGATAACCAGTTATCAACAGCTTCAGCATCGACCTTTCCTTCAAAATTTGGGATGTCGAAATTGACCTGCACTTTGAAAGGGGTATTTCCACGAAATGGTGTTTCAGATTCAGAGGGTTTTTGCTTCTGTAGGAGGTATGAAAATTGACTCATCATCTCCTCTCGTTGCTTATTTAAAGCTTCCTCGACCAACTTCTTAACATCATTGTCTGACATCTTCGATTGTGTGCGTCTCAAAGGTGGGTATTTTGACAAATCTTGTGTATCCAATCCTAATCTTTGGTAGGAAGACCTTGTGTAAATTGGCATAAAGGAGCGTTCCCGCTCTGATACCACTGATCTGATTTATGAAAACCAGATTACAATACCTAGTGTGATACTTGCGGTATTGTAGATTTCAACAAAAAGAAATTGACAACAAGAAGATTGCAAACCAAAAACTGTCTCCATTCTATTCAAAATTGGAGTTTATACAAGTCGAATGTATCCCAAGGGTCACACAAATCCCTTGGAATTTGAAATGAAGAGTCATCATAATGTTTATTACAATTAAACTATTAAAACTATCAAAATTATCAAAAAAACTAAATATAAAATTTCAGTCCACTTTGAGAAGGCATAACTTTCTCATCCTAGCTCCGAATTACAAACCGTTTGATGCGTTGGAAAGGTACTCAAATAATCTAGAACCAAATTTCGGAAACATCAATGATGTCTCATCGTGTTTCCGGGCACCATATTTGTCCAAAAATGCACCGAAGACCCTCAAAATTGCAATTTACTAAAACATATAAAATTTTGGAAAAATTAGATTTCAATATTTTCCCAATTTAATCCTGATCAATTGGGTGCTCCCAACCATAGACCTTGGTGCATAAAAAAAGAGGTGTTCTTAACTTTTAAAAATACATTATTATATATTTAAATATATTATTATATATAATAAGCTTGGATCAGAAAATGTGGATTGTATATTCGGTAATTAGACTTGAAGGGGCGATGACAACCTTATGTTGTTGCCATTTCTAATCAATTGGATCACAGATCTATGCCAAGTGAAAAAAGATTGTGAAAAGATCTTAGAAGTGAATTCGAGATGATCATAAGTTGACTGGAGGATTCTTCATTTAAGTTTAATGCAATGACTCGACTTATCATTCCTACGCTGAACAAGCTGGGAAAATTTTGTCCTAACGCGATACCATACCCAAATGATAGTGATGGATGCAGGATCTAAATATATGATTATAATTTATATATTATTATTATATATAATATCTATTATAATTTTATAATATCTATTATAATTTTATAATATCTATAATTAATAGAAATTATATATATTTTTTTATATTATAATTTACTATATATATAGCTGTATCTAGACCAGCAACTTAGTCTAATACAAAGGTCTCATTTTATCTAATAGTTCCTTAGCATTGACTTGTGCTAAGACCTTCAACAATACTGAATCTAAAAGGCACAACTGGATTGAACTTTTTGTATTCCTATCAATCTTTGTTAGTCTTCTTCCATCTCACCTGAGGGTTTCTCCTCTGACACTGTAACCCAATGGTCTTTGTCTACGAGAAGACCTTAGATTCCATAATTCAAAGTTCTGGCCATTAAATTTCTCAATGTCCATCCTTGAAGTGCTTGCTATTTTTCTTCACATGTGAGAGTCATGTACATTGAGCTCCCATTTAAGAAAAGGATTGTTGCACAGCCCTTGCTCTATAAGAACTAGGTAGTCCCTAGCTCTGATAACAAATGAAGAGAAAAATACTGATAAATTTATGCAAAGAGAATGAATGTTAACTTAATTTGAAATGCAGCAGAAATTATGATAAACTCATAGTATAACAAGAGATTTTGCCGTAGGAAATCCTTTTGGGAAAAATAGCAAAAGCAACAAGTGTATAAGTCTACCATTCACAATACAATAAAATACTTCCTTTTTGTACTTAACCGGTTAACCCTCTTCCATATTCGAGTATTTATAGGCACATTGGTAGAAGAAACTGCTATACGTTAGTACAATACAATGAGTATAAAACAATGGGGTAAGGACCCTCATTTTTTTTTCATAGGCTCCCACTCCCAAACCCATGAGCCAGGGCATAGTCCCAGGCCCCACTAATTGTGGTGCTGTGTGCAGTCTGTAAGGGGTGGAAAACATAAACCTTTTTAACATATATCCAACATGAGGGAGACTTTTATGGGGAAGGCACAGTAGGGAGTTGGTGTGGGAAAAAGGTTGTAGCTTTTCTGCCCAAAATACAGTTGTCATATTTCCAGAATCAAGGTGTTTAGTCGTTTGTGTGTGTGTGTTTTGCACCATTCTCTCCTTTCCTTCTATCTCAGAATTCTGCTATCTATTCTTCTGGTTTTGTATTTTTTTAACAAAATAGCAGGTGTTTATTTGTATTATAAGTTCTCATGAAAAGGTTCTGTTTCTGGGATAGCTTAAGTATTGTAAGGCACACATTTTCTGTGGCAAATTAACGAGCAGCTAGTTAAGCTGTCTGCATCAGTTACCTTTATAAATGTTTACATATAAAAAAGTAGCTTGTTTTGTCTGACAGATTCATCGTCACTGATTTCTCTTGAAGTTCTAGAAATGTCCTTCTGTGATTAAAACTTTGATGATTAGATTTCCAGTGTTCGTCATTGTAATGGCTCGTGGTTTAGCTTGAATAACATTCAACTCTATTGAAAAGATTGGTCCCTAGTTTTAGGAAGGTGTAACTCCCCCACAAGTAACAGATATTGCATTAACTGTGGCAGCTTCTGTTTTTGGTGAACTTTGGAGGCTGGAACCCCTAGCTTCACAGAAGAAGTCAATGTGGCGCAGAGAAATGGAGTGGCTCCTTTGTGTTAGTGATTCCATTGTTGAACTCATACCCACTTGGCAAGAGCTTCCAGAAGGTGCTAGTTTGGAGGTAAAAGTTGGTCAATTTGGCCATAGGTTTTCGAATCATTCTTAACCCATTAGTAAAATTAGAGTGCGTGAAATCTGTGTTACAAAACAATGTAATGGTCGCTAACTAAAATTCTTGATGCTGTCTATAAATCAGGTCATGGTGAGCAGGCCTCGATCAGATCTTTACATCAATCTCCCAGCATTGAAGAAGCTGGATGCAATGCTACTTGTATGCTGATCAGACTCTATAGCTGTGTTATTTCAATAAATTCTTCTACTTGTATGCTGATGATTCTTTATAGCTGAATGTTATATCAACTTAGCCAGGAAATTCATATGATTTTAGCATTATTGTTAGTTTTTCCACGAAGACTGCCTCTCAGCTAAAATTACCTTTTTTCAGGAAACTTTGGATAGTTTCAGTGATACTGAATTCTGGTATGTGGATCGAGGAATTCTGTTTGGAGATGTAAATGATAATGGGCGCATTCCACTCAGGCTGCCTTCTCAACGGCAAGAAGAAAAATGGTGGCTACCCACCCCCAGGGTTCCTCCAGATGGCCTGTCCGACAGTGCAAGGAAGCGATTGCAACATCATCGAGAATGTACCAATCAGATCCTAAAGGCAGCTATGGCAATCAATAATCAAGTCTTGTCAGAGATGGAGGTTCCCAACAGTTATTTAGAAACTCTCCCAAAGGTATATGCTCCGTTGAGGATTTTCTTGGACCACAATTAATGGACTGGACCTAAGGCATTGTTTCTGTCCTCGAGACATAGCATAACTTGTAAGTCTTTGTTTTCTTGTCTTTCAGAATGGGAAGGCTAGCCTTGGTGATATCATTTATCGCTACATAACAGCAGAACAATTTTCTCCAGATTGTCTTCTAGATTGCCTAGACTTGTCATCTGAACATCACACTTTGGAAATTGTGAATCGCATTGAAGGTGCTATACATGTGTGGAAGCAAAAACTTCATTCTAAACATACAACTAGTGGAAGGGATAACAGGTCCACCTCCAAGTCTTCCTGGGGCAAGATGAAAGACTTTGTTGGAGATGTTGAGAGGAGAGAGCTCCTTGCAGAACGAGCGGAAAGTCTCCTTTTAACTTTGAAGCTCAGGTTTCCTGGCTTGTCGCAGACTGTTTTGGATATGAACAAGATACAGTACAATAAGGTGCTTTATTAGCTGAACCTGTCTTTTAGTAAGTTTATTTTAAAGCACATGTAGGATCCTTGGCTACAAATGGCTCACATCAACAGTGCAAATTTGCACTGTTGATGTGTATCAATTCAGAATTTTCATCGGTAAACTATTCCACTGCTGTAGCAACTTTCCTTTCTTCAAATCAGGGGTGCTAATTTCCTCCTAAAATAAAAGCATTGAAAAACATGCTTCCTTGATGTGAGCCAACTTGAAGGCTGGGTACACTGAATCATTACTTTTAGCACTTGACCTCCAAAATAACTCACATCAATGGCCCAAATTCATTTCTAATAGCATGGAAAAAACCTGCACAGTTGAGTTGGCCGTTTTGAAGGCTGGTGAAGTGCATGTGACCACATTGACCATGATAAAAAATGTAACACAGATAGGTTAGTTGTAGACAAAGCTATTGATATCACTAGCACAGGGTTTTGATTTTTAGGCGGATTAAATCTGAACAAAAAAGCATGTTGGTATTCTTGCAGGATGTAGGCCAAGCAATTTTGGAAAGCTATTCAAGGGTGTTGGAGAGTTTGGCCTTCAACATTATTGCTCGCATTGATGATTTAATTTATGTGGATGATATGTCCAAACAAACTGCTCAGCGTCAATTTGCTTCCATCCCTCCTCCTGTCAGCAGCAGAGGTACTCTCCCTCCACATAAGATGGTTTATTCACAAAATCCAGTTCATGTCTCCTTAACTCCCTATACTACTCCTTTTGCTACACCAAACTTTTCCACCACACCCCTGGCTAGCCCTGGGAGGGCACCCGATTCACCTTATTTTAACAGCAGATCCAACAATGTCCATAGCTATGGGCCTCAAAACAGAGTTTTGTCTCATTTTCTCGGGGCTGAGAAGGAAGCTAGTGATAATACTCATACTAATGGGTACGTGGGTAAATCTGTTTTAGGAGAAATGAGTAGAGCATGGTCCTACACTGAAAATCTAGGAATTAGGAGAGACTTAAAAAGCCCTCCTGCACGTGACTGATCAGTGGAATTGTTAATTTTGGCAACTGTATGAGACACTGTTGAAGCATTTGCTTTTCGTGTGGGCTCTACGAGATTTGTATGAGTGGTTAATCAAACTGACATCCCCCGTGGGATGAGATTTGCTTAATTGCAGTTCATTTTTTCTCTGTACATAACACTTTTATGACTTGGCAATGGCGCAGCAAATGATAGATCTACTGCTAACAAAGGTATGTGGTGCTGTCACTGTTCTGTAAAAAATAATGCTTATGTTCCTTCAATTATTGCTAGGGACTGGAACTCTGTTTTCTTTCAAGTAGCATACTGGAGACTGGCATTTGTATGATATAGAATTTACCCTCTAGTGTACTCTTGAATATGTTGGAGGCTGACATTTTCACTTACGCTATTACCATCAAGTTTCAACGTGGTAACATTCTTCTGTGTTTCCGCTCTCCAGTTAAAATTCTGTAGAGACTAGAAAGCCAGCCTTTTCATTGTGTCCATTTTATTTTAATTCTATCCTTTACATTAATATCATTATCTGCCTCTTTTCGGGTTGAGTAAGTATATACTTGCAAGTTAAAGTCCTCCCAAGCGTCGAAATATTAAAAATTATCTTTATTAAAAAATTGACTTAAATGCTTGTCTAGCACGATTCAGACTAATTTAGCTTTTTGAACGCTTGCAAATCTAGCTGCAAAATCATTATGAAGATGGAAAAAATACATTAATTGAATGTAAAATTCTTTGTTGCAACAGATTATTTGCGCAACTCTTCGACGCTGGCATATATTTATGTCTGCTCATTGATAATTCTGTATGGAATCTTTTGTATTAAGTGCTATTTGTCAAGAGAATTTCCGATTAACAGAAAAATCCGAGGCATCAATATTGATAATTGCTGTGCACATCTCTGATGTTGAATTTAGAACAAGGATGGTGCCAACCTTGTATGTGTCTTTTATCGACTTTTCATAATACGTGCGAGCCTGAAAAATTTCCCAACAAATAAATAAACGAGAAGTAAATCAAAACAATATTATTTTTAAATAATTTTTTTTCGAAGTCTCAACATCCATAGGTGTTCAGTTCAAAAGTAAAATATTTTTGTAAAGGAAAATGAAGTAGTTTGCTTTAACAAGATGCCTCTTTGTTAGATAAAATGTTTTGAATTTTGCATTAGAATCGTGTTTTGTTACATGACAAGTTTACAGGTATGAGACAAGTTTGTAGTCATAGAGTAGTCCTGGTGTTCAGTTCAAAAGTAAAATATTTTTGTAAAGGAAAATGAAGTAGTTTGCTTTAACAAGATGCCTCTTTGTTAGATAAAATGTTTTGAATTTTGCATTAGAATCGTGTTTTGTTACATGACAAGTTTACAGGTATGAGACAAGTTTGTAGTCATAGAGTAGTCCTGGTGTTCAGTTCAAAAGTAAAATATTTTTGTAAAGGAAAATGAAGTAGTTTGCTTTAACAAGATGCCTCTTTGTTAGATAAAATGTTTTGAATTTTGCATTAGAATCGTGTTTTGTTACATGACAAGTTTACAGGTATGAGACAAGTTTGTAGTCATAGAGTAGTCCTGGTGTTCAGTTCAAAAGTAAAATATTTTTGTAAAGGAAAATGAAGTAGTTTGCTTTAACAAGATGCCTCTTTGTTAGATAAAATGTTTTGAATTTTGCATTAGAATCGTGTTTTGTTACATGACAAGTTTACAGGTATGAGACAAGTTTGTAGTCATAGAGTAGCCTTATAGTTTGGATCTATACTTGTGGATATCAAAATTTTGCTTTATCCATTGTTAGATGGTAAAATGTTTTGTTGTGCTATTCCCAAGGATTCCTTGAAGGTCTTCTTTAGACTTAAGGAGATGGTCTTTCCTAAATTTTAGGATTGGTAGGATTGGTAGGGTTGAGTAGGAATTGTTGGAGGTAAGAGGTAAGAGGTATGTAGGACAATATTAGTGCTCAAAGGACCTATTCATCTCTAAAAAGAGGAACTAGAATTGAAGGAAAATGTATACAATTTAAAGGAGGTTAATGAAATAATTTGTTGTTTAGGACAAACAAGTGAATGCTAGCCGTGGCACAAAAAAATGGGGCACATAAGCTTTGGGAATCTTGAAAAGATCAGCTCTACACATCTGGTTAGAGATATGCCAAAGTTTATCAAGCTTGCAAACACCTTGTGTAAAGAATGTCAAATTGGGAAGTAGACAAAAACAAGATTCAAGACCAAGGAGTTTTCTTCTACAACACCATCGAAGATGATTCATATTGACTTGTGCGAGCCTATCAGAGAAAAGAGTCTTTAAGCTGAAAGGTGTTTCATGTTACTTATTGATGACTTCGCTAGAATGACTTTTGTTACATTCTTAAAAGAAAATTCAGAGGCTTTTAATATGTTTAAAATTTTCAAATCAGTGGCTGAAAATGAAATGAATGATAGAATCAAGTGTTTAAGGTTTGATAGGACAGATGAGTTTTTCAAATGAATTTGATTTTCTTTTTTGAAAAACATGGGATAAAAAGAACTATTTGTTCCTTTAACTCCTTAGCAAGATGGAGTAGTAGAGAGAAATATCAAAATTGTTCAAGAAATAGCAAGAACAATGTTGAAAGAAGTAAATCTACTTGATATGAAATGGAAAGGGGTCCATATTGTAGTCTATTTTCTTAATAGAGGACAACTAAGAGTAAACAACATGACGACTCCTTATGAGCTATGGATGGAAGACTTGCAACTGTCAAGTACTTCGAAGTTTTTGTTACATCAAAAGAGATGAAGAAGATTTAGGGAAGTTTGATTCTAGATTTGGTGAAGGAATCTTTCTTGGATACTCAACCAGGAGTAGGAGATATGGATGCTACGATAAAAGATTGAGAAAGATAGTTGATAGGGCAAGTGACAAAGTGGATGTTAGGATTCCCAAAGATACTGAGAGGGGTGGGGGGGTGAATCAGTATCTTGCCGGTTAATAGATTTTCTAAACGTATTAAACAAATTGCATTCCAAAACAGTGTACCGGTAAACCAGAAATAATGCAGTAAATAAGATCAATAACCACAACATAGAAAACACACCATAACACAATATTTTTAACGAGGAAACTCGATGGGATTTGTGACACACTATATTCACTCGCTGGCCAATAAATGAATATTACTTACAATAGGGTCCTGCACATGCAGGAAGGCCAACTGCCTAAAACTCATTGCTTAATTACAAAAAGGGAAGTCTCACTGACTTACAAAAATGGATTATGCAAATCCAATATCATGTTCTGCTTCAGTTCAGCATTTGCTATGCCAGGTTCAGTACCGGTTTAAGCTCATACAACTTCCATAAACCTTATTCCAAAATCTGCCTTGTTATTCGCATGTTCGCATCTGCCTATTACATTCCATACATTCCTTCATTACATAAATGATCCTACAAGATCTCATACTTATATAAGTTCTATTAAAATTCGCCTTGTCGGCTTACAGAAAGATTTTACAATTAAATGCAAAATGAAATCCTATCAACTAGGGTCCCGGTAATCATCTTTGCCGGTGTCGGTGCTTGTGCCGGTGCCATAGGATTGTAAGGTGGCCATCAATGACAATACCTTCAATCACCTACAATTTTTCATTGGAGTGTGCATTTGCCAACAATGGATACTAGTAATGGAAGAAGAAGTAGATCAAATTGAGCAAAAACAAACTTTGGAATTGGTTCCAAGGCCTATTGACAAGAATGTGATGGGAACAAAATAAGTGTTTAGAAACAAACTGAAGAAAGATGGAGAAGTTGTAAGAAACAAAGCAAGGTTGGTGTGTAAAGGTTATTCTCAAGTGGAAGGAATTGATTTTGAAGGGATTTTTGCTCTGGTGGCAAGAATGGAAGCAATCAATTTTTTTCTTGCTTTTGTTGCTCATAAGAACTTCAAAGTATATCTGATGGATGTTGAATTTTCTTTTTTGAATGGTGGTTTATAAGAACTCTACATTGAGCATTTCAATGGATTTCAGCTAACGAGAGATGCAGACATAATGTGCAGACTTAATAAATCATTATATGGTTTTAAACAAGCTCCTAGGGCTTTGTATGCAATACTAGGCAAGTACTTACGTCAACAGGGATTCAAGAAAGGTACCATAAATACCAATCTTTATATAAAGAGTGAGCATGAAAAAATTCTATTTGTTGTTATAGATGATGATGATATAATGTTTAGTGGAGATGATGTAATGTATAACAATTTTTTTGAAGAGATGCAAAAAGAATTTTAAATGTCTATATCAGGCGAATTATTATTCTTTCTTGGACTTCAAATTGTTCAATTAGATGTTGGTATCTTTATCTCTCTAGTTAAATATGTTAAAGAGATGTTGAAGAAGTTTGGTATGGAAGATTGCAAATCGGTGAGCTCTCCTATGACAATATAGATGATGATAATATAATGTTTGGTGGAGATGATGTAATGTATAACATTTTTTTTTGAAGAGATGCAAAAATAATTTTAAATGTCTATACTAGGCGAATTATTATTCTTTCTTGGACTTCAAATTGTTCAATTAGATGTTGGTATCTTTATCTCTCCAATTAAATATGTTAAAGAGATGTTGAAGAAGTTTGGTATGGAAGATTGCAAATCGGTGAGCTCTCCTATGACAATATGTTGTCATTTGAGTAAAGATGACGAGTCACTTCAGGTTGATTAGACTCCGTTTAGATCATGATTGGGGGACCTATTCTACTTAATTGCATCCAGGCTTGACATTATGCATGCGGTATGTTTGGTTGTAAGGTTAGAAGCCAATCAAAAAGAAATTTATGTGAAGGCAATCAAAAGAATTTTTAGATATTTGAAAAACACTTCGAACTATGGGTTATGGTATTGAAAGGGAAATGATTTTGACTTAAGTGCTTATACTTATGTTGGTTGGGTTGGTAGTGTTGATGATAGAACAAGTACCAATAATGGAGCCTTCTTTTGGGAAATAGATTAGTCTCGAGGTTCTGTAAGAAGTAGGTTTCAGTATCCTTGTCAACAATAGGAGTAAAATATATAGCAGCAACATCTTGCTGTACTCAAGTGTTGTGGATAAAGTAGACCTTGAAGGACATCAAGGTAATATATGATGAGCCCATTCCCATTCTATGTGACATTAATATATCAAAGAATCCAGTATTGCACTTGAGAACCAAGCATATCGATCAAATCTCACTTTCTAAGAGAGAAAGTAGGAGATCAAGAGGTGAAATTGGAATATGTACCCGCAAAGGATTAGGTTGTAGACATCCTTACAAAACCTCTTTCAAATGACTCGTTTGAGCATCTCAGATTGAAGTTAGGGGTTGTTACCCCTCCCTCTTCCAACTAGATGCATAGATGGTGCATCTCTCCTCGGGGATCAATTCAAGATATATCCTTTTCCCTAGACTAATGAGGGCTACTTCTCAAAGGGAGTAGGTAGTGAGTATGCTTATGCTGATGTTGATAGGGGGAGTATGCTTATCCTCTTAAAAGATCATTTGTTGTTTTCCCTTGATATCAAAGTGGGAGATAAAATGTTGCATCTGGCATGTGTTTCCATCAATAATAAAGGGGGAGATTGTTGCAGTTGTGGAGATAGTGTGTTGCCATTGATGTCAACCTAAGGGGGACATTGTTGCAGTTGTGGAGATAGTGTGTTGCTATTGATGTCAACCTATGAGGGAGATTGTTACAGTTGTGGTGACAATGTGTTATCATTCATGTCAATCTATGTTTGTATGTTGGTAATTCATGGTTGGATGTCAAAATGTGTTGTTCCGATGTTCATTGTTAGATGTCAAATTGAGCTAATCAAATAGGTTGACCTGAATTTCATAGTTGGATGCCAAATGTTCCTTTAGTGACATGATGAAAACCATAAAGGATGATTAAGAATGATTAAGGATCACAAAAGGTCAAGGGGAAGTTTTAGGGACCCGCAGAATATTATTGTTACTATTCCCTAAACATGATAGATAGTTGCTCTGCACTTATCTTCATTTCAATATTTGTTATTGCAATTTGAAGGACTTGATCATATTGTTTGCATATAACCTCTTCTCAAGTCTCAAGTGTTCAGGTGTACTGCAAGTATGAACCTAATTGTTGTATCTCAAGACTCTGTTTGATTCGCTAGTGCTGGTTTCAATATCTATTTGTTTGTGCTAGCTCAATTGAACGTGATAGTGTGAATGGATGACATATAAGTAATGTGGAAATTCATATGATGCTCTTATGTGCCCCACATAGTGGTTCATGACCTTTTTGATATTATTTGTTAACTGGAATTTTTGGATGATAAACAAAGTGTTTTATTGGGTGATTTGGGATATTTGCACCAATGCTTTAATGGTTGGCTCGTATGGATGTGTGCCAAAGTGTTTTCAGTCCTTCCTATTTGTTGCCTCGGTGTGCAATTATTTCCTTCTATGTTGGAAGTGTTTGGGGCCAACCTCCTTGGGTGTTGCAAGTTTTATGCCTACATGTTTCCTCTTGGTCGACTTAGAGAAAGTTTGTTGATGCTTGCAAAGGATATAAATGAAAGATCAAATCATTATCTAGTGTGCGAGAGTGTGGCATGACAAAGAAGTGCTTAATGCATACCAGGGGCAATGAGCCGAAGGTAACTAAACTACATTTGAATAAACCAAAAGGTGTGTTGGAGGTAGTGAGCCGAAAGAAGTTGATCTTATTAGATAGAAGTTCTTCAGTGGAAACTTATCAATTGTTTATGTTATTCTGAGGTTGTAGCCTCCTTCAATAAGTGTTGTAATTTTGAGGGAATAGTGAACTTCCTTTGTTTGCAACCAAAAAACAATATTGCAAGGTGTTGTAGCTTTCTTTGGATTGTATCCCATAAAACCTAAGGTAATGTTGTTTTAATTTGTGAAGCTGGATTTGGATAGTAGCTCCAAGCAACCTATTCATTGTGTTTTTTCCCTTGTTAGGTTTTCCATGTAAATTTGGTATCTACTTGTGCATTTGTTACATTATGTTTCGTTGTTGTTGATCTGGTTTAAGTAAGGGTTTAAATTTGTGATTAAGGGTTTGAACTATATTTGAATATTGATTGACCCCACCTCTTAGTATTCTAATGTGTTTAACAATGTTGAAGGAATTCTCCCACCAACATTAAAATGTATAAATATCTAATAGTTCATATATGAAAAATTAGGTTGACCACAAAAAAGAAATTAACAACTATGTTTTCTAGAATAAAATTCAATATACAATACCTTTAATATTTACTTTCAATCTACAATATGTACTCATTGAGCTACCAAATTCATATAATGCATGATGACAACTTGTAGTGAGAATCATGTCATCTACTTGTAGGAGACCAAGAATAAAAATGATAAAAATAATGCATGTAAATAAATTAGCTATAGATACGCAAGCCCTAACTCTAAATCATGTGATAAAATTATTATAATCAAGTTATTAAATTATATTATAGATTTTCATACATTTAGTTGATGTCTATCATAAGAAAAAGTATCTAGTATGTTATCACAAGTTGAATGCACAAGTAGTGGTCAATAATGCAATTGAGTTGTAGGATATTCGAAACGAAAATGATAGAAAATATAATAAATGCTAGAAAATAATTATATATAGATATGTAAGCCTCGACTTAAAGTCATAAGGAAAGTAATAATAATTAAAAAATGATTTAAGGTGAGGTAAGAGGATGGGTTAAGAGAAGGTAATACGATGGCTTAAGGGTGGATACCCTCACTCTAAATCTTGTGAGAAAATTAATTATAAATAAGAGATGACTTAAGGGGAGGTGAGAGGATGGCTTTAAGTCATTTGAGAAAATTAACTCTAATCAGAAGATGACTTAGGGGGAGATACATGAGCCTTGACTTTAAGTCATATGAGAAAATTAACTCTAACCAGAAGATGACTTAGGGGAAGATACATGAGCCTTGACTTTAAGTCATAATTAAGAGATAGACTTAAGAAGAGGCAAGCGAATGAATTAAGGAGAAATGCAATCACTTATACATTTTTTAAGGAACAACAATAAACTAATCAATAATATATTTAATATCAGTTAAATATACATAACTATATATGTACCTAGAGATTTATTTTGTTGTACCAGCTGCATCGTCTTTTTTTTGTAACACATTTATAATTGTCTCATGTTCTTTAATAGAAAATGTCAAAAGCTCTTTATTAGTAAGTCTCCCTTGATATCCACCTAGTTTTATATTTGTTACCATAACCAATTGTGATTAGTGTATAATCTTCTTATGCCTTTCATAGTTTCCAAATGGTGGAAAACCATTCTTTCTTATTACATTTTTAGGTAGCCAAGTGCAAACAACAACTACTTATTGGATACTGATAGTTATCATCATCTACTCTAGCATGTAACAACTAATGTTTTATCTCAACACATCAAACCAACCAATACTTTATTTCCTCTTTATTGCCCTCAAGTGCAACAACATAATACACATATTGCAAAAAAATATTAATTAAATAAAGTGTGACATAATTTACATAAATGTATGCCCACATATGTAATAATATTTTAGAAAATAATGTAATAAAAATAGACGTTGAATTAATGTACCTTCGTGTACAAGGTTTAAAATACAATCATAGTTATCTAATGTGTTTGTGTAGGTATTAATGATCTTTGTTTCCATTCGTCAACCCATTTTGCATTTTCATATGCTTCTCACACACCTCCAATGTAAAAATGACAAAAATAGGCATGCTTCCTAGATCATATGGTCCATGTTGAATTTGAACTCTTAAATGTAATGTTCTTTTGGTGATTCATTAATTCTCACAATCATGTCAAAAAAATATTCTTTTCAACCAACCAAAAGAATCATTGAATTGTAGAGTTTTCATTTGATCTCATAGATAAGTTTGCATTAAAACTATCCAAAATTGCATGCGCATATTTTAAAGTTTGTTGCATCCTCAAATTTTAGTTGCTCTTTAACAAGAGATGTTTTCACACATGCTCTAGCTCCATCACACTCTCCTTTAAAAAAACTTAACATACTTAAACTTAACATACTTTGGATATTATTTTCTTTGTGAGCCCTATATAGATAACAAAACATTCAAACAATTTAAAATTTTATGTATAGATGTCCTAATCATATGAGATATTTTGCCATCTATTTTTTATTTATTTTAATTTCATATAATGAATGCAACTGCTTGTCACTCAAATTAAAATGGTACTACAAAAAATATTATCTTTTATATCATCATTTGCATATCTATACAATATAAACAATTTTGGCCATATGTATTAAATTATAATATTGAGATTGATTTTTCTCTTATGCAAAGTCAACCACTAATGATATAGTTTTGATTGATACATGTGCAAAATTGTTCATCAAGCCATTGAGCATATTTTGAGTGTTTCACATATCTGGATATAAAATATTTTTTTTGTGCCTAATGTACAACACTCTTATTTTTCAAAATTTTAAAAAATATTGCACATTTTTTAATCTTTTCACATCCACTAATTGTTGTCCAAAATTATGTGAAATACTTTCACACATATATTCCTCTAACAATGAAAGGTTTAATCAATTGAAATTTCAATTCATGGAGTTTGTCATTTGGAGGGAAGGAGAATTTGAATCAGGTAAGGCGAGAATCTTGAAAGATTGTAGGAATGTTGTAGATGTCCTAAGTGATTTTTTTGAGAAAGATCAAAATCATGCACCTATGTCGAGCAATGGCTCACCCCCCATAAGAAAATTGACTCTCCAGTGGCATCTATTCCTACACTTTTTGAAAATTTGCAAGAACCTCCCATATCATCCTTATCAAATGATACATCAAATAATGCATCATCCCAAGGGCTATCTGCAGCAAAAATACATGATAATCTATGTCTTTATACCAATCCCTTGTACTATTCAGAAATGTTAGATCCAATACCACCATGCACTTCATTTCCCATCAAATCTATTGCAGAGAGTCCCATACAAAGTCCATTTCTCTCATGTCAAAACGTTTATTCCTTGCCAGGATCCCTCGTGTATATCAAAAGTCCAACCCCATATCAAGAGGAAGATTCAAAACACGAAGAAATAAGTCTTGAAACAGATCAAGATCAAGACCCTAAAACTTTTCCATTACATACTACATTTGACCAAGATCTCATTTCCTTTGATGATCCCCCTATTCTTGTCCATTCTATCCAAGAACACAACACTTTTTCAAGTCCTATTGGCATCCCACTCCTTGAGCACTGTCAAGATATCCCTTTCATTCTTCCTAATGATCTCATTGAAATCCAAGAGCAAAGAACCTTTAAAGAGGAACCCAATGATCTTCCTCCTTGTCAAGATCAAATTATCTTTTTAAATCCCCCACAAGATCCCTTTGTTCCTCCATCTCCATGTCCTAATCCTCTACATACGCTCCAAGATCTCATTTCCTTTAATGATCCCATTATTCCTCCAATTCCATCTCATGAAGAGCCTGCCATTGATCCTGACCCCCCTAGTGATCCTGATCCTCCTCATGATTCTAACATGTTGGTGCAAGATGTTCATGAACCCCCTACAGGCACAATGGATTCCTCCACTTTGGTCTAGTCTGATCCGCTTCATGATCCCATCATTCCTATCATATCATATCCACCTCATAATGGACTCACATCTTCTTCCCAAAGAAAAGAGTATCCTACGGGTCAAAATATTCAAAAAGGCAAAGGGGTAGACCTTCATAAGCAGGAACCTCTCCATAGCAAAGAAAATCCTAATGGTCATGACCTCAGTGACATTCCTCAAGACGTTGGTATCCCTCCATCAAAATCCAAACATATCCCTTCCCCTTCATTGCTTCCATCCATTTTAGGTCCTTATGTCCCTTCGTCCCTTATGTAGTATCAACAAAGGCACACATCCTTGAGCACCTTCCATCCATCCAAACGACCTCCATTTCCTTCCTATCCATCCACACATTCTTTTCCCCTTCCAAGCAATTTGGATGCCAAGCATAAAAGTCATAAGTCCAAAAATCTACATGTATTCAAGGATCAACATGTCCCATCTAATCGACATGTCAAAACAAAGCAAAATATGATCCAAAAAGAAAAAGAGGTATCCAAAAGGCCATAAAGGCCCATTGCTCAAATTAACGGGTATATGGGTTCCTAAATCCCTTGCGCAAGCAATGCAAACCAAGGAACCACACAAAAATGAAAAATCAAAAACCATGTGGATCCCTAAGAAGCTCCTTGAAGCACAACGATTTAAAGAAAAATCCAACTTGGCATCCAAAATTGCTATTCCTCCATCCAAACCTTTCAAATCTATTCCTCCATCACCTTCTTCATCCATTTTGGGTCCTTATGTCCCAAAATCCACAGCCTTTTCTCCATCCAAATCTCAATATTCAAAATCCACTTTTCCTCCATCAATCCACCACCCCTCAAGGTGTGTGCCAATGTTGATCTTGCCAACATTTCCATTTGGTCAAGCCCAATTTCTCCAATACCCTATCCATTATCCAATGCATATTTTCCATCCTTTTGTACCTCTAATCCAATCCTTTGCATAAATCCTTACTTTAGTTTCATCTCATTTCCATGTCATTATCCTTCCTGCCAATGTCTTTTAGTATACTTTTATTAGTCATGGTCCATTTGTCAAGGCTACTATCTGAGTAACAAGATGCTTGAGTCCTTCTTCCATCCCCATCACGTGTCCATTTTCTGCCAAAAAGTCAAAAAAAAGAAAAGAAAAAAAGTTCATCCTCTAGTGAAAACTTGGCAAACAGGTGCCTTGGGAAAGTACCATGATGAAAACTTGGCAAAAATGCATCATGCGTAATATATGAACTTCTTGCATTCCACACTTGGGGGTAACTTTCATTATCCTATCATTCGTCATGTCCATATTTCGTTTTCCACCTTTGCTCTTGACAAGGATGAGGATTTTCATAAGAATGATCTCTTTATTAATACGGTGAGAGACCACAAAATGGATATTTTTCTCATTCAAGAGACCAAGATGCAGAGTGAGAAATTGAATATAATTGAGTTGTTTCTGTATAAGGATTGTGAGCTTCATTGTTGTGATGTTGATGGTGCTTTTGGTGGCATTGCTACTTTCTGAAATCCTAAGAAATTTAATAGTGTGGAGATCTACATTGATTCAAATCATCTTGTGACCCATTTTGGATTTTTTCCAGTATTTATGCTTCGAATAATAAGGGAGCTCCTTGTCCTCCTTTAAATCTCTTTACCGGTTTGAGAGATGGGTGGTTATGGGGGATTTTAACACTCCCTTAAGAGATGATAGGAGAAAGGATTGTTCTCAGGTGATTGATGATAGTAGATTGTATTTTCTACTCTTTATTAACTTGCAAGGGTTGTTGGACTTAGATTTGCAAGGAGCATTGTTTACTTGGTATAATATGCATAGTGGTGAGAATCTCATTTAGGTTAAATTGTATTGGGCTCTTATCTCACTTGATTGGATGCTATCCTACTCCTATGCCTTATTTGCTCAAGTTCTAGATTGGGTTCAGACCATTTCGCTATCGCTCTTTATGCTGATGTTGTGGGTTGAAATAAGAGCTTCCCCTTCAAATTTGAGAAGGTGGGTCCATCATTTGGGTCTTAGATGCAAAATTTGGGAGAGGAGGTGAATGTGGATGGTTTGGCCATGTTTCGGGTTGCTAAGAAGTTGGCTTCGGTGAAATCTAATGTGGTGCATTAGAATAAATCTACCTTTGGTCACATTTTCCATTCCAAGTTCAAGATTAAGAAAAACTTTGATGCTGTCCAGAATTTGATCTAGATTAATGGTGTTGTTCCTAGATTTATTGAGCAAGAAATTAACCTTTTATCTAGCCATCATGATATTATTTGTAAATAAGAAGAATTAGTTGAGATTTATTTAGTTCCTCATGCTTGCACTTTAGTTCTGCTAAATTTACTCTTTGCTTTCTTTATAAACACCTCATTGTACAATTGTAATTCATTGTGTATTCTTTTACTTTGAGTAATATAACATTCTTTTATGCATCTCTTGTTTGTGGAAGGTGTTATTGTTTGCCATTTGATCTTGCAGCTTCTATTGCAACATTCAACATGGTATCAGAGCTTTGAAAATTCAACATGGTATCAAAGCTTTGAAAATTCAATATGGTATCAAAGCTTTGAAATTTCAACATGGTATTCTTCCATCTTTCCACTTTGAAGCATCAAGATTTGAATACAGTCAAATCCCTTTTTCATGATTGAGCTACTCTTGATAAGGATGAAGACATCATTCTAGTGGCTTCAAAATACTTTTCTAATCTGCTTGTTGATGAACATAACCTTGATTTGGAGGGTCAAGACCAGTTTCTTAGGGAAAATTTTAATCTAATTTATGAGGATATGAATCAATCTCTTAGTAAGATTCCTTCTGATGAAGAAGTTTGGGATGTTGTGTTCTCTTTTGAAGACAAAAAAGCATTGGGACCAAATAGTTAATGTTCTTTCAAATGTATTGGGATATTGTAGCAAAAAATGTGGCTTGGGTTGTCAAAGAATTTTTTGGTAGTAGGACCTTATCCGAGGGGTTAAATACTACTTTTATTGTTCTCATTCTTGTTGGTTTTCGTTCCTTTGGTGAGTTTCAACCCATTAGCCTTTGCAATTCTATTTATAAAATCATCTCTAAGTTGTTGGTTTTGTGGATTAAGGAGGTCCTTCCGTGTATAATTTATGTTTAGCATAATGGGTTTGTTTCTAGTTTCCAGATTCTTGATACCATTCACACTGTGCATGAGAATATTCATTCTCTCTCGGTCAACAAAAACGCGGGTACTTTGTTAAAGTTGGATCTCCTCAAGGCACATGATAGAGTTAATTGGAAATTTCTCCTAGAAGTCTTGTTTGCTTTTGGTTTTGGCTACAAGGTGGTGCAAATTATTGATCAACTCAGGTCTACTTTGAGGTACTCTATTATCATTAATGACTCCTCTTTTTTTTTTTTAGCAGTTCGAGGTTTATTAGGCAGAGAGATCCTATTTCCCCTTTCATGTTCATTATTATGGTAGAAGCTTTGGACAAGTTTTTCCAAAAACCAGTAACAATTGGGAATCTAAAAGGGTTTTCTCCTTCCTCTTCTTTAGAGATCAACAATTTGTGGATGATACTAATATCATAGGAGAAGCCTCAATCATAGAAGCTAAATGTTTGAAAGGTATCCTATTGAAGTATGAGGTATCTTTTGGCTAGAGAATCAACCTGCCCAAAATTTTTATATTCTTCCCAAACACGCCTGAACGAAGGAAACATAAGATCACTTCTATTTTGGGTTTCTCTTTGGCGAAATTACCTTCTACCTACCGAGGGTTACCTCTATGCCCTAATTTGGTTCTAGATTCCTTCTAGTTTGGCTTGTTGGATAATTTCCAATCGAAATTGGCGAGTTGGAAAGGTGCTCAATTGAGCCAAGTTGGTAAGTTGCAATTGATTAAAGCCTCTCTTCATAACCTTCTTGTCTATGTTATGAGTTTGTTCTCGATGCCTAAAATATTCTTACTTAAGATTGAACAAATTCAGCTGAACTTCTTATAGATTAGTATGGAGGATAAGAATCAGATGCACATGGTTGTTTGGGATCAGTTTTTTCCATCTAAGAGGCTTAGGGGTCTAACGATAAGATAAATTAGAGAATTTAATTATGCCGTGCTTGCTAAACAACTCTAAAGAAGCTTGATGAAAAATGAGTGGACTAATATCATCAATAGCAATATCTAGGTAGATTTGATCAGTTTTTTTCTTCATGACGACCAAGTGATTCCAACAAGCTTTTCTCTTTGGAATTGTATCTTCAAGTCCAAAGGCATTGTCTCTAGAGGCCTAAGATGGTCTCTAGGGAATGGTAGGAATATTTTGTTCTAGGAGGATTAGTGAACCGGGGATTTCCGTCGCTCATTTTCCCTGGGCTGCTCCTCGAAGTGATGTCTACACTGGTTGGTCGTTGGGTTGCTGATTATATTATTGATGGTGTCTAGAAAAAAATAGCTATTTTGGATCTAACTCTTTCTATTCTGCAACATCTTCTTCCCAAGATTCATATCCCCTCTATTCTATTGGATGATAGAGGGGTTTGGGCTCACTCTTCAGATGGTCACTTATTACTGTATAATTCTTTTAACCTTCAAGCTGAGGTGTGTGTGCCCTCCCCATTTTAGGCAGTGTCATGGAACCCTAAGCTTGTTCCTAAAATCAACATCTTTTTCTGGTTGCTAGCACAACACAAAGTGTTGACCATTGATAATTTATGCAATAGGGTTTTTTTGATCCCTAACAAATGTTTTTTCTATGAGATGGACGCGAAAAATTCCTTCCATAATCTTTTTGGTTGTAAATATGTTTTGGAGATTTGGTCGCACTTCTTAGAACTCAATAACGTCAACTAGGTCTTTTCAAGCTCTTTTTTCTAAGGGGTGGTTGCAATGGGTGGCTTCTATTCATAAGTAACCCCTCTCTTTGTCTTTTGTGGTCTCTTGTCATGCCTCATATTGCCTAAGGTGTTGGAAAGAAACAAACAATAGAATTTTTAGAGATGCAGCTTGCCATGCTCACAAGTTGGCCTTCAAAATTTGTTTAGCCATTAAGGAGAACTTGCTTGCTAGCCTTCCCATTGTGCCCCATTCTAGTCCTAAGGTGTCAATCTTTGATTATGATAGGCCGATAGCTTAGAACTGGCGCCTTTTCTTGTGATCTTTTAATTCCTCTCCATAACTTTAAACAAATTAGGGATAGTGTTTTTGGAAAGATCCTCCCAGGGGTTGGATCAAGATTAACATTGATGAGCAACCAGATAAACCATTTTTCTGAAGCTAAAGTTGCCCACATTGGTCTCAAATTCGCTCTTGCTAACGGTTGTAGAAAGGTGTGGATCGAGGGGGACTCCATGAACATCATCAATTGTTTGAGAGGGATTCAAAAACATAGCTAGATGATTCAAGGCATGATTTTGGATTGTTTGGATATTATTAAGTCTTTGGATGAATGTTTTGTTTCTCATGTCTATAAGGAGGGAAACCAAGTGGTGGATTATTTTTCAACGTTAGTGTTGTTAGAGATTCTATACTTGGTGTGGGGGGGGGGGGGGGGTTAATGACTCCATCGCCTTTGAGATTAAAACTTTGATTTTTATTGAGGCTTGCAAATGCTAAGGTGATGTTTTATGGCTATTTATGATTATTCATTACTCCCTAGATTTTGTCTTAGGGATTTGGGGTATGGGAAGTCTTCTCAATCCTACCATTTATTGTTTGGATGTTAAGGTGACCTTGTCTTTATTGATCATGATTATCTCCTACCATTTCAACCTTTATTTCACACAGATTGTGGGTGTTTTATGCCTTGCTTTCCTTTTGCTCGCCACTATTATGGGTGTCTCTTTCTCCTCTTTTTTTTATTGTAATTCATTCTCTTTTGTGGTGCCTTGTCAGTTTTTGGGTGGTCCTCTTGAATTTATGGGTGGTGACATGTATAAAATGGAGCCAAACTCTTATGAAAAGTGACAGAAAAACCCCATTACTTGGGGTAATATCTTCACGAGTGAGGCTACTCCTTTGATGGAAAGCTCCATAGCCATGAATTGTTGGTTACCAAGGCCTTCTTGAGAGGTTGGAAGAATGGTACTCTATCTGTGTATAGGATGGAATTGATTGTTTTGGAGGATTTGATTACGAAGGTTACTAGTCTCAATTGTGATGGTAGAAATGCTTATAGAGATCATTAAAGCATCTGAGGAGGCCATTTTCTTGTTCTATAAAGAAGAGGAGTTCGATAAGGTGAAAAGGCATAAGTTGGGAGGCTATAACTGCAACACCATAAAACCTCTCTAGACTGAAATGGTGGAAGTTATTATGAGGTATTTCACTCTTGATGGGAACTTTGCTAGTCTCTTTGGTCACCATTTTCTTCTATTAAACCATATTTGTCACAAGAGTTTAGTTTATTTATTTTTCTACTTGGTGTCGTCTCTTACTACTTGCGTCAATGATCATAAGAAGAGACCTACTTCCCTGATGCTGCATGGTGGCTAAATTTGTGTCCATTTCCCCGAAGCCACCGATGGGCAAACACAAAATTGCGTATGTTGATAATATCAGAATTTATTTTTTAACATGTCCACTGATTTTGAGGATGAAGTGTTGGATGAGGAGGCCTATTACCATATTGATAATAGGAAAAAGTTAGATTCCTACAAGAAAACTAAGAAAATCCCTTCACATACATGATCAAAAGATTTTGAAATTGATCACGATGAGGTTGAATTTGTCTCTCTGGTGAGGTCTAGTCTGATTGGGGACCTACCTAGGAAGGTGGAGAGTGAGATGGAATGGAGCAGTCACCAGTGAGGAGGGACCTCAAGGAGATCAGCCTAGACCGGTCAACAAGAGTAAACACAACAGAAACACACAGATATGATGGAGGCAATGCATAACTGATAGTTTTATTGCATGAAATTTGATTACATCCAACCAGTAACAACCGTGTTACAACATACCGACACACAGGCCTGGTAGAATAGGTCACACCGAGACCTTGAATCAAAAGATCTATCTCCTAGGCACAGTCTATCTCCTAGGCACAATCTATCTCTGATTGATTCTTATTGATCTTAAATTGATTGCATTCTAAAGCATGATTAAAAATGTATATATTGATCCAAAGGATCGAGTCGGCCCAAAAAGGATAAAAACCCGAAGAACAAGACCTAACGTGCAAAATGAACAAGGTCGACCTTCGCCAAGTGATTCCTCCAAAAAATCCAAAGGATGAAACGTAGAAGGTCATCCACATGCCAAGAAACATTGAGATCAATGTCCAAGGCTCCGCAAGCTTCAGAATGGGTTCCGGTAGATCACCAGAATAGGTCTCAGGCAACCGGTAACAAAGGAACAACCGGTAACAAGAAACTGTCGTGGAAATTGGTAGTGATATCTTGTCGGAAAGTGATCCAAATGAGATGCGGTTTGGAAGCAAGAAATATGATCAAGTCTTCAAGTAGAATCCAACTCCACAAGGTTCAGTGAGCCAAAACCAGGACACATAGAAAGGAAAACTGAAACTGCAAACAAAAAAGAAAATGTTTTTGGTTGATGCAAGATTGCTGTGAACCGAGGATGCTCCTGCATTAGACATCTGGGGTTAATGAAAAAGTGAGCCTCTCACTTTGCTGGGTTCAGAGGAAAACCAAGGTGGTCTACCTCTGCCTGAGAAATCCAAGATGAATCTTTAACTGGTCTGCTCTTCCACTTCACAAGATATTCTTTGTACTAACTGTTCTGGGTACTACGCCCATCCTACTGTCCAAAATCTTTTCAATCTAATCTGGTTCCTTCTGAGGTAATTGTTTGTCAAGGTTTGCAACACTGTCCTCACTGAATTCTGGTTCATGGTATTCATGAATATCTGCAATGTTAAATATAGGCAAAATACTTAGACTATCCGGTAGCTCCACTTCATATGCATTTCCAGAACTGAACATCCTCAAAATCTTACAGGGTCCAAACTTCTTCATCTGTAACTTATTATAAGTTCCAACTGGGAATCTCTCTTTTCTCAATTACACCATCACTTTATTGCCAACATCAAATTCCTTATGTCTCCTCTTCTCATTTGCCTTCTCCTTATATTTGTTGTTCATGTCTTCCAAATGCTGCTTAACTTGAATATTCAATGCTGCCATGTGATTTGCAAATTCTTCTGCTTCTGAACTCTTCCCGTCTTCACTGCTAATGTCTCTCAATTATTCTATTCCTCTAGGATGTACTCCGATAACAATCTCAAAAAGTGTTTTTCCGGTACTTCTATTCACGAAATTGTTATAGGCAAACTCTACTTGTGCAAGGATCAAATCCTAACTTTCGGTTTTATCTCCCACTAAACATCTCAACAAGTTTTCCAAACTCTGGTTAACTACTTCTGTCTGTCCATCAGTCTGTGGATGAAAAGTAGATCTGAACTTCAAATTTGTCTTCATCTTCTTCCAAAGTGTTCTCCAAAAATAGCCAACAAACTTAGTGTCTTTGTCTAAAACTATGCTCTTAGGTGATCCACGCAATCTCACCACTTCCTTGAAAAATAGGTCTACTACATGCAATGCATCTGATGTCTTCTTACAAGGTATGAAATGAGCCATCTTTGAAAATCTATCCACTACCACAAATATAGATTCATTCCGTCTCGGTGTCTTACTAGCAATCCAAATACAAAATCCATGATTATATCCTCCCAAGGTCTTACCGATACTGTCAAAGGTTTATACAATCCTCACATTCTGACTACTACCTTTTACAACTTGACAAAATCTACAACTCTGCACATATCTCTTAACATCCTTATGAATCTGGGGCCAAAAGTACATCTCACTCATTAATGCAACTGTTTTATCAATGCCAAAATGTCTAGCTAAACTTCCACTGCGTTTCTCTTTGATTAGGTTCTCTCTCTCATGGAACTCTTAGGTATGCATAACTGGACTCCCCTGAATAACATCCCATCATGAATTAAATAATCCAACCAATTGCTCCTATCAACCATAACCGGTTCTTTACATGCTTTCCAAGGTTCTGCAAAATCTGGGTCTTCATCATACAAGGTCTTCAAATCTTTAAAACCTAATACTGTCACTCTCATCTCTGTCAGCAAATTCCTTCTCCTACTCAATGCATCAACAACTTTTTTAGATTTCCCACTTCTATGCTTCATCACAAAGGTGTAACTGCAAGAATTCTACCCATCTCATGTGTCTCTGATTCAACTTACTTTGACTGTTCAAATATTGCAAAGCTTGATGATGTGTATACAACACAAACTCCTTAGGAAACAAGTAGAGTCTCCATTTCTTCAAGACCTGAACGATGGCATAAAATTTCTGATCATACACTGAATATCTCTTTCGGACATCATTCAATTTCTCACTAAAATATGCTACTGCTCTCCCTTCTTGACTCAAAACTGCTCCTATTGCTATTCCACTTGCATCAAAATCCACTTGAAATACCTTATTGAAATCCGGTAAAGCCAACATAGGCTGGTTAGTCACTTTCTGGTTCAACAATTCAAAACTTTTGTTTGCTCTGGTTGTCCACTTGAATTCCTTCTGATCTCCTCTCATGGTCTCAGTCATAGGGTTACAAACTGAACTGAAATTTGTGATAAATTTCCGGTAAAAACTAGCCAATCCATGAAATGATCTTACCTCTCCAATGCTTTTCGGTGTAGGCCACTCAACAACGACTTTCACTTTCTCAGGGTCCATCTTCAAACCATCCTCAGATATCACAAATCCTAAATAGACTAACTTATCCTTCATGAAAGTGCACTTCTTGATACTGATCAACAAATTTTCTTCTCTCAACCTCTATAAAACTTGTCTTAACTGCAACAAATGTTTCTCTTGTCTTACTGTAAATCAGAATGTAATCCAAATACACAATAACAAACTTACCCAAAAATTTCTTCAATACCTCATTCATCAGCCTCATGAAAGTGCTCGGTGCATTAGTCAATCCAAAGGCATCACCAACCATTCATATAGTCCTTCGTTTCTCTTAAATGTTGTCTTCCACTCATCACCTTCTCTGATCCTGATCTGATGATATCCACTCTTCAAATCTATCTTTGTAAAGTATTTTTCTTCACTCAAACAATCCATTATGTCATCCATCCTAGGCAAAGGAAACTAGTATTTCACTATGATCTTGTTTATTGCTCTTGAATCGGTACACATCCTCCATTCTCCATTCTTCTTAGGTGCTAATACTGCTGGTACTACACAAGGGCTCAAACTTTCCTTGATCAAACCTCTCTTCAACAACTCCTACACTTGTCTATTTAGTTCTTCATTTTTTGCTAGTGTCAACCGGTGTGCAACTTTGTCAGGCAAACTAGCTCTGGGAACCAAGTCCATGCAATGACTAATACTTCTAACAGGCGGCAATCCATCAGGTACATTATCTGAAATGATGTCCTCATATTCTGTGAGGAAATATCTTATCTCTACCGAGTGTTCTCCTTCCGGTTCCGGTCTCTCAGTCTTCTTAGGAATTAAGGAAAAATACACATTCTCATGTCTAAGTCCATCCATGAGTTTCCTTCCATCTACTAAATAGATTTTGGTATTCATACAGACTTCATTCTTCAAAGGTTCCTCCAAAGGTAACAAGGTTTGCTTCATCCCATTAGCCACAATAGTGTATGCATTCTTCCTCCCATCATGTATTGCCTATCTATGAAACTGCAAAGTCTTCCCAATAAAAGATGACAAATATTCATAGGCATAATATCACACAAAACTTCATCATGATAATTCCCAATTTTCAATTTTACTAAACATTGTTCACTTACTAACAACTTATGTTCATCCTAAATCTATGCTATCTGATAAGACTTAGGGTGTTTCAATCTCTCCAATTTCAACTTATTCACCATCTCTTCTGAAACAAGATTATCTGAACTACCACTATGATTAACAACTTTATAACACTTACCAGATACTTACATCTGGTCTTGAATAGGTTCTTCATCTGCAAGGGTTCTTGATCTCCTCCAGTATGACACAAAGCTCTCCTCGTCATCAACAGTTCTCCATCTTTGATTTATTGTCTGATCCGGTGGGGTTTTCTTCCACTACTGCTATTCTTATGGTATCCTCCATCTTCTTACATTCAAATGCACGGTGTCCTTCTCCTCCACATTTAAAGCAGGTTCCTCTAAATGTCCTCTTGTCTTGTCTTCCAAAGTTCTCATTCCGGTAACCATCCAATTCTCTCCTCCGGTAGAAATTTCTATCATCCTTCCGGTATGAATTACCTTCCTTGCTCACTTCCTTGTCCTTCTTTTGATCTGTACTGGTTCCTCTTCCTCCAGTATATCCTCTTCCTCCTAGAAATTTTCCTCCGGTAAACCTTCCACCTCTACCTCTCTGTCTCTGCTCATGTCTTTTGTTCAATTTCTCTTCAGCCTTTAGTGCATACTGGTAAGCCTCTTCAACACTCTCCCATTTGATCATACTGAGTTCATCTTGTATAGACATCCGCAATCCATTCAAATATCTTGTAATCTGTTCAACTTCATCATCAACATGTCCGGATTTGATGTTCAACTTGTAAAATGCTTCGGTGTACTCCTTCACACTAGATTCCTTCTGTCTCAGGTTCTGCAACTTCCAGAATAAATCCACTTGATAATTCACCGGGATAAACTTTAATTTTAACTTAGCAATCATTCAATCCCATGTCTTAATCTTTTCTTTACCTCTTCTCTGTCTATCAACTTGCAAGTGCTCCCACCAAAGAGATGCATGACCTTTCAACTGGGTACAGACATATTTCACCTTCCTCTCTTCTACAATGTTTTCAAAATCAAAATACTCCATCTCCGAGATCCAATCCATCAATCCATCAATTCATCCAAATCTAACTTCCTATCATATTCCGGTGGGGTAAAATGAGGTTTAGTGTTTGTCCTACTCAAAATCCTTAAAAACCTTTCTTCATCCAGATCAACTGCCGGTAGGTTCACTTGTTCTATCGAGGCTTCTTCTCCTTCATCTTCACTCACATCCTCAATATGTTGGCCTCTTCTCTGGGTTGTCTCCACGACTTCTAACCGGGCTTCTATTCCTCGCAACATCTCCATCACAACATGGTTTGCATTCCCACACACTCCACCATTCCTAGTTCCTCTTCACATCGTTGATTCACACTAGTTCTCTACAATTGTAGGTCGGATCCGCAATCTGCCACCCTACCAAAAAAATCAGGACATGCAACCTCCAAAACGATCGCTTTGATACCACTTGAAGCAGTCACCAGTGAGGAGGGAGCTCAAGGAGATTAGTCCAGACTGGTCAGCAAGAGTAAACACAACGGAAACATATAGATATGATGGAGGCAATACATAACTGATAGTTTTATTGCATGAAATTTGATTACATCCAACCGGTAACAACCAGGTTACAACATACCGGCGCACAAGCCTGGTAGAATAAGTCACACTAGGACCTTGAATCGAAAGATCTATCTTCTAGGCACAATCTATCTCTGACTGATTCTTATTGATCTTAAATTGATTGCATTCTAAAGCATGATTACAAATATATATATCGATCCAGAGGATTGAGTCGGCCCAAAAAGGATCAAAATTTGAAGAACAAGAGCTAACGTTCAAAAACAATAAGGTCGGCCTCCACCAAGAGATTCCTCCGGAAAATCCAAAGGATGAAATGTAGAAGGTTGGCCACATGCCAAGAAACATCAAGATCAACGTCAAAGGCTCCGCAAGCTTCAGAATGGGTTCTGGTAGATCACCAGAATAGGTCTTAGGCAACCGGTAACAAATGAACAACCGATAACAAGAGATTGTCATGGAAATCGACAACGATATCTTGCCAGAAAGTGATCCAAATTAGATACGGTTTGGAAGCAAGAAAGATGATCAAGTCTTCAAGTAGAATCCAACTCCACAGGATCCGGTGAGCCAAAACCGAGACACACAGAAAGGAAAACTGAAACTACAAACAAAAAACAAACAAAAAAGAAAATATTTTTGGTTGATGCAAGATTGCTGTGAACCGGGGATGCTTCTGCATCATGGAACCTAGGCCTTACCAGAGTTTCAATGTTTGGGAGTCTTTGAGACCTAATGGTAAGCATGTGAAAAGGGAAAGGAGAGGTAGCAAGGAGGAAAAAGAGAATGAGATTGTGGGTATTGAGACTATGCCTGACTTTGATAAACTAAGATATGAGGAGATTGTTGTGGATAAAGAGGAGGAGCTTCAAAATGATGGCTTGTAGATTGGTAATGTTTCCAATGGGGTTTTAGAGGAGGATGGTCTTGAAGATAATCCTATGAATGATTATGATGATGTTGCGATGTTGGTCATGTTAGCTACTAAAGGACATACCAATTAGGACAATTGGCTTATTTATGAGATTAATGACATTAAAGCTAATTTGTTTTCCCTTTCCAATAGGATGGATAATTTTTAGAGTACAAGAAAAAGGGGTAAGGAGAAGGATGAGTACAAGATGTTGGATTTGATTTAGGTGGTGGCAATGGATGCGAAGTCCATGAGAATGGACCAAGAGGAAAAAAATAGTAAGCTAGAGAGATTTATTAATAAGGTCAGCTCGACACGATGGTCAATGCTAGCAAGAATGCTATCCAGAGAAATTCCATGGGTCTTCGCTTGTTGAATGACAAAGCTTAGATCCTGGTGGAGTGTGAGAAGCAAAAGAAAGGTAAGACCTTAGTGGAGGGTGTTGATGTTACTAGAGAGGGGGTGGAGGCTACCAGAGGTGTTTTTATTTAGGTAAACATGTGCCTTTGAAGGTGCGAGGGCCCTTGACTAGGACCTAGAGCCAATTGAAATTTGTGGATGACCACTCTCAGGTTATTAAAGAGGTTATGATTGTGCATGGCCAGATTATCTACAAGGACCTAGAAGTTGCTATTTCAGATGAATTACAGTAAGTTGGTTTAGGCATTGTCCCTATCTTTGTCGTGGTTGTGTGTCTATTTTTTGTTGTTGCTAATGGTTAGCTATTGGTCTTAATATATTTTCATCTTGTTCACAACATATTGTCATAAAGTGTTTTGGGAATCCTTCAAAACCTATTTTACCTAATCAAAAACAATGAAAGGTTACCACATCTACCATATTGTCTAAAAATACACACTTTTGAATAAAATAATTCTTCATTAAGTGTTTCACAAAATAAATTTGTTATAAACTCTTTGATTGTTTCAATTGGCATATTAGTACCAAATTCTTGTATCATTTGCTCCTAAAATGCAAAATACAACATATATATCAAAAATATTATAATAATAAAATTACATTTGAGTTTTACAACAACAAGAGATTCATTGCTTATTAATTTACACATACCAAGGTTTACAATTGTAAAATATTCTTTGACTTACGATAATATTTTGTGACAACCAGTCATCTATTTTTTAATAAAATTCAATTTGGTTTATGTCTAATCGATGTTTTGGATGAGGATTACACTCACAAAATTTTGATCCCTCTTAATTTTAAAACATTTCTAACATTAGATGATACACTTGTATTATTATGTCAACATTTGATTTTATTATTACTTTTTTATCAAACTTAAAGTCCAACATTAGTTAAATGAATAATTTTTAGTATTTTATCTTCTCTTTACTCTTATTGAATTTTTAGGATTTATATTTAGAAATTCACTTATTTTAACCAAAATTAATATATTAAATGAATGAGTTGTTATAGATCATTATGTTGTATTACTATTTTTAAATTGAATAATTTTTCCGATAGATTCCATAGCATTAGCAACACTAGACATAACTTTTACATTGGTTCACATTTATTAAGGTTTTAAAAAAGTGATCTAACTTTTTTTAATTATTTTTCATATTTTTCAATTTTTTGATGTTTTGATTAATTGCATTATGAGTTGACATTGAAAAACTTAGATTTTTTTAATAAAAATAGTTTGTATAATCTATTTGGATGGGTTCTAATTTGTCTTTAATAATTTTACCAAGAAGATGATCCAACACTTCTTTCAATATTTAAAAAAACATTTCCATTTTCACTCATGATGGATTTTATTTTCATTTTATGTTTTCATATTTTTAATAATAAAACTGAGTGCATTATTAATTAGTATATCTAACTTCATTTAAATAACCAATTTAGTATTATTAAAAAATGTGTTTGAACACATACTTGGATTCATCTATATAGTCACATTTTTCATATTGTTGAACTCTTCTATATTTTCCATTTCCACATTTGCATCATTTGCATTCATTTTATCCATGAGGGTCTCTTGAATGTCTTCAATATTCATCAAACTAGATGCTTCAATATTCTTTATTTCTCAAATTTTTGTTCTTCTTTGGTTGTCAATTTGCCTCGTCTTTATCTTCTTCAGTTTCTTTAAGGGTCATGAGCTTCCCTTATTATCTTCTATGATGTTATTTCAATTCCACAATTAGAAAATCCTCAATCTAAAAATAATAAATAATATTTCATATATTTTAAAATTTGATACGTCTTTGAAATTTTTGAAGTACAAATCGATGTAGATCTTTTGTTTAATATATTTTCAAGTACAAATAGATGTGAATAGAAAAATATCTTACTTGATTTCTTTTGAAAATATTTCTTGTATCCAATTCCACTTCAAAACAATTAGTATGATTGAATTATTTTAAAAGTTAATATAATGTGGTATCTCAAGAAATTGTACAAGACACGTGAAAAAAGTAAAAAAAATATTGTTAAGTCATATAAAAATGTCGTAGAAATGAAGTGGTAGTATGTTTTACTAAAAATATAGAAATGATGAATAATAAGAAATGGGTAGTCATTCTATTTTTAGAATGGATACCCATTTGTGATTTTTAGATAATGTATCCATTTTAAAATGAGTAACCATTTAAAAAAAAAATGAAAAAACAACCCACATTTTTTGTATGGTTTGAGGCTCAAAAAATCATGGCAACTCACCCCTTGTTAGGTATTGTACACCTTGCATAATGTTTATAATGTATTATTTATTATTATGTTTGATGCTCCTAGTGGAACTTAAATGGACATGCATCGCTAGTAGATAACATTCATGAGGCCACTTTATGTGTTATATTGTAACATTAAGATTTACATTTAATTTAGGTGTCAAGTTGAGATATTATATTGTATTTATTTAGTAATGAGGAAATTAATTTAATAAATTGAAACTTAATACCCAATATTAAATGTGGGGTCAATGGTTTGTGATCCCATGATATTAGTTAGATGGTTCTATGTAATATCGCTTGGTGATTTTGTGGGAGCTTGTTTCTAGAAGCAACCACAAGGATAGAAGTTTAAGGTTGGCTATTTTGGTTAAGGGGTTGAGAGCATATCTCGTTGCATTGGTGATGGCTTGAAACTTGGCATGGGATGTGTGGTTACATGCTTGCACATGGAGTGCTTGTAGAGGGCTTGTTATTTAGAGGTGTTCATGGATGTATAGTAATGTTGCATTGTTGAATAAGACATTGAGGATGGATTCTTTTGGAGGCTAGATTGTTTCCTTATTAAGGTTTTCTCAAGGTATATCTTGTGTCATATTTGATGGGTATGTTATCTATTCTTTTGCATATGGATTTTGAGTACTTATTTGCATTGATTTTTCTTATGGGTTATAGAGAAATTGTCATTGTGTAGCTGCATATTTTCTAACGTTTGATATTAGACCTATGGTTGTGGTTGTATAACCCTAAGTTGAACAATTTTTTTTCTTTTCTGAAGTTGAATCTATGTCTTGCATGATAGAATGAATACATGGAAACATATAAGGGTTTTGTGCAGGTTATTCTTTATAGATTCAAGATTTTGGGGTTATAGATTTGTGGACATTTTTTGTAGATTTGGGTTTATGATTTAATTTGTTTGGAAAAAGGGTTTCCTTTGGATGTTCAATAAGATGGTTTTGAGGGGGAGGTTTATCAAATGAACCGCTAGTTAAAAAAAGAGCTCATTGTTGGATCTAGGAGGCATGAGAGAAGAATTTTGACATAAAATTCAACCTCTTTTGGTGAAGTTGAAATTAAAGCAATTGTTATTTTCTTCCTGATGCAGAGGAAGGACTTAATTTGGTTTGTCAAAATCAAATGGAAAGGGTTTCTCCAACTACAAACTTGTCACTTGGCTTCCCACTAAGCCTTAGGCTTGGGACTCATTTTGAGACGTTTTGAACCTATTGTAATTAAACTTCTCAATAACATTTGGACATTCCTTACAACGTGGCATAAAAAACATTAAACAATCCCTACATGAAAGCTTCCAACCATTCATCAATACTTAGGTTTTTTTCACTTTTTTCATTCACTGCAATATCACTGTCAAATCTGTATTTATAGGATAGTCATTGTATATTATTATTTATTCATTACAAATCCTCAATCAATTGTTGAAATAGGTTTGTGAGACCTTACAACACACGCTCATCACCTCCTTCAATGACCAAGAGGATAAACTATGACTTCATAGATTCAAACTTGGCATTGAAATTGCAGGCAGTTTGATTTTATCAAGAAAATCAGACCTACAATCAACTAGAAGCATGTTCAAACCTCATTATGGAGCCCTTCAAAATTGGAATATGAAAGTACAGATATATACATGCCTTTCCACAAATTTTGGTGATTTTTCACTGGTGGAAGACTGAGTTATGCATTTATTTCCCCTTGTTGGTTACCCTAGGTAGGGTTTTGACCATCCTTCACTAAAAATGCAATAACTTTAAAAATAATAAATGAAAATTGATGAGACTAGAATAAAATGAAATTAGATTCACATGCCAATCAATCCCAATTGGTTTTTAGATCATAATATGCAGCGTACAGTTTGTACAAAGCAACAGAGCAGTAAAAAATGTGATGAAATCCACAGAAAATGAGGTTTTCATTCATCAAACTTGCAAAATACAACTTCTCCAACCCCAAATGCGAGTTGGAAGGTTAAATTTATATATTTTCCATCTCAACTACTTCAGCAAACCAAACCACCATTTGGTTAAAAAAAACAAGTTTTGGACAACTTTTACAAAATTGCTTAACAACTTTTTGTGCAACATAAAAACTTTTTACAACTTTTACAATATTTGAACAATGGATCTATAACTTTCCAAAATGGATCAAAATGATCCAAAATGGCCTCAAAGGACCTTATTAGACTCAAAAACACCTATCGAACTTAAAAACCAAGAAATAAGTATATGCCCAAAATGACATTTTGTGATGGTCCTACATCATACATCCAAGGGGAAGAAAGAATTCAAGTTCCACTTGAATGGAGTAGATCAAATACTGTCCTTCCATATCTAATGATGTCTTGATTCTTAAATATCCATGTTTCCTCTTTTACCTTCCTCCCTTGTATGGTGTTGGCCTTTAGTGTTAGACTATTGTCACCTTTAGGTGAACTCTCCATCATTATCCCCCTGTCGTCTTGCTGACTTGTAGAAGTCTGATGTATTGTATCTTGAAGTGTAAGTGGCTTTGCCAAATTTTTTAAGCATACCCTGTCCTCAAATGGGTCTTCCACTTGTTGGAGTTTGTGCTCTTTGTATAACATACCGATTGCTTGGTCTTCCACTAGTTCTTGAGGTAAATCCTTGTTCATCATGACTATCTTATATATGACTTGTTGCTCACTATTCCTTCCTACTTTTACCTCCTCCATCATGAGATAACCCAACTAATGTCTTACTATGCTCTAGACTAGACCATTACATACTGTTGTAGGTTATATATCTGATAAATTCTTTTCATATCCTTAAAACCTAAATTGAAATATGTAGCTCTGTACTCAAGGCAAGGTCTTCAAAATTATCTTTATATTCAATGGTTGTAGCTGCTTGCATGATCAACTACTTTGGATAAACCTTTATCACCTAACTCTATATTCTCATGCCTACAAAGTTGACAAATTTAACCATAGTTGGACTAGTCTAAACAAACTATCTACTGACTGATTCTTTGCTTATTTTACAAGGTGGTAGCTACCATCATATGATATTCAATGAATAAAGAATTAAATGAAATGATTTTAACCCGAAAGCAAATAAGGAAAGATATTTTAACTAGAAATCTTTGTAAAGACATGCATAAATACAAAACACTTTTGAGATTTTCAGATTTTTGAATCAACCATTCACCACAAAATATCATTCACAAATAATATTCTTGCAGCAACAGAAAATTTTAAATCATGCACCATTTAAAATATAAATCCATCCACTGATAACCATTCAAAAGAACATAAAGCATCCACACACCATAATTCAAAGATTACGAATATCTGAAAGCCACCAGAGGTCTTTCTCTATTCAAAACAATAAACAAAAGTATACTTAAAGAAGTTTGCCTCTTAAGAGTAAAACAAAGTTTACCCAAAAGATTTTGAATTAAAACTAAGTCTAGCTATTTAAAACATTTAGAGTAACGATTTCTTGAAGACAACTGACATTTAAAATAAGTCTTAAGGCATTCAAGCCAATAATTAAGAAAAGCAATAAAATAAAAATATCATGAAACTGCCACCGCCTACTCAGCATCCGGTTCATTATCGTTAATGATCTCCACCTATTGAACCTTAAGTGTTTGTCTATATTCATGATACCTATTCATGATCATCTCCGAGGTCGGGTCCTCTGGTATTGTTGTGATGCACAGTCTTGTTATCCATTTTGAAATTAACTTGTCAGCAATGACTATGTTTTTGTGCATTTCGTCCATCTCAGACTCAAAGGCAATGGTATGCATTTGGAAGTGACACAATCCCTTAAAGGATTATAAGGAAATATTTTGAGGATCTCTAATACTCTTCTGATAATTACCCTTGAACTAGCCCATCATCTCACTAAGTTCCCATATATTCTCCTCAAAGTTATCCATGAGGTCAACATCCAGAGCACCGAGGTTATTCTTTATTTTCAACATATAATTCAAGTAGTGTTTTAGAGTGTCTAAAATTCACAAAAAGATCAAACTTGGAAATGAAATTTTGAAAGTCAAATTGTTATTATTGGATCTAACAATAAGGAATGAGAATTAAAATGTAAGACGTTGGGTTCACCAAAATGTAAAGTGGACAATTGGATCCTAGTAGTTCCCCACCTAGGAGAGAGAAAGGAAACCACTAGGATGATTTTCACTTGGGAGAAACTTTGCATTCAAAAGAGGGGCTTGAATCCACTAGATCCAAATCCAAGGGAAATAAGGATGTGAATACCAAGTGGATTGCAAGGATTGAAAATTAATTTGCCATCTTTTGTAAATAGATATGTTGACTTGTTGACTATGCAGAAAAGAAAGACAAAATTGATGAAATAAGGAGCTACCGATTTAGGATCGCGCTGCAACTTTGGATTTGGGATATTAAGACTGATACAAATTTGCCCTGCAAATTTGGAGAAAAGTCACCAGGACCAAGTTGAAGTTGCACCTGGTCCTTCGAAAAATCCACGCATCGAAAAGTGTTTTTCCATCTTTGAAAATGAAGCCCAAACTTGCAATTACAGCCATGCACCCGCAACCTACACACATAAAAGAAGAGAAGAAGGGTTGTGGATAGGGGTTTGTCTTAGTCAAACCCTGGTTGAGGAATCAACCTTGAAAAAAAGTAATTGCAAATGCTTAAATGTGGACAATGGAAATGTATACCTTGTAGATCTGCAATTTGTTGATGATGGTTGCTTTGCTTCTTGAATGCAATCACAAGTGTTGCATGAAATGATATGTAACATGGTTGTAATGTTGCTCCAATGGATGAATGAAGAAAACACATGAAGAAGGAAATGTTTGAAGACTTGAGCACTTGAATGCTTGATGACGATAATAGAGAAGTTCTAATTGTTTACCCAATTTTTGCTTATGTAAATGAGAGGATTAGATCCCCTTTTATACTTGCCTTGGAGGATAAATTTTCATCTCACCGAAGGCCAACATAGGGGAATTTAAGTCTCAAAAAGAAAATTAGGGTCAAGGGCCGGATGGACCCATTTTAGGGCCACCCAAAGAGGGGGGACATGGGCACCACACCCCTGTCCAAGGGGTACAGGGGTGCCACATCCCTGTCTTACCCTATTTTTGGGCTCAGATAGGGTTTTGAGGTGATATCAGGGTTAAAACTAAGGCAAATTTGAGGAAATAGGGCAGAAAGGGGTCCCAATTGGGTAGGAAAATGTCGTCACCAGGGTGAGGACCTAAAACATGGTCAAAATTGCAAAGGTTACAATTTTTTCAATGCTACACTTAAGAAAGAGACACATCACATGACATAACTTTGGAAACTCACAAAGCCCACAACTGTAAGCTTAAAACACGAAGCGATAAGGAACACTTATAAATTTGGATGATGACTCAAATTTAAAAAAGGGGGGGTGGTAACAATAGTGTAGACCAACTTGCTTCCTCCAAGGTCAATTTGCCTGATTGCTTTGGCTGCCTTGGATGCTAAATCCATATGGATCACACCCATACATATCATAAGTTTGGGTTGCTGCATTGGGAAGATCTGCAATCACTTAATTTTCTTCATTAGACCTTGTATCTCCAGTTGAAAAGATACATACATTGACTTATTGTTTTCATCCATCCTCTCCATGTTATGAGAGTGTCAATTCATGCTTGCTATCATTGTTCTCCTTTAGAAGGTTCTGCAAGTCATCATGGTTTTGTTTTCCATTTTGAAAAACTTCAATGGAATGTATGGTTTCAACCCCATTACTTGCAAAAAGTTTTGCAGATGAAATGAAAAATGAGTTTGAAATGTCTTTAGTAGGGGAAATAAAAAAATTCATAGGCTTGCAGATACAACAAATGAAGAATGGTGTTTTCATTACACAATCTAAGTACGTGAAAGAGGTTTTGAAGACTTTTGGCATGAGTGATTGTAAACCAGTTGGAACACCAATGGTTATAGGTTGTAAGTTGTCCAAGGAAGATGAATCTAAGTTTGTTGATGAAAATGAATACAAGTCAATGATTGGTAAATTACACTATGTTGTTCACAGCAAACCAGATATAGCCCATGCAGTTGGCATAGTTGCAAGATTCCAAAAGAATCCAAAGGAAGCACATCTGATAGCAACCAAGAGAATTTTTAGGTATCTGAAAGGCACTGTTGACTATGGATTATGGTATCCATATGGAGGAAACTTTGACTTGAAGGTGTACACAGATGCTGATTGGGCAGGAAATGTTGATGACTAAAAAATCACTACCGATGGAGCATTCTTTCTAGGAGGAAGGCTTGTTTCATGGAGTAGTAAGAAGCAGAGTTGTACTTCACAATCTACTATTGAAGCTGAGTATGTTGTAGCTTATATGAATTGCACATAGGCTATTTGGATGAGGCACATTTTGGAAGGTTTTAAGATGAAGATCTCAGAACCTATAAAGATTTTATGTGATAATAAAAGTGCCATAAATATTTCTAAGAATCTTATTTTTCACGCACGAACCAAGCACATTGAATTGAAGTATCACTTTTTGAGGGAAAAAGTTCAAAGTAAAGATGTTATCTTAGAGCATGTTTCTACCAAGGAGTAGCTTCTAGATATCTTTACCAAACCTCTGCCTAAGACTAGATTTGAGTGTCTTAGAAGTCAACTAGGGGTTGTCCCTCTTCATGAAGTTAGTTGAGCATGATGTTGATTGCATCAGTCCCTGAATTACTTGCAAAATATTAGAAGGATATATGTAGAAGTGAATGTATTCCATAGGGGGAGCATCAAGTTGTAGTATGTTGTTGATGCAAAGTGAAATTTTGATATTACATGTTTTAATTCAATTTGGCATTACTATCAAAGGGGGAGAAGAATTATGTGGTTGGCAAAGGGAAACCAGCGACAGGCTCAAGACAAACAAAGCATGGTGAATACTTGGTAATGTAAACCAGGATTCCTATTTACCAATCACAATAGCAATCAGAGGCATTGATATTTGTATTGCCATCAATGCCAAATGGGGAGATTGTTAGCATTTGCATGAAGATTGCATTAACGATATGTTATGTTGTCATTGATGTCCATTGCACTGGTAATGGTATTTATGATATTGCTGATATTGTTGTTATTATTAATATTATCTTGTAACCAATAGGAAGAGCTTTGAGGAAGATATTATAAACTGGTATGTAAGTATGTGAGTTGAACCAGTAACTAGTGTATAAGGTTAAACCCTTTCTACGCAATATAACCAGTAAACCCTACTAGTTGTTTTTTATTAAACCCTAACCGATTAAGTTTGCTGAAATGGTTATATTGGTTTATTATCTGTTGAGCGGTAATGATAGTGACACGTGTGGTCATTGTATGAAGATAAGTTTAGGTTTTTTTGGCATATTTGTTTGATTGTCTAGGGAATGAGCAAAGTGGATTGCATCTGATGCAAAGCGCGTGATGAGTTACAAGTTCGATGAAGCGGTGATCATGGAGCGGTTGGAATTTTCTTGAAAAATGTGTATAGATTGCTATGTAAATCCAATGGTCACACTTGAACCGATTTATTTGTACTCTCTATGAGAGAATTAGGTTTTTGCTGTGTTATCAACATAATTGATTTGTATTTAAGGTCGATGAAGTTGTTTTGTTTAGTGTTTGCAAGAGTTGGTAGAAATCAGTTGAGTGTGTGGTTTCCTAACCAAAGAATGGATCTACAGTTTGAGTAAAGGCAAATTGAAGCTTAAAAGGATCTAAACAAGCAAATGTAGTGCTATTCAGACAGATCAAGAAAAACCCATTATCTTCTAATAATTACAATAGAATTGAAACCTCCTAACCAGGTAAGGTCTCTAATAGGCTTGGTTACTTCTTAAATCCTCTAATAAGGTGGTCCATTAGCTTGGATTCTCAAATCCTCTACTGAGGTTACTCCTAATAGGGTATTTTCTTTTTATCAAGGCATTTGTAAATCCCTTAACCGGGTGATTCCTAACAAGATCAGTTCTTAACAAGACTTATTATAAAAGCTTTAACAGGCTTGGATCCTAACAAGGTTAACTTCAAAAGAGTTAAGATAGCTATCTTGTGAGTCTCATCTCACTGTGGTTTTTACCTATTTGGGTTTTCCATGTATAAACATTTGTCTCATTTGGTTAATATTTTTGTGGTTATGATCTTATTTGTTGATTTGATTAACTTCTAAAAAGGCATGAAAATTGGAAGCATTGAGAGATGGCGTGTGTTGGTATATGATTAAGCATTTGGATTTTTACAAGATTAAAGTTGTTTACTGTTAAATTGCTATAATAGTTAACCGGTTGATGTTGAGTATTCTTATGAGTGTTGATCTTGATAGTGATATTTTATTGATAAGTTTACTTTGTTTGATTGAGTTTGAGATTGGGAAGTTTGTATTAGTTTTTTATTTTACTGATTCACCCCCCCCCCCTCTCAGTAATCTACCAGATACTTATTTTTTCATCATACCATCATTATCAACACCAAAGTGTCCTGCTCACCCTCCACTATGCTTCTATTTTATCAGATTCTCCCTTATAGAGCTCCTAGGTACACACAATTGAGTTCCTTTGAACAACATATCTTCTGGAATGAAATATTCTAGCCACTTGCTCCTATCCATTATAGCTAGTTCATTACAATCTTTCCAAGGTTCTGCAAAATCTGGGTCATTCTGATACAAATTCTTCAATTCCTCAAAACCCAATACCTCTACTCTCATCTCTATTAGCAAGTTCCTCCTTCTACTCAAGGAATCAAAAACTTTATTTTTCTTTCCACTTCTATGCTTCAAAACAAAGGTATAACTCTGCAAGAACTCCACCCATATCATGTGTCTTTGATTCATTTTACCTTGACAGTTCAAGTATTGCAAAGCCTGATGATTGGCAAACAACACAAACTCTTTAGGTAACAAATAATGTCTCAACTTCTTCAATGCTTGAATTATGGTATAAAACTCTTGAT
This sequence comes from Cryptomeria japonica, assembly GCF_030272615.1. Classification (NCBI taxonomy): domain Eukaryota; kingdom Viridiplantae; phylum Streptophyta; class Pinopsida; order Cupressales; family Cupressaceae; genus Cryptomeria; species Cryptomeria japonica. The sequence continues at coordinate 391,744,343 of NC_081405.1, forward strand.
CATACATTGAATATATCCTTCTAGAATCATTTAATTTTTTATTGAAATAAGCTATGGGTCTTCCTTCTTGACTTAACACTACTCCAATTGCATTCTCACTTGCATCACAATCCACTTGAAATACCTAATCCAACACAGGATAATCTATCATCTTTTGCTTCAACAATTCAAAACTTATTTTCTCTAGATTTTCACTTAAAATCCTTCCTATCTCCTCTCATTGGTTTTGTCATTGGGCTATAAATTGAACTAAAATTTCTAATGAACTTCTGGTAGAAACTAGCCAGTCCATGAAATGATCTTACCTCCCCAGTTATTTCTAGTGTAGGCCATTCAACAATTTCTCTTACTTTTTCAGGATCCATCTTCAACCCATCTACAGATATGACAAATCCTAGATAGACTATATCTTCCTTCATGAAACTGCACTTGTTAATGTTTATCAACAACTTCTGTTCTCTCAACCTCTGCAAAACTTGTCTCAAATGCAACACATGTTCTTCCTTTGTCTTATTGAAAATCAAGATGTCATCTAAATACACAATAAAAAACTTACCCAATAATTTCTTCAATACCTCATTCATAAAAGTACTCGGTGCATTAGCCAGTCTAAAAGACATCACCAACCATTCATGCAGTCCTTCATTTGTCTTGAATGTTGTCTTCCACTCATCTCCTTCTCTAATTCTAATCTGATGGTATCCACTTTTAAAGCCTATCTTTGTGTAGTATCTGTCTCCACTTAAATAATCCATTATGTCATCCATCCTAGGCTAGGGAAATTTGTACTTCACTATGATATTGTTTATTGCTCTAGAGTCAATACACATCCTCCACTCTCCATTATTCTTAGGTGATAATACTGTTGGAACTACACAAGGGCTCAATATTTCTCTGATCAAACCTTTCTTCAACAACTCCTGCACTTGTTTATTCAACTCCTCATTTTCTACTAGTATCATCCAGTGTGTTGCTTTATTAGGAAAACTAGCTCCAAGAATCAAATCCATGCAACGACTGATACTTCTCATAGGTGGTAATCCATCAGGTACATTATCTGAAATGATGTCTCCATATTCTCTCAGCAACTCTTTTATCTCCTCTGATTATTTTTCTTCATGCTCCAGATCTTTAGTCTTCTTAGGAACTAAAGAAAATGACATATTCTCATGTCTCATGTCATCCAAGAATTTCCTTCCATCTACCAAACAAATCCTAGCACTTGTACAATCTTCACTCTTAAGAGGCTCCTCTAAGGGCAACAAGGTCTATTTCATCCCATTTGCAATAATAGTGTATATGTTCTTCCTTCTATCATGTATTGCCTATCTATCATATTACCAAGGTCTACCTAGCAATATGTAACATATATCCATAGGCATAATATCACACAAAAATTCATCATGATAAGATCCAATCTTTAATTTTACCAAACATTGTTCACTTACCAGTACCTTATGATCATCTTGAATCCATGCTATCAGATAAGGCTTAGGGTGCTTCAATCTCTCCAAATTCATTTTAGTCACCATCTCCTCTGAAACAAGGTTATCTAAACTACCACTATCAATTATTATATTACAACACTTACTATCTACCTTACAACTTGTCTTTAACAAATTCCTCCTCTACAAAGGTTCCTGATCATCTTTGGTGTGGCACAATGCTCTCCTCATCACCAATAATTCCCCATCTTCTAGTATGTTAGCCAATTTGGTAGGTTATTCTTCCATCAATGTTTCTCTTCTATTGTTCTCTGCCTTCTTACATTGAAAAGCACAGTGTCCTTCTCCTTCACACTTAAAGAAGGTTCCTCTAAACACTCTCTTATCATGTCTTTTGTCTTCCTTTTCATAACCCTCATTCTAGTAACCATCAATTTCTCTCCTCCAGTAAAAATTTATGCCATCCCTCCAGTATTAACTACCATCTCTATTAGCTTCCTTGTCTTTTTTTTATCTGCACAGGGTCCTCTTCCTCCAGTATAAGTCCTGCCTCCTTGAAATATTCCCCCTTGAAATATTCCTCCTCTATCTCTTTGCTTCTACTCATGTCTTTTGTTCAGCTTCTCTTCTACTTTTAGGGCATATTGATAAGCTTCCTCACACTCTACAACTTGATTATACTGAGTTCATCCTATATAGACATCCACAACCCATTCAAGTATCTAGCAATTTGTTCAATCTCATCATTAGTATGTCTGGATCTGATATTGAACTTGTAGAATGCTTATGTATATTCCTTCACACTAGATTCCTTCTACTTCAGGTTCTTCAACTTCTGAAACAAATTTACTTGGTAATCAGTAGGCATGAACTTCAATTTCAACTTGTTAAACATCCGCTCCCAAGATTTAATCTTCTCTTTACCCCTTCTATGTCTATCTTTTTGCAAATGTTCCCACCAAAGAGACACGTGTCCTTTCAACTTAGTGCAAGCATATCTCACCTTCTTGTCTTCATCAGTGTTCTCAAAATCAAAATACTTCTCCATCTCCATAATCCAATTGAGAAATTCATCTGAATATAACTTGCCATCGTAATCTGGCGGGTTAAAATGTGGTTTGGTATTCATTCTTGTCAAGGCTCTTATGAACCTCTCTTCATCTGGATCATTTGCTAGTGGATTTTCTCTTACTTCTCCCACTCCCACTTCTTCTTCTTCATCATTGCTCAGAAATTCAACATGTCGACCTCTTCTCTGGGCCTTTCCAATGGCTTCCAATTGAGCTGTAATTTCTCTCAAAAATTTCATCACAATAGGGTCTGCATTTCCACGCGCTCCACCACCTCTAACATTTCCTCTTCGGACCATCTTTACGCAAGTCCTCTATAGTTGCAAGATAGATCTGCAATCCACCACCCCACAACAAAATTCTTATAGTTTTCTACAATATTCAGAATGAAAACCGACTCTGATACCACTTGGTGCAGTCACAACAAGAGTAAGTCCTCAAAGAGAACAATCTGGACCATGCAGCAAATAAAACACAACACAAACAACTCAACACAATGGAGGAAATGCAAAATCAGATTTATATTATATCAAGGATTCGAGGACAATTGGCCAACAACATGCGGGCTTACAAAATTTGGCTCACATGTCTGATTACAAACGTGCCCAAATACAGTATCCGAGCTCAAGAATGAATGTGAGCCAACTTTGGATCTTCTATCTCTGTCTTACTTGCCAAAAACTTGTGTCTATCGACTTCATTACATTGATTTATATGGTATTCATATCTCAAGAATGATCCACGTCAGCCCAAAATGGAACAATTGTTCTTGAAAAAGATGCAACATGTAAAACAACGAGGTTAGTCTCCACCAAAGGAATACCTCTAGAAAATACATAAAATGATGTGCGGACCCCAAGAGAAGGTCATCCACAAGTCAAGGAACATTAGAAGAAATTAAATTAGGCTTTGCAAGATATGGAAAAGATCCACAAGATTCTTCATTAGAAAATAGTGTTGGCAATATAATAAGGATATTGAGAAGGTTGTTGATGATTATGGACATAACTGATTAAAGATGTTTTACTGTCTTGATATTATTATTTTGTCATTGATGTCAAGAAATTGATTTTCTAATTCAGTATGATGTTGCCATATCTTAAGAAATATGATATGAAGATCATAAAGAAGTCGGTAAAGACACAGGAAAGAATATGATGAATAAAGGGATAAGTTATTCAATGGGCAACTCTTTTGAGTCAGACAATGATGAGATCTTGATGGTTTAGATTGTTTTAACATCATACATATGTTGTAAAATGTAAAGGTTAATACTACACTATGTTATCAGCCAAAGGACCTAGTCGGTAAACCCTAAGGAACCTAGTTAGTAAACCCTAAGGTTATCGCAGTCGGTTACTGAAGACAGAATGTCTACCAAGTAAAGTTTAGTATTCACCGAGTTGTAACCGAGCTATAACAGAATGCATTAAATGTTTATGTGTGATATTTAATGAAAGAAGCTAATGAGCTAGAGCAGATCAATGATTGGCAAGCCATGGAAGAAGTTTGTTAACAAATCTAAGGCAATGGAAAGTTGGCAAGAAGATCTACAGCTCAGATTGAACCGCATTACCCTAACACAAGTTCCAAGATGATTGTGCAAGTTCCGAGGTAGGGTAAAACATTTTTCAGATCGTAAGATACAATGAACCTAGACAAGATTGAAGATTTGATGGCTATGATTGATCATGGGAAATGTGATCAAGGAGATTAAGCGGTTAGATGATTGTTTATAAATAAGGAACTGTTGATAAATAGTGTATGCACAGGGATGCTACATAGTGATCATCGAGCAAAGAAGCTTGAAGACCTATTGGAATAACAGAGTATTGATGCCCAACGGATAGATAAGATTAGTTCTATGTCTAGATTGTGATTGAACAAATAAGAATCTGCTTTATCATTTTAGATGTAAAGTTGCAGATAGATTGTATTACTGTTAGCTTGTGAAAGTAACAGAAAATCTCTTAACCAAGCGGACTTAACAGTCTTATAAGTAAATCCTCTAACAAGGTGACATTCTGAATGAGTGTTTGAAATCCTTTGACAAGGTCACTTCTAACAAAGTGAAGATCCTAACAGATCTGAGGGAAATCCCTTAATCGGGTCACATCTAGAAATGTGTTTTGTAATCTTTAACAGGATTGGCTTTTAACCGAGCATACTCTAGAAGAGTATATTTCTTAGTGGGTCTGAAATCCCACTGTGGTTTTTCCCTATTTGGGTTTCCACGTTAAGTCTGGTGTTATGAGGTTTATATAGTTCATATGCTTTTGAGTTTGCATGTTTGACAGTTTTATTCTATGACTGATATATGTTACCGAGGTTGAATCTGATGTTTTCATTGATGATTAAGTTTGTATGATTCACCCCCCCCTCTCATCTTGTTGGCTATTGGATCTATACTTATATTAAGTATCAGAACTATCAATTGGTATCAGAGCTTTGGACTCCTAAAGGAAAGTTTAAAGGCACTTGAGTTAAAGATCCAAATATGTATAAGAGGGATGCACCCAAGCTGAATAAGTCAAGTTTCTCTACATGGCAGAAAAGGATGAAGCTACATCTGTCAGGAGTTGGAGAATATGCTATATACTATCTAGAGAATGATTTTGTTACACCGAGCACCTATCCATTAACTATGGAAGAGATAAAGGCAAAGCAAGAACACATTCAAGCAATGATTGAAATAACATCTACATTGACCGATTCTGAGTTTAATGATCTAGAAGGCTGCAATGATGCGAAGGCTATGTGGACTAAGCTCATATCTGTATATGGAGGAGATGAACATGTTCAAAGAGAAAAATTTGATAGTCTAAGAGGACAACTTGAATCTATGAGGATGAATGAAGGTGAGAACATAGCCCAGTACAGTGCAAGACTAAAGGAGATTGTAAATCAAATCAAGGGAGCAGGAGGAATTATTGAAGAAAAGGATGTGACAAGTAAGTTGTTAAGAACCCTTCTACCTGCTTATGCAATCTGAGTCTCTACAATCAATTAATTAAGGTCTATACCTAATATGCCAGTTTTCTTGGATGCTACTATTGGTAAGCTACATGCATTTGAGTTAAGAAATTTTGATAACAGTGGGTCATCGGTAAATAAAGTTGAATCTGCATTTAGTTCTTTTCATTTGAATGAATCTAATGATTACAATGAAAGAACGTATAAGTACTCTAGAGGAGATTATAGTGGAGCAAGTGAAATATTTCGGAAGAACATGGAGGAGGTACACAAACTGTATGAAGAAATCAGAAAGCAAGAAGAGTTTGAAGCACTAATGGCCAAAAGGTTACCAAGAGGCAAAGGTAAGTATAAGGGAAAACTACCCTTGAAATGTTTCAATTGTGATAAGCTTGGACATATGGCTTCTAACTATCTTGACAAATATTTCACTGAAAAGAGAGATTACTGAGATGACAGTCAAAAAGATAATCATTACAGAGGTCACCGAGACTTCAGAAGAAGAGATAGAAAGACCTGCTTAATTGCTGATGAGGAATCTGAAGATGATAAATCGGATGAGACTGATACAGAGGAAGTTGTTTTTGTGGCTATCAAGGATGGATCAGATGAAGAAAGGTATGAAGAAAAAGCCCTAATATCTCACATAAACACTAATGATTCTTGGATTATAGATAGTGGATTCTCACATCATATGATAGGAGATAAACACAAGTTTGTTATGTTAGAAGATTATGATGGAGGCTATGTTAGATTTGGTAATGATGCACCATGTTCGGTAAGAGGTAAAGGATCCATAACACTTCTTAATAAAGCAAGATGCAATGATGTTTATTGGGTTTAAGGTTTGAAGTATAATTTGTTGAGTGTAGCACAACTAAACAACACAGGTTACCGAATAGAATTTCAGAAAGGAATTGTCAAAGTTCATCACAAAAATGGAAAGTTAGCTACTACCGGGACACAAACAAAAGGTAATACATTTCACCTTGACTCTACTCACAACAAGTGCTTGCATGCAAAGATTGATAACACTTGGTTATGGCATAAAAGGTTTTGTCATGTTAATTTTGATAATCTGATCAAGATAAGTAAGAAGCACAGAGTAAGAGGTCTACTGAGTCTTGAAAAACCTGAGAATGCTATATGTCGAGGATGCCAAATGGGCAAGATGACAAGATCTAGCTTTACAAGTAAGTCCTACACTTCTAAGGGAATTTTAGATCTTGTGCACACTGATCTTTGTGGTCCTATGAAAGTTCAAAGTTATTATGGTGATAAGTATTTCATATTATTTGTGGATGATTATTCAAGGATGATGTCAGTAATGTTTTTAAAAGAAAAATCAGAAGCTTTTCAAATGTTTAAATGGTACAAGGCTAGAGTTGAAAATGAAACAGGAAGACAACTGAAATGTCTTAGATTAGATAGAGGAGGAGAGATCACATCTAATGAGTTCAACCTATTTTGCAATGATCATGGTATTAAAAGACAAGTCTCTACACCGAGGACTCCACAGCAGAATGGAATAGCTGAAAGAAGAAACAGATCTATTGTGGATTGTGCTAGAACACTGATGATTGAGAAGAAGGTTCCACAAACATTTTGGAGAGAAGCAATAAGCACAACTATTTACACCTTGAACCGAGTTCAATTGAAGAAAGGTACTTTGAAGACACCTTATGAAATCTGGTATGGCAAGAAACCTATATAAGTTATTTCAAGATCTTTGGAAGCAAATGCTATGTTCACAAAGATGATAGAAATGGCAAGTTTGATCAGAAAAGTGAAGAAGGAACATTCTAGGATATTCCTCTAGAAGCAAAGCATTTAAATGTCTGATCAAATCATCTAACAAAATAGTAGAAAGTGCAAATGTGAAAATTGATGAATTTGCAGAAAGAACTGATGATAGGAATTCCAAAGAACCAGAAGACTATGATGAATTTGTCTATGTGCAACCGAAAAGTCCTACCGAGATAACTATTGAAGGAAATGAGGAAGATATCCAGTTACCGAGTGATGAAGAAAATCATACAGAGCCTACCAAGCCTATATTAGCCAAATATGTCAGAAGACATCATGCACCAAGTTAGATTATAGGAGATAAGGATGATCCAATGATGACAAGGAACAAACTGAGACAGAACACATGTTTAATATCTGAATTTGAACCAAGAATAATAAAAGAGGCATTAAATAGTGAAGATTGGATAAATTCTATGACTGAAGAGATTGATCAAATCAAGAAGAATGACACATGGACACTAGTCCCAAGACCTAAGGATAAAAATGTAATTGATACAAAGTGGATCTTCAGAAACAAGCTAAATGAGAAAGGAGAGGTCATTCGGAACAAAGCAAGATTGGTTTGCAAAGGTTATGCCCAAGAAGAAGGAATTGATTATGGTGAAACTTTTGCACCTGTTGCCAGACTTGAAGGAGTTAGAACATTGCTGGCATATGCTTCTTTCAAAAACTTCAAGGTATATCCAATGGATGTCAAATCTGCATTTCTGAATGGAATATTAGAAGAAGAAGTTTTCATTGAACAACCTGAAGGATTTGTTGAAGACAATAATAAAGATCAGGTATGTAAATTGAACAAAGCTTTATATGGTCTGAAAAAGCACCTAGAGCATGGCATGAAAGACTGCACTCTTATTTGATTAAGATTGGTTTTATAAGGACAAGTGAGAACAGTAACATGTACATGAAGAATGATGAAAATGGAATACTAATCTTAGCCATATTTGTTAATGATAGTATGTTTTGTGGAAATGACTCTTTATGCAAAAACTTTGGTAATGAAATGAGCAAAGAATTTGAGATGTCATTAATCTGTGAGATAAATTATTTTATAGGCTTACAGATACTACAAATGAAAAATGAAATTTTCATTACTCAATCCAAATACATCAAGGAAATCTTGAAGAAATTTGGAATGGAGGATTCAAAGCCAGTAAGTACTCCTATGACTACAAACTGCAAACTATCAAAGAATGATGAATCTGCATCTGTTGATGAGACACTCTACTGATCCATGACTGGAAAACTACAATATGTTGTTCACAACAGGCCTGATATAGCACATGTAGTTGGTATTGTTGCAAGATTCTCTGCAGATCCTAAGGAAATACACATGACAGCAATCAAAAGAATTTTCAGATACTTGAAAGGCACTGAAGATTATGGCTTAGTATATCAGAAAGGAAACGGTTTTGATTTGAAAGTCTATACTGATGCTAATTGGGCAGGCAACATTGATGACAGGAAAAGCACAAGTGGAGGAGCTTTCTTCTTAGGAGAAAGACTAGTGAGTTGGCTTAGCAAGAAACAAGGATGTGTCTCTCAGTCAACAGTCGAAGCTGAATATGTTGCTGCAGCACTGAATTGTACCAACATTGCATGGATCAAACAATTGTTGGAAGGTATAAATGAGAAAGTTACCGAGCCAGTAACTATATTCTGTGACAATACTAGTGCCATTAATATTTCAAAGAACCATGTTATGCACTCTAAGACAAAGCACATATCTATCAAATATCATTATCTTAGAGAAGAAGCTCATGAAAAGAGAGTGGTGTTGGAATATGTTAACACAAAGGAACAAATAGCTGATATCTTCACCAAGCCACTACCAAAGGATATTTTTGAATATCTCAGAAGTAAGTTAGGGGTCCTACCCCTATCTTCTACTCACTGACCGAGTTCGGTGAAAGCATCACTTCGATGAATCTATTGAATATCTTTTAGGGAGTTGATGCTAGAGTGTTACACTTTAAGAATGCTTTTCTGAAAGTGTACTGGAACAATATTGAGATAATATAGACAATGATACAGGGAACAGGAATTGTAAACAAATGCTTTGACCAAGACTCAGTTGATACACACCAGCAGGGAATAACTTCCTACACAAACAACTTATGTTTTTGTTCTTTTCTTTTTGGCATTGTTGCCAAAGGGGGAGAAGACTACCCAAGGGGGAGAAGACCTACCAAAGGGGGAGAAGACTAAAGCAGGAGAAGACCTGAGAAGATTGAGAGAAGTCTGATGTATGGGGGAGAGCATTTCAGAATCATGGCAATCCAAATTCTTAATGATCAAATCAATTGGTTTTTCCATCAATGCCAAAGGGGGAGATTGTTGGCAATATAACAAGGATATTGAGAAGGTTGTTGATGATTATGGACATAACTGATTAAAGATGTTTTACTGTCTTGATATTATTATTTTTTCATTGATGTCAAGAAATTGATTTTCTAATTCAGTATGATGTTGCCATATCTTAAGAAATATGATATGCAGATCATAAAGAAGTCGATAAAGACACAGGAAAGAATATGATGAATAAAGGGATACGTTATTCAATGGGCAACTCTACCGAGTCAGACAATGATGAGATCTTGATGTTTTAGATTTTTTTAACATCACACATATGTTGTAAAATGTAAAGGTTAATACTACAATATGTTATCAGCCAAAGGACCTAGTCGGTAAACCCTAAGGTTATCACAGTTGGTTAATGAAGACAGAATGTCTACCGAGTAAAGTTTAGTATTCACCGAGTTGTAACCGAGCTATAATAGAATGCATTAAATGTTTACATATGATATTTAATGAAAGAAGCTGATGAGTTGGAGTAGATCAATGATTGGTAAGCCGTTGAAGAAGTTTGTTAACAAATCTAAGGCAATGGAAAGTCGGCAAGAAGACCTACAGCTCAGATTGAATCGCATTACCCTAACATAAGTTCCAAGATGATTGTGCAAGTTCCGAGGCAAGGTAAAACGTTTTTCAGATCATAAGATACAATGAACCTGGACAAGATTGAAGATCTAATGGCTATGATTGATCATGGGAAATATGATCAAGGAGATTAAGCGGTTAGATGATTGTTTATAAATAAGGAACTGTTGATAAATAGTGTATGCAGGCAAGTGTATGCACAGGGATGCTACATAGTGATCACCAAGCACAAAAGCTTGAAGACCTATTGGAATAACAGAGTATTGATGCCCAGCTGATAGACAAGATTAGTTCTATGTCTAGATTGTGATTGAACAAATAAGAATCTGCTTTAGCATTTTAGATGTAAAGTTGCAGATAGATTGTATTACTGTTAGCTTGTGAAAGTAAGAGAAAATCTCTTAACCGAGTGGACTTAACAGTCTTATAAGTAAATCCTCTAACAAGGTGACATTCTAAATGAGTGTTTGAAATCCTTTGACAAGGTCACTTCTAACAAAGTGAAGATCCTAACAGATCTGAGGGAAATCCCTTAACCGGGTCACATCTAGCAATGTGTTTTGTAATCTTTAACAGGATTGGCTTTTAACCAAGCATACTCTAGAAGAGTATATTTCTTAGTGGGTCCAAAATCCCACAGTGGTTTTTCCCTATTTGGGTTTCCACGTTAAGTCTGGTGTTATGAAGTTTATATAGTTCATATGCTTTTGAGTTTGCATGTTTGACAGTTTTATTCTATGACTGATATATGTTACCGAGGTTGAATCTGATGTTTTCATTGATGATTAAGTTTGTATGATTCACCCCCCCTCTCATCTTGTTGGCTATTGGATCTGTACTTATATTAAGTATCAAAACTATCAAATAGGTCCAAGCAGTTTCGGTGCTCTAAGCTAGGAAACTATCCGAGTTTCTGGAAGGGATAACTTGCGAGAAAAGATCCAAACATCCCGCAGACTTAGGATAAGGTAGATTAATGTGTCCACAAGCAAAATATAGCTCCACAAAATCTAGTGTGCAAATGCAATAAAACACAAAAAGAAATGTTGAAACTACAAAATAGAAAGAAAATGTTTTTGGTTGATGCAAGATTGCCAAGAACCAAGGATTCTCCTGTATCACTATGTTTCCAAACTCCCATTTTTTAAGCTTAAAAATAAAGTTTTGGAAGTACATTAACCGTCAAAATATCATTTTGAAGCTTATGGCTTCCAAACTCTCATTTTTAAGCTTGTTGTGTTTCCAAACCCTCATTTTTAAAATTCAAAAATAAGGTTTTGGAAGCACAAACTTAAAAATTGGGTTTGGGTAGCATTATAAGCTTAAAAGTCTCAAAAATAACCTGCCAAGTTCTCATTTTAAAGATTTTTGTGTTTCCAAACCCTCATTTCTAAACTTTAAAAATAAGGGTTTGGAAGTACAAGATTAAAATGAGGTTTGGGAAGCATGATAAGCTTCAAAATCTCATTTTGAGGCTTGTCAATTTCAACATATAATATTTGAGCTTGTTGTGTTTCCAAACCCTCATTTCTAAGCTTCAAATATGAGGTTTTGGAAGGAAAAGCTTCAAAATGAGGTTTGGGAAGCATGATAAGCTTCAAAATCTCATTTTAATGCTTATGGCTTCCAAACTCTCATTTTTGAGCCCCGTATGTTTCCAAGCCCCCATTTCTAAGTTTCAAAATTGAGGGTATGGAAGCACAAGCTTAAAAATAAGATTTGGGAACCACAATAAGCTCATTTCTTCCAAACTCTCATTTTTATTCTTGTTTTGTTTTCAAAATCTTATCTCTAACCTTTAAAAATGAGGGTTTTGAAGCACAAGCTTAAAATCAAGGTTTTAGAAGCATGAAAAGCTTCATAATCTCATTTTGAAGCTTGTGGCTTCTAAACTCTCATTTTTTCGCTTGCTGTGTTTCTAAACCCTCATATCTAAGCTTCAAAAGTGAGGCTTTGGAAGAAAAATCTTAAAATAAGGTTTAGGAAGCATGATAAGATTCAAAATCTGATTTTAAAGCTCATGCTTTCCAAACTCTCATTTTTTAGTTTATTTTATTTCCAAACGCTCATTTCTAAGCTTAAAAAATGGGTTTTGGAAGAACAAGCTTAAAAAAGAAGTTTGTTAGAGCACGATAAGCTTCAAAATATATTTTGAATCTCATGGCCTCTAAACTTTTATTTTTGAGCTTGTTGTGTTTCCAAACCCTCTTTTCTAAGATTAAAAATGAGGGTTTGGAAGCACAAGCTTATAAATAGGTTTGGGAATCAAAATAAGCTTCAAAATCTCATTTTGAAGCTAATGACTTCCAAAATCTCATTTTTGAGCTTGTTGTATTTCCAAACCCTTATTTCTAAGCTTTGAGAATGAAGGTTTGGAAGCACAATCTTAAAAATGGGGTTTGGGAAGCGAGATAAGCTTCACAATCTTATTTTGAAACTCATGGATTTCATGTAGTACCCCTCCTCATTCAGACTCTTTTTGTATGTTTTTGTTGGACTTCAATAGAACATTATTGTATATTGATTCAAATTTTATGCGATGTCATTTCATGCTTTATCGAGATTAGTGGTGTATGATTTTATGCAGTATCTCAGTGCTTACAATTTATGTTATTTTATGAATCATTATCATGGACTGACACTTTTACCTTATATGTGTGATGCATTATTTATATGTTGTGTCTTTGCATGTGTACGGGATGTGAGGGGATGATTTTCCTTCACTCACTTTGGTAAGACAGGGAATGTCACGATTCTCCTTCATCGGTGTACATATCGTGTCTGTATTTATATATATTTTTCTATATGCACGTGTGGTTCTTTGGTGCAGGACATTGCAGGTACAAGTACCGGGTAGGTACGGGGTATCGACTCCACCTGGTTTCACTGGTCTAAGCATGCCTTATATGTCCGATGGGAGTGGAGGAGATAGTTGTTGGACCCTTACTTGACCCACAGTTACACTCATGTGATTGTTGTCAGTCGGTTGTCTTTCCCATCTGGCTGGTATGCGAGTCATAGTGCTTTGGTTTGGTCATTTGTGAGTCGTCATTTGATCATTCTTCATTTTGCATGTTTTTGTTCATCTGTATGGTTATTTAATTCAATGAATGATTCTATCTTATGTTGGCGTAATTAGTTAATTATTATGCTCTGAGATTATTGATTTCATTAAATTAATGATTTGCTAGATTAAATGTTTTAATGGCTTATTTCATTGTGTAAAGTTGCATTAGTATATTTTGTGGAAGGAAATAAATATTTGCCTAGCCATTTAAATGATAAATGATTATGTTGAAAGAAAGTATTTTGGAAAATAGGAAATAAAATAAAAGCTTTTCCTTTTTACCTTTCCATTTTGACTTTTGCATTTTAATTGTTGGTAAAGAATTATTTTTGGAAAAAGGAGTAAATCTGATTTCTTTTTACTTTAAAAATAAATTAATCTAATTGGAGGAGAAAACTTTCAACCTAGAAAGTTTAGGTTAAAATTATTTCCCATATATTCCTGGAAATTCACGGGAAGAGAGGCAAGAATTTTTGGAGAGAAATTTGGTAAAACATTTTGGAAGGAGGAGCTAGAATTCGATTTGGGTTGCAAGGATTGGGATTCTTCCATCATTTTGCTTGCTAGTTTGCTTCAAGGTTGGATAATCTCTTCTTGTTTTAAATTTAAATTTGAATTTTTCAGTTTGCTTCCTGTGTGTGGAAATTATGCAAATCTTCTTGTAGAATCTTGTGGAATGATTGGAATGGAAGAAGAAATGCCTATTATTGTTGATTTTGTGAAGCTTTTATCATATGTTTGCTTATAGGAAAGAAACGGCTCATTTCTCTATTTGTTGTATGTTTTTGTGTTCTTGAAAATCAACTTCTTGGATTTCCTCTTCTATTTGGAATAGAATGAATTGGATTTAGCTTGTTGTGTGCTTCCTAGTATCTAATTGCCCAAGATTTGGCTATCTATTGGGTTCCTGTGTGTTTTTATTTCACCATTTACCCTTATGGTAAATATCCCTTTGAAAATTTGGATCTTGGCACTGTGTGTGTGTGCCCGTGAAAAGATCCAGGAAAGAATCATTTTCATGTTAGAACGATATTGTAGCATATTGTTTTTCCTTGCTATGGAAGTATGAAATTTATTTTGTTGTGGACCTTACCTTACCCCGTGGCATGATAGTCCCACCACGCAAGTTGGTAGTGTCTATTGCCCGCAGGTAGCAGTACTATTGGTCAACACAACTACTATGCGGTAGTAGTAGTACCAGTCGATAGGACTGTTACTGATCACTAGCAGTACTACCAGTCCGTAGGACTGCTACCGGTTGGTAGCAGTGCTACTGGTCGGTAGCAGTGCTACCAGCGGTAGTAGCACTATCGATTGGTAGGCCTTCTACCGGTCGGCAACAGTACTACTGGTAGGTAGGGTTTGCTGTCTTGGCAGCAGCACTACCGTGGGTTGGCCTCGACCCCCGCGTGACCTTGTACCCATAGCGGTACAAATTCCTTTATGCTAAGAATTTAATTTTTATTAAATGAAATATTTTTAAAATGATTTTTATGTTAAATATAAAATAGTGATTTTCAAGTAATTTTTATTATGCGGATTAATAAATTTATCAATGGAAATCAAGGCATGGATTAGTAATTCAAATTGATTAATTGGGATATATTCTGGAAATGAAATAAATGCCTATTAGGAATTCATATTCTATTTGCTTGAATATTTAATGTGAATTTTATCCTTGATGGAATATTGATTTGGAAATTAAATAGATGAGAATGGTAAAAGAGTGTTTTATTTAGTTTTCAATCAATGATGTTGCAAGTTCTTATGATGCCGATTTTCTCAAAGATTGTCTGAGTGTGGACTTAGTGAAATTAGCTTTCCTTGCAAGAGTTATATGGTGTTATTTCTGGTTTGTGGTTCAGTCGTTCTGTGGTGGCATATTTGGTACCTTTGACCAAGCGATATATGTTGACTTTGTTGTCTTAACCATGTAGTGTCTTTGCCTTATGGTTAACCAAGAGTCAGTATGTC
Organism: Cryptomeria japonica; assembly: GCF_030272615.1. Lineage (NCBI taxonomy): Eukaryota > Viridiplantae > Streptophyta > Pinopsida > Cupressales > Cupressaceae > Cryptomeria > Cryptomeria japonica. The sequence goes on from NC_081405.1 coordinate 391,759,621, forward strand.
CTTGTTTTGACCACTTGTTTTTGGATAGTGGTGCTATGGTTGTCTGCTTCGCCATAGGGTCCTCGTTGAGTGACCATGTTTGTTTAGTTTCCTTTGAGAGAGTGGATTTCGAAAGGGGGCTGCGCTCAAAGAGGTTGGCAGGATGACCCTTCAAAAGTAAGATAATAAGTGATAATATAATTAATTAATTAGGTGGGTAGTTCTCATACATTAATAAAGATATTGTACCTCGCTCATAGGTGAGTGCTTGTACTGAGGCTCATAATTTAGTGAGAAGGCTTGGAATGGAAAATCGACCACCTTGTCTTCACGAAAGGCTGGTAGGGTCCGCATGAGACTTAGTTGGAACCAGAGGTTCGGGAGAGGTTACTAGGATAGTGAGCTGGGACCTATGGAGGTTGTACCATGGTATCCATCTTAAAATATGCGATGGCACTCTCTCTTTAGGTTCACTTGTGTGTGTGATGTTAGTTCACTTGTGTTTTATGATATCGAGTCACTTGTGTATTTTTGATGTTGAGTCACCTAGATTATTGTGGAGTCTCTTTGGGCTGTCATGGAGTCGTATTGTTTTATCGACCATGTCATGCTTTTGCTTGCTTGAGGTTCCTCATCTATCTCCTAGCATGGTGGGGTGATTCCATTTTGAGAATTATATTTTCGGGTGGTAGTGCCACTTCCCATCGAGTGTTCTTGTTCGTACCTTCATGCGAGGGTTGGCTTCGCAGGTGTTTCTGTGGATCGTGGCTCATGCTTATCTCATGTTTTGGAGATTATTGTTATTTGGAGACCTATGTGGTCATTGTATCATAATCTTTTGTAACCTTGTAATTGGTTAAGTTGTATCTTTATATGTATATTGAGAAGCCATGTATTGGAAGAACAATGTAATTCTAAGATTGGGATGTTATTTATTAGTTTCCTTTATGTTATGTGTACATGCTTAATGAAGAGAGAATTATATTGTATCCTTTCAATCTTTCAATGGTGTAATCTATTTTGCTTATGGCTTCTGGTGATCATTGAGTTAATGATGGATTATTGGATTAACCTTATTTGTGGAATTTATCTTTTGGTTTTAATTCTTCATTGGTAACCCTTAAGGAGTTCTGGTGTAAGTCTTTCGCTTGTGTTATCGTGCATGTTGTGTGTTATGCACTTATTGTGTTTATACTTAAAAAAAATAAAATTGTTTTACCCTTGTTGTGGGTTTTCCTTCGGGGTTCTTGGCGGGGCATTACATTTGGTATCAGAGCCCATGTTTCAACATTGAGTACTCTGGGTTTGTAGTGAGCCCATTTGCTGTGACCTTTTGTGTAGGTCTTGTGGTCTAACTTCCTTGCTTCTTTCCTTGCCTTTGATCTGAACTTTTCTCTCTTGTGAAGTGTTAGGTCATGGCTAGGAAATCCAAGGGAGGTGGCTATGTTGGTAGCCGCACCAAAGGCAGAAGAGGAGGACGGGGTCGAGGTTTCAACCGCCATAATCCTTTGCTACCATCCACTCATGTGAGTGTGGATCGGGATCAATCGGTTCATTAGGAGGGACCACATTCAGGAGAGTAGGTTCCCAAAAGGGAAGAGTTGCGGCAGATGTTTCAGGAGGTGCTAGCTAAACTAGGCCCTAGACCTGAGGTAGATCGGCTCATCCATGACCAGGTAGTGGAGTCCCATTAGTAGATTCAGAAGAGCGAGAGAGAGAGATCTCCTAGAGGGAAAGAGGTCCCAATGGACCAAGACCCAACTAACATGGGGCATATGAGGGACTTGATGAGGTCCAATCCTTCTTTCTTTGATGGTAAAGGTACCGGTCTCGAGGTAGAGACTTGGCTTATCAGTTTAGATCGGTGTTTCACCATGTATCCATATGGTAGCAGGACCAAGGTGAGATGCGCTATCATGTGTCTTGAGAGCTTCTCATCTATTTGGTGGAGGTTAGAGGAGGAGAGGATTGATGTGAGCATTAACACCATATCATGGGAGATCTTTTTGAAGAGATTTACAGCATGATTTCTCTCACCCTAGTGGAGGCAGTCGTGTGCAAATGAGTTCTATGCTCTGTACCAGTTTGGGTTGTCAATGGATCAGTTTGAGCACAAGTTCTATGAGCTCAAATAGTATGTTGGGATCAGCAATGATGAGGCTATGCTTGTTCAACACTTCTTGAGGGGTCTTAATGACCGCATCACTGGAGGAGTGAGAGTTTATGAGCTTGCTTCAGTAAAGGTAGCCATGGGCTAGTCTAGAGTTTAGATTGGGAGTGATCCTTTCAGTTGGTATAGAGGAAGAGGGAATCAGTCCCAGACTGCTGCACCTCTTAGGGGTCCTTGGGAACTCACTAAGGGTGGTCAGTAGTAGTAGTAGCCGCTGAGACTGAAGCAATCTAAGGGCCAGCAGGGTGGCAACTCTTAGTTTTGGAAGAGCAAGAATTGGCAAAAGAGTAGGCAGACCTTTCCAGGGAAGTCCTCTCAGGGTGCATCTCAGGACCCTAGTGGTGAGAGCTTTTAGTAGTCCAGTGGGCCATCTAGGAGTAGAGGACCTATTAGAGGAGCTTGCTTTTCCTGTGGTTAGTTTGGCCACAAAACCGCTCAATACCCTCAGCGTCCTCACCAGACGAGTAGCCAGAGGCTAGCTGCATCAAAGCTGATAGTGGGGGATACAGGTAGATCCCATAGAGTATTTGCAGCAATGGATGACCACCAGGCTAAGCATTAGAGTATTGTGATTGAGACCACATGTGTGTTGTGTGGTATTCCTATCTCTGTACTTTTTTGATTTCGATGCTTCAGATTCTTTTATTTCTTCATCCATTGTGGAGTGGTTCAGGCTCATGTCTTCTAAGCAGGTGGATAGGTGGCAAGTAGAGTTGGCTACTGGTGTGCATGTGTTTGTAGATGTCTTTGTTCCCAGTTTTGAGTTGGACCTAGGACCCTTTGTCACTTCAGTTGACCTCTGGGTCATTCCTTTGGGGTCCTATGGAGTTGTGTTGGGGATGGATTGGTTATCATCTCACAACTCTCGTGTAGACCGTCGTCTGAAGATAGTAGAGTGTTTAGATGACCATGGCAGGAGAGTGGGGATCATTGGAGTTCAATGATCGATATCCTTATGTATGATTTCCGCTATGCAACTTAGACGGTGCATGCGTCAAGGGTGTCATCTTTTTGCAGTTTCTCTTGCGGATGTGGATGAAGAAGAGAGTCAATAAATCACTCTTGATGGTCACCCTATTCTTCGAGAGTATGCTAATGTGTTACCTTTGGATATTCTCGGCATGCCTCCGAAGTGAGACATAGATTTTCGCATTGACTTGGTTCCTAGTGTGGAACCTATTTCGAGAGCACCATCTTGGATGACTACTCAGGAGTTGAGTGAGTTGAAGTTGTAGGTTGATGAGTTGTTGGCCAAGGGGTTTAGTTGTCCTAGTGTTTCTCCTTAAGGTGCATCGGTTATCTTTGTTAAGAAGAAGGATGGATCTCTTTAGCTATGCATTGATTACTGACAGTTGAATAAGGTAACCATCTAGAATCAATATCCATTACCTTGGATAGATGATCTTTTTGATCAGGTAAAGGGAGCCAAGGTGTTCTCTAAGATAGATCTAAAATTTGGGTATCATCAGTTGTGCATTCATGATGTAGACATTCATATGACGGTGTTTCATACTCATTATGGTCACTATGAGTTCATCGTGGTGCCATTTGGGTTGACGAACACGCCTTCCGTGTTCATGAGTCTTATGAATGGGGTTTTTCATACCTACCTTGACCACTTTGTCCTTGTATTCTTGGATGACATTGATTTATTCTCGATCTATGGAAGAGCATGAGGGTTACTTGCATTAGGTATTGCAGTGCTTGAGGGAGAATCATCTTTTTGCAAATTTGGCAAAGTGTGATTTCTTCCAGTCAGAGGTGAGCTATCTTGGTCATATAGTCTCGTGAGAAGGTGTATCCGTGGATCCTTCTAAGATACAAGCCATTGGTGATTGGCTAACACCAACCAATGTTTCTGAGGTTCGAAGTTTCATGGGTTTGGCCGCATATTACCATCACTTTGTGTAGATCTTTTCTCAGATAGGCCACCCGATTACTTCTCTTCAAAGGAAAGGGAAGACGTTCATTTGGTCAAAGCAGTGTGAATTTTCTTTTTGTACCTTGAAGGAACTCCTTGTTAGTGCTTCAATTTTGGCAGTTTTTGATCCATCAGAGATTTCATGGTATGCACAGATGCCTCTTTAGAGGGTATAGGTGCGGTGCTTATGCAGGATGGACGTGTGGTTTCTTATGAGTCTCACAAACTCAAGGATCATGAGTTGAACTATCCAGTTCATGACTTGGAGTTAGCAACTGTAGTGCATGTGTTGGTTTGATGGAGACATTTCCTATTGGGGCGTCCGTTTGAGCTACATAGTGATCACCGTAGTTTGCAGTATATTTTCACGCAACCTAATTTGAATGCTCGACAACAAAGATGGATGGAATTCCTCTATGAGTATGATTTTGAGGTTTGTTATAGTCAGGGGAAAGAGAATGTAGTGGCAGATGCTTTGAGCCATAGGTGGCATGAGGTTTCAGCATTGTCCCTTGGTGTGGACTTGAGTGAGAGACTTCCTGGAGTTCTTCCTCAGGACACCTGGTATCAGGATGTGAGAGTCATGGCAGAGTCTAGAAGACCATTGGAGTGTAGATATTTTGGATATACTCTTGAGTCAGATGGTCTTCTTTGACATCTTGTATAGATCTATATACCTCCTTTGGAGGGTCTTCGCATTTTGATCATGATTGAGGCCCATCACACACCTTATTCGGCACACCCTGGTGTCAAGAAGATGCACGCAGATCTTAGATAGATATATCATTGGGCTGGTATGAAATGTGATATTGTTGATTTTGTGTCAAAGTGCTTAGAATGTCAGCGGGTGAAGGCGAAGCATTAGCACCCTGTAGGGATTTTACAACCTAATTTGATATCGGATTGGAAATGGGATATCATTTCCATGGATTTCATTATGGGGTTTCCTGTTTCCTCATGTCGTCATGTTGCCATCATGGCCATTGTTGATAAATTGACCAAAGTTTCTCATTTTGTTCCTATTTGATCTTCGTATACAGCAGCGGTGGTGGCACAAGTCTCCTTGGAAGATGTGGTGAGGCTGGATGGGATTCCAAGGTGGATCATTTCTGATAGAGACCCTATCTTCACTTCAGCCTTGTGGACCTCACTTCAGCATGCTTTGGGAACCCAGTTGAACTTCATTTCAGCTTATCACCCAAAGACTGATGGTCAAACTAAGTGTGTGAATCAGGTTTTGGAGGACATGCTTCACATGTATTTTATGGACCAGCAGTCATGTTGGGAGGAATATCTTTGCCTTGTGGAGTTTTCTTATAACAATGGATATCATAGCTCTATAGGCATGTCTCCCTTCTAGGCTTTGTATGGGTGTCCTTGCCATACTCCTTTGAGTTGGGATCGGTTGGAGGATAGGGTGTGTTTAGGACCGGATTTTCTTCATGAGATGGAGCAGCAAGTTGAGCAGATTTGTGGGCATTTGGTTGTTGCTCAAGACAGGTAGAAGAAGTATGCTGATGCCAATAGAGTAGATCATCAATCATCTATTAGTGACCATGTGTTTTTGAGAGTGCGTCTATGGAGGAGTCCGGTCCGTTATGGAAAGTGTTCTAAGCTGGCGCCTCGTTTTGTAGGCCCTTTTGAGATCCTTGAGAGGATAGGACCCGTTGCCTACTATCTTGCCTTGTCGTCAAGTCTATCCTACATCCATGATGTCTTTCATGTTTCTGTTCTTCGACCTTATCATCCTTATGTGACCCATGTTCTTTATTGGAATGCTTTGCAGGTCGAGGATGGACAATTTTCCATGGAGCCTGTGTGCATTCTTTGGTGTTGGGACTTCACCCTTAGGGTTCATACCATTGAGTAGGTAATGGGTCCTATGGGATCCAAGTGATGAGACCTCAATGATGTGGGAAGATGCAGTGAAGATGAGATAGCTTTATTCTTATCTATTTTAGGCTTCCAGGAGTAATCCTAGGCTTGGGGGGAGGATGTAGTACCCCTCCTCATTCAGACTCTTTTTGTATGTTTTTGTCGGACTTCAGTGGAACATTATTGTATATTGATTCAGATTTTATGCGATATCATTTCATGCTTTATCAAGATTTGTGGTGTATGATTTTATGCAGTATCTCGGTGCTTACAATTTATGTTATTTTATGAATCATTATCATAGACTGACACTTTTACCTTATATGTACGATGCGTTATTTATATGTTGCATGTTTGCATGTGTATAGGATGCGAGGGGATGATTTTCCTTCACTCACTCCGGTGAGATAGGGAACTTCACGATCCTCCTTCATCGATGTGCATTTCATGTCTGTATTTATATATATTTGTCTATATGCATGTGTGGTTCTTTGGTGCAGGACATTGCAAGTATAAGTACAGGGTAGGTACGGGGTATAGACTCCACCTGGTTTCATAGGTCTGAGCATGCCTTATATGTCTAATGGGAGTGGAGGAGATAGTTGTTGGACCCTAACTTGACCCACAGTTACACTCGTGTGAGTGTTGTCAGTCGGTTGTCTTTCTCGTCTGGCTAGTATGCGAGTCATAGTGCTTTGATTTGATCATTTGTGAGTCATCATTTGATCATTCTTTGTTTTGCGTGTTTTCATTCATATGTGTGGTTATTTAATTGAATGGATTATTCTATCTTATGTTGGCGTAATTAGTTAATTATTATGCTTTGAGATTATTGATTTAGTTAAATTAATGATTTGCTAGATTAAATGTTTAAATGGCTTATTTCATTGTGTAAAGTTGCAATAATATATTTTATGGAAGGAAATAAATAATTACCTAGCCATTTAAATGATAAATGATTATGTTGAAAGAAAGTATTTTGGAAAATAGGAAATAAAATAAAAGCTTTTCCTTTTTACCTTTCCATTTTGACTTTTGCATTTTAATTGTTGGAAAAGAATTATTTTTGGAAAGTGGAGCAAATCTGATTGCTATTTACTTTAAAAATAAATTAATCTGATTGGAGGAGAAAACTTTCAACCTAGAAAGTTTAGGTTAAAATTATTTCTCATATATTCCTGGAAATTCATGGGAAGAGAGGTGAGAATTTCTGGAGAGAAATTTGGTAATTCATTCTCAAAGGAGGAGCTGAAATTTGATTTGGGTTGCAAGGATTGGGATTCTTCCATCATTTTGCTTGCTAGTTTGCTTCAAGGTTGGATAATATCTTCTTGTTTTAAATTTAAATTTGATTTTTTCAGTTTTCTTCCTGTGTGTGGAAATTATGCAAATCTTCTTGTAGAATCTTGTGGAATGATTGGAATAGAAGAAGAAATGCCTGTTATTGTTGATTTTGTGAAGCTTTTATCATATTTTTCTTATAGGAAAGAAACAGCTCATTTCTCTATTTGTTGTATGTTTTTGTGTTCTTGAAAATCAACTTCTTGGATTTCTTCTTCTATTTGGAATAGAATGAATTGGATTTAGCTTGTTGTGTGCTTCCTAGTATCTAATTGCCCAAGATTTGGTTATCTATTGGGTTCTTGTGTGTTTTGATTTCACCATTTACCCTTCTAGTAAATATCCCTTTGAAAATTTGGATCTTGGCACTATGTGTGTGTGTGTGCCCGTGAAAAGATCCTGGAAAGAATCATTTTCATGTTAGAATGATTTTGTAGCATATTGTTTTTCCTTGCTATGGAAGCATGAATTTTATTTTATTGTGGACCTTACCTTACCTTGTGGTGAGATAGTCCCACCATGTGGGTCAGTAGTGTCTGTTACCTGCAGGTAGCAGTACTGCTACCACGTAGCAGTACTATCGGTCAGTAGGACTATTGCCGATCGGTAGTAGTACTAACGGTCGGTAGGACTACTATCGGTCGGTAACAACTACTACTGGTCGACAGTAGTACTACCGGCAGGTAGTGTCTACTGCCTCAGCAACAGAACTACTGCAAGCTGGCCTCGACCCCTGCGTGACCTTGTACCCATAGCGGTACAATTTCCTTTATGCTAAGAATTTAATTTTTATTAAATAAAATATTTTAAAAAGGATTTTTATGTTAAATATAAAATAGTGATTTTCAAGTGATTTTTATTATGTGGATTAATAAATTTATCAATGGAAATCAAGGCATGGATTAGTATTCAAATTGATTAATTGGGATATATTCTAGAAATGAAATAAATGCCTATTAGGAATTCATGTTTTATTCGCTTGAATATTTAATGCGAATTTTATCCTTGATGGAATATTGATTTGGAAGTTGAATAGATGAGAATAGTAAAAGAGTTTTTTATTTAATTTTCAATCAATGATGTTGCAAGTTCTTATGATGTTGATTTTCTCAAAGATTGTCTAAGTGCGGACTAAGTGAAATTACCTTTCCTTGCAAGCATTATATGGTGTTATTTTTGGTCTATGGTTCAGTCGTCTTGTGGTTGCGTATTTGGTACCTTTGACCAAGCGATATATGTTGACTTCATTGTCTTAACCATGTAGTGTCTTTGCCTTATGGTTAACCAAGAGTTAGTATGTCCTTGTTTTGACCACTTGTTTTTGGATAGTGGTGCTATGGCTACCTGCTTCACCATAGGGTCCTCGTGGAGTGACCATGTTTGTTTAGTTTCCTTTGAGAGAGTGGCTTTTGAAAGGGGGTTGTGCCCAAAGATGTTGGCAGGATGACCCTTTGAAAGTAGGATAATAAGTGATAATCTAATTAATTGATTAGGTGGGTAGTTCTCAAACATTAATAAAGATATTGTACCTCGCACATAAGTGAGTGCTTGTATTGAGGCTCATAATGTAGTGAGAAGGCCTAGAATGGAAAATTGACCACCTTGTCTTCACGAAAGGCTAGTAGGGTCCGCATGAGACTTAGTTGGAACTAGAGGTTCGGGAGAGGTTACCAGGACAGTGAGCTAGGACCTATGGAGGTTGTACAATGGTATCCATCTTAAGCTATGTGATGACACTCTCTCTTTAGGTTCACTTGTGTGTGTGATGTCGGTTCACTTGTGTTTTATGATATCGAGTCACTTATGTATTTGTGATGTTGAGTCACCTGGATTATTGTGGAGTCTCTTTGGGCTGTCTTGGAGTTGTATTGTTTTATTGGCCATGTCATTCTTTTTCTTGCTTGAGGGTCCTTAGCTATCTCCTAGCACAGTGGGGTGATTCCAATTTTGGGAATTACATGGTCGGGTGGTAGTGCCACTTCCCATCAGATGTTCATGTTTGTACCTTCATGCGGAGGTTGGCTTTGCAGGTGTTTCTGTGGATGTGGCTCATGCTTATCTCATGTTTTGGAGATTATTGTTATTTGGAGACCTATGTGGTCATTGTATCATGATCTTTTGTAACCTTGTAATTGGTTAAGTTGTATCTTTATATGGATATTGAGAAGCCATGTATTGGAAGAACAATGTAATTCTAAGATTGGGATGTTATTTATCAGTTTCCTTTATATTATGTGTACATTCTTAATGAAGAGAGAATTATATTGTATCCTTTCAATCTTTCAATGGTGTAATCTGTTTTTCTTATGGCTTCTGGTGATCATTGAGTTAATGATGGATTATTGGATTAACCTTATTTGTGGAATTTATCTTTTGGTTTTAATTCTTCATTGGTAACCCTTAAGGAATTCTGGTGTAAGTCTTCCACTTGTGTTATTGTACATGTTGTGTGTTATTCACTTATTATGTTTATACTTTAAAAAAAAAAAATGTTTCACCCTTGTTGTGGGTTTTCCTTTGGGGTTCCTGGCAGGGCATTACATTTCAAACTTTCTTTTTTGAGCTTGTTGTGTTTTTAAACCCACATTTATTAGCTTCAAAAATGAGGTTTGGAAGAACAAGCTTAAAAATTAGGTTTGAGAAGTACAATAAGCTTCAAAATCTCATTTTGAAACTTGTGGCTTGCTAACTCTCATTTTTGACCTTGTTGTGTTTCCAAACTCTCATTTCTAAGCTTCAAAAATGAGGGTTTGGAATCACAAGGTTAAAATGAGGTTTGGGAAGCATAATAATCTTCAAATTTTCATTTTTAAGCCACTGGCCTCCAAACTCTAATTTTTGTGCTTGATGAGTTTTGAAACCCTCATTTTTAAGCTTAAAAAATGGAAGTTTGGAAGAAAAAGCTTAAAAATGAGGTTTGTTGAAGCACGTAAGCTTCAAAATCTCATTTTGAAGCTCAAGGCCTCCAAACTCTAATTTTTGAGCTTGTTGTGGTTCCAATCCCTCTTTTATAAGATTCAAAAATGAGGGTTTGGAAGAACAAGCTTAAAAATTAGGTTTGGGAAGCATGATAAGCTTCAAAATCATGTTTTGAAACTACTAGCTTCGAAACTCTCATTTTTGAGTTTGTTCTATTTCTAAACCCTCAAATCTAAGCTTCAAAAATGAGGGCTTGGCTGAACATACTTAAAAAAAAGGTTTTGGAAGCACCATAAGCTTCAAAATCTCATTTTGAAGATCATGGCTTCCAAAATCTCTTCTTTGAGCCTATTGTGTTTCCAAACCTAAATTTATAAGACCAAAAAATAAAGGTTTGGAAGCACAAGCTTAAAAATGAGGTTTCAAAAGAATGATAAGATTCAAAATAACCTTGTGGCTTCCAATATCTCTTTTTTGAGCTTGTTGTGTTTTCATATCCTCATTTTTAAGCTTCAAAAATGAGGGTTTAAAAGAAGAAGCTTAGAAATGAGGTTTCAGAAGTACGATAAGCTTCAAAATATCAATTTGAAGCTCATGGCTTTGAAACTCTCAACTTTGATCTTCCTATGTTTCTAAAGCTTCATTTCCAAGAGTAAAAAATGAGGCTTTGGAAGCACAAGATTAAAAATAAGGTTTTAGAAGCACGATAAGGTTGAAAACCTCATTTTGAAGCTTGTGGCTTCCAAAATCTCATTTTTGAACTTGTTGTGTTTCCAAACCGTCATTTTTAAGCTTAAAAAATAAGTGTTTAGAAGCACAAGCTTAAAAAATATATTTCAAAAGCAAGATATGTTGGATATTGTTGTTGCTAGGATATGTTGTTGTCATTGATGTTTGCCAATATATTCCTATGATTTATTTCTCTGGTGGTTGCAGATTGGTTTATTGGGATCATGGTTTGGTATATGGAGTATTTCTAGTATCATTATATCTTTTTGTGTTGGTTTCAATGATCCGGGAGCCTAATTGATCATATCATGTGATTTGGTTTATAGTTTGGTTCTTCTAATCAGTGCTTTGTAGAGTTCGGTATTTCCTTTGGTATATTCCGGTGTGATCAAATCTTGAGTTGCAATTTTGGGAGATTGTTTGGGATGTTCATGTGTATCTTCATTTCAGATGGATTGTGATTTGGTGCTCTGCAAGTTATCTTTCCTTGTGGCAGTTGTTGTTGTTTGAATGTTCTTGAGTTTCAGATGTTGATCGATGAAGATTTGCATAAGTGGTGTTGGTGTAGCTGTTAAAGATGGTTCTAATGTGCTATTTTGGTGTTTCCTAATCATTTCCTATTTGTCTTGGCAATCCAAATTGATTATTGTGCAAGTTTTTTCGTTATTTTCATGATTCGGTGATGTTCTTCATGTTATGCAGTATTTTGGTAGTGTATCGTGTTGCAGTTGGTCCTAGTGTGATTTTCGGTGGTGATGAGTGTTTAGAGATTTGATTTAGGTCCATGTTATGTTATTTATATTATTATATTAGTCTGGTGATTGATTTATGTATCGTGTGATGTAATTTTGTAATTAAGTGTTATGGGTTTGGCCGACCTTGTAGTCAAGGTTGCTGAATTGTATAAAAGGTGTAATATTCATGTAATTTGGTGTCAAGGAGTTGAGTCCGCATTATTAGAGAGTGGTGTATGTATGATCAAGATAAATTATCCTTTGGTGTGGTGTGTTGAGAAGAGATTGGTGAAGAGAAGATATTTGTGCTTAATCGGAACTCTCATCAGGAATTAGTAGATGCTATTAATACAGTTTATTCTTTCTGGATTATAGTCTGAATCTTATTGTAATGTAGTGAACCTTCCCTGAGGGTTGGAGCTTTCTAGCTCATTATATTTTGAGAAGTGAGGTCTATTGGAAATATCCAAGAATTGATTATGTGTTGTCATTGATGTAAATGCTAGTCCGGTTGGTTATTGACCTGCTACGGTTGGCTGCTGACCTGCTCTTGTTGACTGTTGACCTGTTTTGATTTGACATGGTTTTGGCTGAGATTATCAGAGATTCTGATCTGGTATGATCAGATTGTTGGATTCAATTTTTTATGGTTATTCAGGATGATTATATGCTTGTCACATTTAGTTTCTTCATGATTTGGTGCTCTGCAAGCTATCGTTTATGTTCTGGTTTGTCGGTTGATATGGTTGGCAATACCAATTGGTGATATTTGATGAAATGGCTAAGTGATTTTGGTCCGTCTTCTAGAAATGGTTCATAACATGTTGAAGGTTTTCTTGATCATGTCTTAATTATTTGGTGGCTTCGCATTGGTTGGCATGATGATTTGGTGATCCTATTTGGATCCGGTTGGTTATTTTGTGTTATTGACACTAAGGGTTTCTACCGGTTGGTGAAACATGTTGCATTTGGTCTTGGAAGAATTTCTGAAGGATATAATTATTTGGGAATTTGAATTAGGTCCCTTCTATGTAGTGTAAATCATAATATTGGTCTAGTGGTATCGTGTGATGTAATTTCTGTAATTATGGGTTATGGGTTTAGGGTTTAGCCAACCTTGTTTATCAAGGTTGATGATCTGTATATATAGGTGATATATTCATGTAATTTATATGGTATGGTATGGTTATGTCTTCATTATTAGAGAAAGGTTTATGTGTTAACAAGGTTATATCATTCAGCGAAGGTTTGAGGAGAGTTTGGTATTGTAGGCCAAACATCTTTGCTTAACCAGAACTATATCAAGCTTTAGCAGATGCTATTTCCATAGTTCATTTCCTCCATATTGTAGTCCAATGTTTATGTAAGTTAGTGAGACTTCCCTTTTGTGTTGAGCAGTGAGCTCTAGGCAGTTGGCTTGATTGCAAGTGCAATCCCCATTGTAATATTTCACATACTGCGGTAGAAGTATTATCTAACTATGGGTAGGGTTTCCCATAGTGGTTTTTCCCTTAACCGGGTTTTCCAT